>NC_132919.1:23327194-23687578 GCF_047675955.1 Chlorocebus sabaeus | reverse complement strand
GGAAATATCTTCCGTTCAAAACTGGACAGAAGCTTTCTGAGAAACTTCTCTGTGTTCTGTTAAATCATCTCACAGAGTTAAATCTTTCCCTTCAAGAAGCCTTTCGCTTAGGCTGTTCTTGTGGAATTGGCAAGGGGATATTTGGAAGCCCATAGAGGGCTACGGTGAAAAAGAAATATCTTCCGTTCAAAACTAGAAAGAAGCTTTCTGAGAAACTGCTCTGTGTTCTGTTAATTCATCTCACAGAGTTACATCTTTCCTTTCAAGAAGCCTTTCGCTAAGCATGTTCTTGTGGAATTGGCAAAGGCATATTTGGAAGCCCGTAGAGGGCTATAGTGAAACAGGAAATATCTTCCGTTCAAAACTGGAAAGAAGATTTCTGAGAAACTGCTCTGTGTTCTCTTAATTCATCTCACAGAGTTACATCTTTCCCTTCAAGAAGCCTTTCGCTAAGGCTGTTCTTGTGGAATTGGCAAAGGGATATTTGGAAGCCCATAGAGGGCTATGGTGAAAAAGGAAATATCTTCCGTTCGAAAATGGAAAGAAGCTTTCTGAGAAACTGCTCTGTGTTCTGTTAATTCATCTCACAGAGTTACATCTTTCCCTTCAAGAAGCCTTTCGCTAAGGCTGTTCTTGTGGAATTGGCAAAGGGATATTTTGAAGCCCCCAGAGGGCTATGGTGAAAAAGCAAATATCTTCCGTTCAAAACTGGAAAGAAGCTTTCTGAGAAACTGCTCTGTGTTCTGTTAATTCATCTCACAGAGTTACATGTTTCCCTTCAAGAAGCCTTTCGCTAAGGCTGTTCTTGTGGAATTGGCAAAGTGATATGTGGAAGCCCATAGAGGGCTATGGTGAAAACGGAAATAAGTTCCGTTCAAAACTGGAAAGAAGCTTTCTGAGAAACTGCTCTCTGTTCTGTTAATTCATCTCACAGAGTTACATCTTTCCCTTCAAGAAGCCTTTCGCTAAAGCTGTTGTTGTGGAATTGGCAAGGGGATATTTGGAAGCCCATAGAGGGCTATGGTGAAAAAGAAATATCTTCCTTTGAAAACTGGAAAGAAGCTTTCTGAGAAACTGATCTGTGTTCTGTTAATTCATCTCACAGAGTTACATCTTTCCCTTCAAGAAGCCTTTCGCTAAGGCTGTTCTTGTGGTATTGGCAAAGGGATATTTGGAAGCCCATAGAGGGCTATGGTGAAAAAGGAAACATCTTCCTTTCAAAACTGGAAAGAAGCTTTCTTAGAAACTGCTCTGTGTTCTGTTAATTCACTTCACAGAGTTACATCTTTCCCTTCAAGAAGCCTTTCGCTAAGGCTCTTCTTGTGGAATTGGCAAAGGGATATTTGGAAGCCCGTAGAGGGCTATGGTAAAAAAGGAAATAAGTTCCGGTCAAAAATGGAAAGAAGCTTTCTGAGAAACTGCTGTGTTTTCTGTTAATTCATCTCACAGAGTTACATCTTTCCCGTCAAGAAGCCTTTCGCTAAGGCTGTTCTTGTGGAATTGGCAAAGGGATATTTGGAAGCCCTTAGAGGGCTATGGTGAAAAAGGAAATATCTTCCGTGCAAAACTGGAAAGAAGCTTTCTGAGAAACTGCTCTGTGTTCTGTTAATTCATCTCACAGAGTTACATCTTTCCCGTCAAGAAGCCTTTCGCTAAGGCTGTTCTTGTGGAATTGGCAAAGGGATATTTGGAAGCCCATAGAGGGCTGTGGTGAAAAAGGAAATATCTTCCGTTTAAAACTGGACAGAAGCTTTCTGAGAAACTTCTCTGTGTTCTGTTAATTCATCTCACAGAGTTAAATCTTTCCCTTCAAGAAGCCTTTCGCTTAGGCTGTTCTTGTGGAATTGGCAAGGGGATATTTGGAAGCCCATAGAGGGCTACGGTGAAAAAGAAATATCTTCCGTTCAAAACTAGAAAGAAGCTTTCTGAGAAACTGCTCTGTGTTCTGTTAATTCATCTCACAGAGTTACATCTTTCCTTTCAAGAAGCCTTTCACTAAGCATGTTCTTGTGGAATTGGCAAAGGCATATTTGGAAGCCCGTAGAGGGCTATAGTGAAACAGGAAATATCTTCCGTTCAAAACTGGAAAGAAGATTTCTGAGAAACTGCTCTGTGTTCTCTTAATTCATCTCACAGAGTTACATCTTTCCCTTCAAGAAGCCTTTCGCTAAGGCTGTTCTTGTGGAATTGGAAAAGGGATATTTGGAAGCCAAAAGAGGGCTATGGTGAAAAAGGAAATATCTTCCTTTCAAAACTGGAAAGAAGATTTCTGAGAAACTGCTCTGTGTTCTGTTAATTCATCTCACAGAGTTACATCTTTCCCTTCAAGAAAGCCTTCCCTAAGGCTGTTCTTTTGGAAATGGCAAAGGGATATTTGGAAGCCCATAGAGGGCTATGGTGAAAAAGGAAATATCTTCCGTTCAAAACTGGAAAGAAGCTTTGTGAGAAACTGCTCTGTGTCCTGTTAATTCATCTCACAGAGTTACATCTTTCCCTTCAAGAAGCCTTTCGCTAAGGCTGTTCTTGTGGAATTGGCAAAGCGATATTTTTAAGCCAAAAGAGGGCTATGGTGAAAAAGGAAATATCTTCCGTTCAAAACTGGAAAGAAGATTTCTGAGAAACTGCGCTGTCTTCTGTTAATTCATCTCACAGAGTTACATCTTTCCCGTCAAGAAGCCTTTCGCTAAGGCTGTTCTTGTGGAATTGGCAAAGGGATATTTGGAAGCCCATAGAGTGATAGGGTGAAAAAGGAAATTTCTTCCGTTCAAAACTGGAAAGAAGCTTTCTGAGAAACTGCTCTGTGTTCTGTTAATTCATCTCACAGAGTTACATCTTTCCCTTCAAGAAGCCTTTCGCTAAGGCTGTTCTTGTGGAATTGGCAAAGTGATATTTGGAAGCCAAAAGAGGGCTATGGTGAAAAAGGAAATATCTTCCGTTCAAAACTGGAAAGAAGCTTTCTGAGAAACTGCTCTGTGTTCTGTTAATTCATCTCACAGAGTTACATCTTTCCCTTCAAGAAGCCTTTCGCTAAGGCAGTTCTTGTGGAATAGGCAAAGGGATATTTGGAAGCCCATAGAGGGCTATGGTGAAAAAGGAAATATCTTCCGTTGAAAACTGGAAAGAAGCTTTATGAGATACTGCTCTGTGTTCTGTTTATTCATCTCACAGAGTTACATCTTTCCCGTCAAGAAGCCCTTCGCTAAGGCTGTTCTTGTGGAATTGGCAAAGGGATATTTGGAAGCCCATAGAGGGCAATGGTAAAAAAGGAAATATCTTCCTTTCAAAACTGGAAAGAAGCTTTCTGAGAAACTGCTCTGTGTTCTGTCGATTCATCTCACAGAGCTTCATCTTTCCCTTCAAGAAGCCTTTCGCTAAGGCTGTTCTTGTGGAATAGGCAAAGGGATATTTGGAAGCCCATAGAGGTCTATGGTGAAACAGGAAATATCTTCCGTTCAAAACTGGAAAGAAGCTTTCTGAGAAACAGCTCTGTGTTCTGTTAATTCATCTCACGGAGTTACATCTTTCCCGTCAAAAAGCCTTTCGCTAAGGCTGTTCTTGTGGAATTGGCAAAGGGATATTTGGAAGCCCATAGAGGGCAATGGTGAAACAGGAAATATCTTCCGTTCAAAACTGGAAAGAAGCTTTCTGAGAAACTGCTCTGTGTTCTGTTCATTCATCTCACAGAGTTACATGTTTCCCTTCAAGAAGCCTTTCACTAAGGCTGTTCTTGTGGAATTGGCAAAGGGATATTTGGAAGCCCAAAGAGGGCTATGGTGAAAAAGGAAATATCTTCGGTTCAAAACTGGAAAGAAGCTTTCTGAGAAACTGCTCTGTGTTCTGTTCATTCATCTCACAGAGTTACATCTTTCCCTTCCAGAAGCCTTTCGCTAAGGCTGTTCTTGTGGAATTGGCAAGGGGATATTTGGAAGCCCAAAGAGGGCTATGGTGAAAAAGAAATATCTTCGGTTGAAAACTGGAAAGAAGCTTTCAGAGAAACTGCTCTGTGTCTGTTAATTCATCTCACAGAGTTACATCTTTCCCTTCAAGAAGCCTTTCGCTAAGGCTGTTCTTGTGGAATTGGCAAAGGGATATTTGGAATCCCCTACAGGGCTATTGTGAAAAAGGAAATATCTTCCGTTCAGAAATGGAAAGAAGCTTTCTGAGAAACTGCTCTATGTTCTGTTAATTCATCTCACAGAGTTACATCTTTCCCTTCAAGAAGCCTTTCGCTGAGGCTGTTCTTGTGGAATTGGCAAAGGGATATTTGGAAGCCCATAGAGGGCTATGGTGAAAAAGCAAATATCTTCCGTTCAAAACTGGAAAGAAGCTTTCTGGGAAACTGCTCTGTGTTCTGTTAATTCATCTCACAGATTTACATGTTTCCCTTCAAGAAGCCTTTCGCTAAGGCTGTTCTTGTGGAATTGGCAAAGTGATATGTGGAAGCCCTTAGAGGGCTATGGTGAAAACGGAAATAAGTTCCGTTCAAAACTGGAAAGAAGCTTTCTGAGAAACTGCTCTCTGTTCTGTTAATTCATCTCACAGAGTTACATCTTTCCCTTCAAGAAGCCTTTCGCTAAGGCTGTTCTTGTGGAATTGGCAAGGGGATATTTGGAAGCCCATAGAGGGCTATGGTGAACAAGAAATATCTTCCTTTGAAAACTGTAAAGAAGATTTCTGAGAAACTGATCTGTGTTCTGTTAATTCATCTCACAGAGTTACAGCTTTCCCTTCAAGAAGCCTTTCGCTAAGGCTGTTCTTGTGGTATTGGCAAAGGGATATTTGGAAGCCCATAGAGGGCTATGGTGAAAAAGGAAACATCTTCCGTTCAAAACTGGAAAGAAGCTTTCTTAGAAACTGCTCTGTGTTCTGTTAATTCATCTCACAGAGTTACATCTTTCCCTTCAAGAAGCCTTTCGCTAAGGCTGTTCTTGTGGAATTGGCAAAGGGATATTTGGAAGCCCATAGAGGGCTATGGTAAAAAAGGAAATAAGTTCCGGTCAAAAATGGAAAGAAGCTTTCTGAGAAACTGCTGTGTTTTCTGTTAATTCATCTCACAGAGTTACATCATTCCCTTCAAGAAGCCTTTCGCTAAGGCTGTTCTTGTGGAATTGGCAAAGGGATATTTGGAAGCCCTTAGAGGGCTATGGTGAAAAAGGAAATATCTTCCGTTGAAAACTGGAAAGAAGCTTTCTGAGAAACTGCTCTGTGTTCTGTTAATTCATCTCACAGAGTTACATCTTTCCTTTCAAGAAGCCTTTCGCTAAGCATGTTCTTGTGGAATTGGCAAAGGCATATTTGGAAGCCCGTAGAGGGCTATAGTGAAACAGGAAATATCTTCCGTTCAAAACTGGAAAGAAGATTTCTGAGAAACTGCTCTGTGTTCTCTTAATTCATCTCACAGAGTTACATCTTTCCCTACAAGAAGCCTTTCGCTAAGGCTGTTCTTGTGGAATTGGCAAAGGGATATTTGGAAGCCAAAAGAGGGCTATGGTGAAAAAGGAAATATCTTCCTTTCAAAACTGGAAAGAAGATTTCTGAGAAACTGCTCTGTGTTCTGTTAATTCATCTCACAGAGTTACATCTTTCCCTTCAAGAAACCCTTCCCTAAGGCTGTTCTTTTGGAAATGGCAAAGGGATATTTGGAAGCCCATAGAGGGCTATGGTGAAAAAGGAAATATCTTCCGTTCAAAACTGGAAAGAAGCTTTGTGAGAAACTGCTCTGTGTCCTGTTAATTCATCTCACAGAGTTACATCTTTCCCTTCAAGAAGCCTTTCGCTAAGGCTGTTCTTGTGGAATTGGCAAAGCGATATTTTTAAGCCAAAAGAGGGCTATGGTGAAAAAGGAAATATCTTCCGTTCAAAACTGGAAAGAAGCTTTCTGAGAAACTGCTCTGTGTTCTGTTAATTCCTCTCACAGAGTTACATCTTTCCCTTCAAGAAGCCTTTCGCTAAGGCTGTTCTTGTGGAATTGGCAAAGGGATATTTGGAAGCCCATAGAGTGCTAGGGTGAAAAAGGAAATTTCTTCCGTTGAAAACTGGAAAGAAGCTTTCTGAGAAACTGCTCTGTGTTCTGTTAATTCATCTCACAGAGTTACATCTTTCCCTTCAAGAAGCCTTTCGCTAAGGCTGTTCTTGTGGAATTGGCAAAGGGATATGTGGAAGCCCATAGAGTTCTATGGTGAAAAAGGAAATATCTTCCGTTCAAAACTGGAAAGAAGCTTTCTGAGAAACAGCTCTGTGTTCTGTTAATTCATCTCACAGAGTTACATCTTTCCCGTCGAAAAGCCTTTCGCTAAGGCTGTTCTTGTGGAATTGGCAAAGGGATATTTGGAAGCCCATAGAGGGCAATGGTGAAACAGGAAATATCTTCCGTTCAAAACTGGAAAGAAGCTTTCTGAGAAACTGATCTGTGTTCTGTTAATTCATCTCACAGAGTTACATCTTTCCCTTCAAGAAGCCTTTCGCTAAGGCTGTTCTTTTGGTATTGGCAAAGGGATATTTGGAAGCCCATAGAGGGCTATGGTGAAAAAGGAAACATCTTCCGTTCAAAACTGGAAAGAAGCTTTCTTAGAAACTGCTCTGTGTTCTGTTAATTCATCTCACAGAGTTACATCTTTCCCTTCAAGAAGCCTTTCGCTAAGGCTGTTCTTGTGGAATTGGCAAAGGGATATTTGGAAGCCCTAAGAGGGCTATGGTAAAAAAGGAAATAAGTTCCGGTCAAAAATGGAAAGAAGCTTTCTGAGAAACTGCTGTGTTTTCTGTTAATTCATCTCACAGAGTTACATCTTTCCCTTCAAGAAGCCTTTCGCTAAGGCTGTTCTTGTGGAATTGGCAAAGGGATATTTGGAAGGCCAAAGAGGTCTATGGTGAAACAGGAAATATCTTCCGTTCAAAACTGGAAAGAAGCTTTCTGAGAAACTGCTCTGTGTTCTGTTAATTCATCTCACAGAGTTACATGTTTCCCTTCCAAAAGCCTTTCACTAAGGCTGTTCTTGTGGAATTGGCAAAGGGATATTTGGAAGCCCATAGAGGGCTATGGTGAAAAAAGTAATATCTTCCGTTCAAAACTGGAAAGAAGCTTTCTGAGAAACTGCTCTGTGTTCTGTTCATTCATCTCACAGAGTTACATCTTTCCCTTCCAGAAGCCTTTCGCTAAGGCTGTTCTTGTGGAATTGGCAAGGGGATATTTGGAAGCCCATAGAGGGCTATGGTGAAAAAGAAATATCTTCGGTTGAAAACAGGAAAGAAGCTTTCTGAGAAACTGATCTGTGTTCTTTTAATTCATCTCACAGAGTTACATCTTTCCCTTCCAGAAGCCTTTCGCTAAGGCTGTTCTTGTGGAATTGGCAAAGGGATATTTGGAAGCCCATAGAGTTCTATGGTGAAAAAGGAAATATCTTCCGTTCAAAACTGGAAAGAAGCTTTCTGAGAAACAGCTCTGTGTTCTGTTAATTCATCTCACAGAGTTACATCTTTCCCGTCAAAAAGCCTTTCGCTAAGGCTGTTTTTGTGGAATTGCCAAAGGGATATTTGGAAGCCCAAAGAGGGCAATGGTGAAACAGGAAATATCTTCCGTTCAAAACTGGAAAGAAGCTTTCGGAGAAACTGCTCTGTGTTCTGTTAATTCATCTCACAGAGTTACATGTTTCCCTTCAAGAAGCCTTTCACTAAGGCTGTTCTTGTGGAATTGGCAAAGGGATATTTGGAAGCCCGAAGAGGGCTATGGTGAAAAAGGAAATATCTTCCGTTCAAAACTGGAAAGAAGCTTTCTGAGAAACTGCTCTGTGTTCTGTTCATTCATCTCACAGAGTTACATCTTTCCCTTCCAGAAGCCTTTCGCTAAGGCTGTTCTTGTGGAATTGGCAAGGGGATATTTGGAAGCCCATAGAGGGCTATGGTGAAAAAGAAATATCTTCGGTTGAAAACTGGAAAGAAGCTTTCAGAGAAACTGCTCTGTGTCTGTTAATTCATCTCACAGAGTTACATCTTTCCCTTCAAGAAGCCTTTCGCTAAGGCTGTTCTTGTGGAATTGGCAAAGGGATATTTGGAAGCCCATAGAGGGCTATGTAAAAAAGGAAATATCTTCCGTTCAAAACTGGAAAGAAGCTTTCTGAGAAACTTCTCTGTGTTCTGTTAATTCATCTCACATAGTTACATCTTTCCCTTCAAGAAGCCTTTCGCTAAGGCTGTTCTTGTGGAATTGGCAAAGGGATATTTGGAATCCCCTACAGGGCTATTGTGAAAAAGGAAATATCTTCCGTTCAGAAATGGAAAGAAGCTTTCTGAGAAACTGCTCTATGTTCTGTTAATTCATCTCACAGAGTTACATCTTTCCCTTCAAGAAGCCTTTCGCTGAGGCTGTTCTTGTGGAATTGGCAAAGGGATATTTGGAAGCCCATAGAGGGCTATGGTGAAAAAGCAAATATCTTCCGTTCAAAACTGGAAAGAAGCTTTCTGGGAAACTGCTCTGTGTTCTGTTAATTCATCTCACAGATTTACATGTTTCCCTTCAAGAAGCCTTTCGCTAAGGCTGTTCTTGTGGAATTGGCAAAGTGATATGTGGAAGCCCTTAGAGGGCTATGGTGAAAACGGAAATAAGTTCCGTTCAAAACTGGAAAGAAGCTTTCTGAGAAACTGCTCTCTGTTCTGTTAATTCATCTCACAGAGTTACATCTTTCCCTTCAAGAAGCCTTTCGCTAAGGCTGTTCTTGTGGAATTGGCAAGGGGATATTTGGAAGCCCATAGAGGGCTATGGTGAAAAAGAAATATCTTCCTTTGAAAACTGTAAAGAAGATTTCTGAGAAACTGATCTGTGTTCTGTTAATTCATCTCACAGAGTTACATCTTTCCCTTCAAGAAGCCTTTCGCTAAGGCTGTTCTTGTGGTATTGGCAAAGGGATATTTGGAAGCCCATAGAGGGCTATGGTGAAAAAGGAAACATCTTCCGTTCAAAACTGGAAAGAAGCTTTCTTAGAAACTGCTCTGTGTTCTGTTAATTCATCTCACAGAGTTACATCTTTCCCTTCAAGAAGCCTTTCGCTAAGGCTGTTCTTGTGGAATTGGCAAAGGGATATTTGGAATCCCATAGAGGGCTATGGTAAAAAAGGAAATAAGTTCCGGTCAAAAATGGAAAGAAGCTTTCTGAGAAACTGCTGTGTTTTCTGTTAATTCATCTCACAGAGTTACATCATTCCCTTCAAGAAGCCTTTCGCTAAGGCTGTTCTTGTGGAATTGGCAAAGGGATATTTGGAAGCCCTTAGAGGGCTATGGTGAAAAAGGAAATATCTTCCGTTGAAAACTGGAAAGAAGCTTTCTGAGAAACTGCTCTGTGTTCTGTTAATTCATCTCACAGAGTTACATCTTTCCTTTCAAGAAGCCTTTCGCTAAGCATGTTCTTGTGGAATTGGCAAAGGCATATTTGGAAGCCCGTAGAGGGCTATAGTGAAACAGGAAATATCTTCCGTTCAAAACTGGAAAGAAGATTTCTGAGAAACTGCTCTGTGTTCTCTTAATTCATCTCACAGAGTTACATCTTTCCCTTCAAGAAGCCTTTCGCTAAGGCTGTTCTTGTGGAATTGGCAAAGGGATATTTGGAAGCCAAAAGAGGGCTATGGTGAAAAAGGAAATATCTTCCTTTCAAAACTGGAAAGAAGATTTCTGAGAAACTGCTCTGTGTTCTGTTAATTCATCTCACAGAGTTACATCTTTCCCTTCAAGAAACCCTTCCCTAAGGCTGTTCTTTTGGAAATGGCAAAGGGATATTTGGAAGCCCATAGAGGGCTATGGTGAAAAAGGAAATATCTTCCGTTCAAAACTGGAAAGAAGCTTTGTGAGAAACTGCTCTGTGTCCTGTTAATTCATCTCACAGAGTTACATCTTTCCCTTCAAGAAGCCTTTCGCTAAGGCTGTTCTTGTGGAATTGGCAAAGCGATATTTTTAAGCCAAAAGAGGGCTATGGTGAAAAAGGAAATATCTTCCGTTCAAAACTGGAAAGAAGCTTTCTGAGAAACTGCTCTGTGTTCTGTTAATTCCTCTCACAGAGTTACATCTTTCCCTTCAAGAAGCCTTTCGCTAAGGCTGTTCTTGTGGAATTGGCAAAGGGATATTTGGAAGCCCATAGAGTGCTAGGGTGAAAAAGGAAATTTCTTCCGTTCAAAACTGGAAAGAAGCTTTCTGAGAAACTGCTCTGTGTTCTGTTAATTCATCTCACAGAGTTACATCTTTCCCTTCAAGAAGCCTTTCGCTAAGGCTGTTCTTGTGGAATTGGCAAAGTGATATTTGGAAGCCAAAAGAGGGCTATGGTGAAAAAGGAAATATCTTCCGTTCAAAACTGGAAAGAAGCTTTCTGAGAAACTGCTCTGTGTTCTGTTAATTCATCTCACAGAGTTACATCTTTCCCTTCAAGAAGCCTTTCGCTACGGCTGTTCTTGTGGAATTGGGAAAGGGATATTTGGAAGCCCATAGAGGGCTATGGTGAAAAAGGAAATATCTTCCGTTGAAAACTGGAAAGAAGCTTTCTGAGATACTGCTCTGTGTTCTGCTTATTCATCTCACAGAGTTACATCTTTCCCGTCAAGAAGCCTTTCGCTAAGGCTGTTCTTGTGGAATTGGCAAAGGGATATTTGGAAGCCCATAGAGGGCAATGGTAAAAAAGGAAATATCTTCCTTTCAAAACTGGAAAGAAGCTTTCTGAGAAACTGCTCTGTGTTCTGTTAATTCATCTCACAGAGCTTCATCTTTCCCTTCAAGAAGCCTTTCGCTAAGGCTGTTCTTGTGGAATAGGCAAAGGGATATTTGGAAGCCCATAAAGGTCTATGGTGAAACAGGAAATATCTTCCGTTCAAAACTGGAAAGAAGCTTTCTGAGAAACTGCTCTGTGTTCTGTTAATTCATCTCACAGAGTTACATGCTTCCCTTCAAAAAGCCTTTCACTAAGGCTGTTCTTGTGGAATTGGCAAAGGGATATTTGGAAGCCCATAGAGGGCTATGGTGAAAAAGGAAATATCTTCCGTTCAAAACTGGAAAGAAGCTTTCTGAGAAACTGCTCTGTGTTCTGTTCATTTATCTCACAGAGTTACATCTTTCCCTTCCAGAAGCCTTTCGCTAAGGCTGTTCTTGTGGAATTGGCAAAGGGATATTTGGAAGCCCATAGAGTTCTATGGTGAAAAAGGAAATATCTTCCGTTCAAAACTGGAAAGAAGCTTTCTGAGAAACAGCTCTGTGTTCTGTTAATTCATCTCACAGAGTTACATCTTTCCCGTCAAAAAGCCTTTCGCTAAGGCTGTTCTTGAGAATTGGCAAAGGGATATTTGGAAGCCCATAGAGGGCAATGGTGAAACAGGAAATATCTTCCGTTCAAAACTGGAAAGAAGCTTTCTGAGAAACTGCTCTGTGTTCTGTTAATTCATCTCACAGAGTTACATGTTTCCCTTCAAGAAGCCTTTCACTAAGGCTGTTCTTGTGGAATTGGCAAAGGGATATTTGGAAGCCCAAAGAGGGCTATGGTGAAAAAGGAAATATCTTCCGTTCAAAACTGGAAAGAAGCTTTCTGAGAAACTGCTCTGTGTTCTGTTCATTCATCTCACAGAGTTACATCTTTCCCTTCAAGAAGCCTTTCGCTAAGGCTGTTCTTGTGGAATTGGCAAGGGGATATTTGGAAGCCCATAGAGGGCTATGGTGAAAAAGAAATATCTTCGGTTGAAAACTGGAAAGAAGCTTTCAGAGAAACTGCTCTGTGTCTGTTAATTCATCTCACAGAGTTACATCTTTCCCTTCAAGAAGCCTTTCGCTAAGGCTGTTCTTGTGGAATTGGCAAAGGGATATTTGGAAGCCCATAGAGGGCTATGTAAAAAAGGAAATATCTTCCGTTGAGAACTGGAAAGAAGCTTTCTGAGAAACTTCTCTGTGTTCTGTTAATTCATCTCACAGAGTTACATCTTTCCCTTCAAGAAGCCTTTCGCTAAGGCTGTTCTTGTGGAATTGGCAAAGGGATATTTGGAATCCCCTACAGGGCTATTGTGAAAAAGGAAATATCTTCCGTTCAGAACTGGAAAGAAGCTTTCTGAGAAACTGCTCTATGTTCTGTTAATTCATCTCACAGAGTTACATCTTTCCCTTCAAGAAGCCTTTCGCTGAGGCTGTTCTTGTGGAATTGACAAAGGGATATTTGGAAGCCCATAGAGGGCTATGGTGAAAAAGCAAATATCTTCCGTTCAAACCTGGAAAGAAGCTTTCTGGGAAACTGCTCTGTGTTCTGTTAATTCATCTCACAGAGTTACATGTTTCCCTTCAAGAAGCCTTTCGCTAAGGCTGTTCTTGTGGAGTTGGCAAAGTGATATGTGGAAGCCCATAGAGGGCTATGGTGAAAACGGAAATAAGTTCCGTTCAAAACTGGAAAGAAGCTTTCTGAGAAACTGCTCTGTGTTCTGTTAATTCATCTCACAGAGTTACATCTTTCCCTTCAAGAAGCCTTTCGCTAAGGCTGTTCTTGTGGAATTGGCAAGGGGATATTTGGAAGCCCATAGTGGGCTATGGTGAAAAAGAAATATCTTCCTTTGAAAACTGGAAAGGAGCTTTCTGAGAAACTGATCTGTGTTCTGTTAATTCATCTCACAGAGTTACATCTTTCCCTTCAAGAAGCCTTTCGCTAAGGCTGTTCTTTTGGTATTGGCAAAGGGATATCTGGAAGCCCATAGAGGGCTATGGTGAAAAAGGAAACATCTTCCGTTCAAAACTGGAAAGAAGCTTTCTTAGAAACTGCTCTGTGTTCTGTTAATTCATCTCACAGAGTTACATCTTTCCCTTCAAGAAGCCTTTCGCTAAGGCTGTTCTTGTGGAATTGGCAAAGGGATATTTGGAAGCCCATAGAGGGCTATGGTAAAAAAGGAAATAAGTTCCGGTCAAAAATGGAAAGAAGCTTTCTGAGAAACTGCTGTGTTTTCTGTTAATTCATCTCACAGAGTTACATCTTTCCCTTCAAGAAGCCTTTCGCTAAGGCTGTTCTTGTGGAATTGGCAAAGGGATATTTGGAAGGCCATAGAGGGCTGTGGTGAAACAGGAAATATCTTCCGTTCAAAACTGGAAAGAAGCTTTCTGAGAAACTGCTCTGTGTTCTGTTAATTCATCTCACAGAGTTACATGTTTCCCTTCAAAAAGCCTTTCACTAAGGCTGTTCTTGTGGAATTGGCAAAGGGATATTTGGAAGCCCATAGAGGGCTATGGTGAAAAAAGAAATATCTTCCGTTCAAAACTGGAAAGAAGCTTTCTGAGAAACTGCTCTGTGTTCTGTTCATTCATCTCACAGAGTTACATCTTTCCCTTCCAGAAGACTTTCGCTAAGGCTGTTCTTGTGGAATTGGCAAGGGGATATTTGGAAGCCCATAGAGGGCTATGGTGAAAAAGAAATATCTTCGGTTGAAAACTGGAAAGAAGCTTTCTGAGAAACTGATCTGTGTTCTTTTAATTCATCTCACAGAGTTACATCTTTCCCTTCCAGAAGCCTTTCGCTAAGGCTGTTCTTGTGGAATTGGCAAAGGGATATTTGGAAGCCCATAGAGTTCTATGGTGAAAAAGGAAATATCTTCCGTTCAAAACTGGAAAGAAGCTTTCTGAGAAACAGCTCTGTGTTCTGTTAATTCATCTCACAGAGTTACATCTTTCCCGTCAAAAAGCCTTTCGCTAAGGCTGTTCTTGTGGAATTGGCAAAGGGATATTTGGAAGCCCAAAGAGGGCAATGGTGAAACAGGAAATATCTTCCGTTCAAAACTGGAAAGAAGCTTTCGGAGAAACTGCTCTGTGTTCTGTTAATTCATCTCACAGAGTTACATGTTTCCCTTCAAGAAGCCTTTCACTAAGGCTGTTCTTGTGGAATTGGCAAAGGGATATTTGGAAGCCCAAAGAGGGCTATGGTGAAAAAGGAAATATCTTCCGTTCAAAACTGGAAAGAAGCTTTCTGAGAAACTGCTCTGTGTTCTGTTCATTCATCTCACAGAGTTACATCTTTCCCTTCCAGAAGCCTTTCGCAACGGCTGTTCTTGTGGAATTGGCAAGGGGATTTTTGGAAGCACATAGAGGGCTATGGTGAAAAAGAAATATCTTCGGTTGAAAACTGGAAAGAAGCTTTCAGAGAAACTGCTCTGTGTCTGTTAATTCATCTCACAGAGTTACATCTTTCCCTTCAAGAAGCCTTTCGCTAAGGCTGTTCTTGTGGAATTGGCAAAGGGATATTTGGAAGCCCATAGAGGGCTACGTAAAAAAGGAAATATCTTCCGTTCAAAACTGGAAAGAAGCTTTCTGAGAAACTTCTCTGTGTTCTGTTAATTCATCTCACATAGTTACATCTTTCCCTTCAAGAAGCCTTTCGCTAAGGCTGTTCTTGTGGAATTGGCAAAGGGATATTTGGAATCCCCTACAGGGCTATTGTGAAAAAGGAAATATCTTCCGTTCAGAACTGGAAAGAAGCTTTCTGAGAAACTGCTCTATGTTCTGTTAATTCATCTCACAGAGTTACATCTTTCCCTTCAAGAAGCCGTTCGCTAAGGCTGTTCTTGTGGAATTGGCAAAGGGATATTTGGAAGCCCATAGAGGGCTATGGTGAAAAAGGAAATATCTTCCGTTCAAAACTGGAAAGAAGCGTTCTGAGAAACTGATCTGTGTTCTGTTAATTCATCTCACAGAGTTACATCTTTCCCGTCAAGAAGCCTTTCGCTAAGGCTGTTCTTGTGGAATTGGCAAAGGGATATTTGGAAGCCCGTAGAGGGCAATGGTAAAAAAGGAAATATCTTCCGTTCAAAACTGGAAAGAAGCTTTCTGAGAAACTACTCTGTGTTCTGTTAATTCATCTCACAGAGTTTCATCTTTCCCTTCAAGAAGCCTTTCGCTAAGGCTGTTCTTGTGGAATTGGCAAAGTGATATTTGGAAGCCCGTAGAGGTCTATGGTGAAACAGGAAATATCTTCGGTTCAAAACTGGAAAGAAGCTTTCTGAGAAACTGCTCTGTGTTCTGTTAATTCATCTCACAGAGTTACATCTTTCCCTTCAAGAAGCCTTTCGCTAAGGCTGTTCTTGTGGAATTGGCAAGGGGATATTTGGAAGCCCATAGAGGGCTATGGTGAAAAAGAAATATCTTCCGTTCAAAACTAGAAAGAAGCTTTCTGAGAAACTGCTCTGTGTTCTGTTAATTCATCGCACAGAGTTACATCTTTACCTTCAGAAGCCTTTCGCTAACTCTGTTCTCGTGGAATTGGCAAAGGGATATTTGGAAGCCCATAGATTGCTATGGTGAAAAAGGAAATACCTTCCGTTAAAACCGGAAAGAAGCTTTCTGAGAAACTGCTCTGCGTTCTGTTAATTCATCTCACAGAGTTACATCTTTCCTTTCAAGAAGCCTTTCGCTAAGGCTGTTCTTGTGGAATGGGCAAAGGGGTATTTGGAAGCCCATAGATGGCTTTGATGAAAAAGGAAATATCTTCCGTTCAAAACTGGAAAGAAGCTTTCTGAGAAAGTGCTCTGTGTTCTGTTAATTCATCTCACAGAGTTACATCTTTCCCTTCAAGAAGAATTTCGCTAAGGTTGTTCTTGTGGAATTGGCAAAGGGATATTTGGAAGCCCATAGAGGGCTATGTAAAAAAGGAAATATCTTCGTTCAAAACTGGAAAGAAGCTTTCTGAGAAACTGCTCTGTGTTCTGTTAATTCATCTCACAGGGTTACATCTTTCCCTTCAAGAAGCCTTTCGCTAAGGCTGTTCTTGTGGAATTGGCAAAGTGATATTTGGAAGCCCCTAGAGGGCTATGGTGAAAAAGGAAATATCTTCCGTTCAAAACTGGAAAGAAGCTTTCTGAGAAACTGCTCTGTGTTCTGTTAATTCATCTCACAGAGTTACATGTTTCCCTTTAAGAAGCCTTTCGCTAAGGCTGTTCCTGTGGAATTGGCAAAGGGATATTTGGAGGCCCATAGAGGGCTGTGGTGAAAAAGGAAATATCTTCCGTTCAAAACTGGAAAGAAGCTTTCTGAGAAACTTCTCTGTGTTCTGTTAATTCATCTCACAGATTTAAATCTTTCCCTTCAAGAAGCCTTTCGCTTAGGCTGTTCTTGTGGAACTGGCAAGGGGATATTTGGAAGCCCATAGAGGGCAATGGTAAAAAAGAAATATCTTCCGTTCAAAACTAGAAAGAAGCTTTCTGAGAAACTGCTCTGTGTTCTGTTAATTCATCTCACGGAGTTACATCTTTCCTTTCAAGAAGCCTTTCGCTAAGCATGTTCTTGTGGAATTGGCAAAGGGATATTTGGAAGCCCGTAGAGGGCTATAGTGAAAAAGGAAATATCTTCCGTTCAAAACTGGAAAGAAGATTTCTGAGAAACTGCTCTGTGTTCTCTTAATTCATCTCACAGAGTTACATCTTTCCCTTCAAGAAGCCTTTCGCTAAGGCTGTTCTTGTGGAATTGGCAAAGGGATATTTGGAAGCCCACAGAGGGCTATGGTGAAAAAGGAAATATCTTCCGTTCAAAACTGGAAAGAAGCTTTCTGAGAAACTGCTCTGTGTTCTGTTAAGTCATCTGACAGAGTTTCATCTTTCCCTTCAAGAAGCCTTTCGCTAAGGCTGTTCTTGTGGAATTGGCAAAGGGATATTTGGAAGCCCATAGAGGGCTATGGTGAAAAAGGAAATATCTTCCGTTCGAAACTGGAAAGAAGCTTTCTGAGAAACTGCTCTGTGTTCTGTTAATTCATGTAACAGAGTTACATCTTTCCTTTCAAGAAGCCTTTCGCTAAGGCTGTTGTTGTGGAATTGGCAAAGTGATATGTGGAAGCCCATAGAGGGCTACGGTGAAAAAGGAAATAAGTTCCGTTCAAAACTGGAAAGAAGCTTTCTGAGAAACTGCTCTGTGTTCTGTTATTTCATCTCACAGAGTTACATCTTTCCGTTCAAGAAGCCTTTCGCTAAGGCTGTTCTTGTGGAATTGGCAAAGGGATATTTGGAAGCCCATAGAGGGCTACGGTGAAAAAGCAAATATCTTCCGTTCAAAACTGGAAAGAAGATTTCTGAGAAACTGCTGTGTGTTCTGTTAATTCATCTCACAGAGTTACATGTTTCCCTTCAAGAAGCCTTTCGCTAAGGCTGTTCTTGTGGAATTGGCAAAGTGATATGTGGAAGCCCATAGAGGGCTGCGGTGAAAAAGGAAATATCTTCCGTTCAATACTGGAAAGAAGCTTTCTGAGAAACTGCTCTGTGTTCTGTTAATTCACCTCGCAGAGTTACATCTTTCCCTTCAAGAAGCCTTTCGCTAAGGCTGTTCTTGTGGAAATGGCAAATTGATATTTGGAAGCCCGTAGAGGGCAATGGTGAAAAAGAAATATCTTCCGTTGAAAACTGGAAAGAAGCTTTCTGAGAATCTGCTCTGTGTTCTGTTAATTCACCTCGCAGAGTTACATCTTTCCCATCAAGAAGCCTTTCGCTAAGGCTGTTCTTGTTGAATTGGCAAAGGGATATTTGGAAGCCAAATGAGGGCTATGTAAAAAAGGAAATATCTTCCGTTCAAAACTGGAAAGAAGCTTTCTGAGAAACTTCTCTGTGTTCTGTTAATTCATCTCACAGAGTTACATCTTTCGCTTCAAGAAGCCTTTAGCTAAGGCTGTTCTTGTGGAATTGGCAAATGGATATTTGGAAGCCCCTAGAGGGCTATGGTGAAAAAGGAAATATCTTCCGTTCAAAACTGGAAAGAAGCTTTCTGAGAAACTGCTCTGTGTTCTGTTAATTCATCTCACAGAGATACATCTTTCCCTTCAAGAAGCCTTTCGCTTAGGCTGTTCTTGTGGAATTGGCAAGGGGATATTTGGAAACCCATAGAGGGCTATGGTGAAAAAGAAATATCTTCCGTTCAAAACTAGAAAGAAGCTTTCTGAGAAACTGCTCTGTGTTCTGTTAATTCATCTCACAGAGTTACATTTTTCCTTTCAAGAAGCCTTTCGCTAAGCATGTTCTTGTGGAATTGGCAAAGGGATATTTGGAAGCCCGTAGAGGGCTATGGTGAAAAGGGAAATATCTTCCGTTCAAAACTGGAAAGAAGATTTCTGAGAAACTGCTCTGTGTTCTGTTAATTCACCTCACAGAGTTACATCTTTCCCTTCAAGAAGCCTTTCGCTAAGGCTGTTCTTGTGAAATTGGCCAAGGGGTATTTGGAAGCCAAAAGAGGGCTATGGTGAAAAAGGAAATATCTTCCGTTCAAAACTGGAAAGAAGTTTTCTGAGAAACTACTCTGTGTTCTGTTAATTCATCTCACAGAGTTACATCTTTCCCTTCAAGAAGCCTTTCGCTAAGGCTGTTCTTGTGGAATTGGCAAAGGGATATTTGGAAGCCCATAGAGGGCTATGGTGAAAAAGGAAATATCTTCCATTCAAAACTGGAAAGAAGCTTTCTGAGAAACTGCTCGGTGTTCTGTTAATTCATCTCACAGAGTTACATCTTTCCCGTCAAGAAGCCTTTCGCTAAGGCTGTTCTTGTGGAATTGGCAAATTGATATTTGGAAGCCCATAGAGGGCAATGGTGAAAAAGAAATATCTTCCGTTGAAAACTGGAAAGAAGCTTCCTGAGAAACTGCTCTGTGTTCTGTTAATTCACCTCGCAGACTTACATCTTTCCCGTCAAGAAGCCTTTCGCTAAGGCTGTTCTTGTTGAATTGGCAAAGGGATATTTGGAAGCCAAAAGAGGGCTATGTAAAAAAGGAAATATCTTCCGTTCAAAACTGGAAAGAAGCTTTCTGAGAAACTGCTCTGTGTTCTGTTAATTCATCTCACAGAGTTACATCTTTCCCTTCAAGAAGCCTTTCGCTAAGGCTGTTCTTGTGGAATTGGCAAATGGATATTTGGAAGCCCCTAGAGGGCTATGGTGAAAAAGGAAATAACTTCCGTTCAAAACTGGAAAGAAGATTTCTGAGAAACTGCTGTGTGTTCTGTTCATTCATCTCACAGAGTTACAACTTTCCCTTCCAGAAGCCTTTCGCTAAGGCAGTTCTTGTGGAATTCGCAAAGGGATATTTGGAATCCCATAGAGGGCTATGGTGAAAAAGAGATATCTTCCGTTGAAAACTAGAAAGAAGCTTTCTGAGAAACTGCTCTGTGTTCTGATAATTCATCTCACAGAGTTACATCTTTCCCTTCCAGAAGCCTTTCGGTAAGGCTGTTCTTGTGGAATTGGCAAAGGGATATTTGGAAGCCCATACAGGGCTATGGTGAAAAAGGAAATATCATCCGTTCAAAACTGGAAAGAAGCTTTCTGAGAAACTGCTCTGTGTTCTGTAAATTCATCTCAAAGAGTTACATCTTTCCCTTCAAGAAGCCTTTCGCTAAGGCTGTTCTTGTGGAATTGGCAATGGGATATTAGGAAGCCCATAGAGGGCTGTGGTGAAAAAGGAAATATCTTCCGTTCAAAACTGGAAAGAAGCTTTCTGAGAAACTGCTCTGTGTTCTGTTAATTCATCTCACAGAGTTACATCTTTCCCTTCAAGAAGCCTTTCGCTAAGGCTGTTCTTGTGGAATTGGCAAAGGGATATTTGGAAGCCCATAGAGGGCTGTGGTGAAAAAGGAAATATCTTCCGTTCAAAACTGGAAAGAAGCTTTCTTAGAAACTGCTCTGTGTTCTGTTAATTCATCTCACAGAGTTACATCTTTCCCTTCAAGAAGCCTTTCGCTAAGGCTGTTCTTGTGGAATTGGCAAAGGGATATTTGGAAGCCCATAGAGGACTGCGGTGAAAAAGGAAATATCTTCCGTTCAATACTGGAAAGAAGCTTTCTGAGAAACTGCTCTGTGTTCTGTTAATTCACCTCGCAGAGTTACATCTTTCCCTTCAAGAAGCCTTTCGCTAAGGCTGTTCTTGTGGAAATGGCAAATTGATATTTGGAAGCCCATAGAGGGCAATGGTGAAAAAGAAATATCTTCCGTTGAAAACTGGAAAGAAGATTTCTGAGAAACTGCCCTGTGTTCTGTTAATTCACCTCGCAGAGTTACATCTTTCCCATCAAGAAGCCTTTCGCTAAGGCTGTTCTTGTTGAATTGGCAAAGGGATATTTGGAAGCCAAATGAGGGGTATGTAAAAAAGGAAATATCTTCCGTTCAAAACTGGAAAGAAGCTTTCTGAGAAACTTCTCTGTGTTCTGTTAATTCATCTCACAGAGTTACATCTTTCCCTTCAAGAAGCCTTTCGCTAAGGCTGTTCTTGTGGAATTGGCAAATGGATATTTGGAAGCCCCTAGAGGGCTATGGTGAAAAAGGAAATATCTTCCGTTCAAAACTGGAAAGAAGATTTCTGAGAAACTGCTGTGTGTTCTGTTAATTCATCTCACAGCGTTACAACTTTCCCTTCAAGAAGCCTTTCGCTAAGGCTGTTCTTGTGGAATTCGCAAAGGGATATTTGGAAGCCCTTAGAGGGCTATGGTGAAAAAGGAAATATCTTCGTTCAAAACTAGAAAGAAGCTTTCTGAGAAACTGCTCTGTGTTCTGTTAATTCATCTCACAGAGTTACAACTTTCCCTTCAAGAAGCCTTTCGCTAAGGCTGTTCTTGTGCAATTGGCAAAGGGATATTTGGAAGCCCATAGAGGGCTATGGTGAAAAAGGAAATATCTTCCATGCAAAACTGGAAAGAAGCTTTCTGAGAAACTGCTCTGTGTTCTGTTAATTCATCTCACAGAGTTTCATCTTTCCCTTCAAGAAGCCTTTCGCTTAGGCTGTTCTTGTGGAATTGGCAAAGGGATATTTGGAATCCCATAGAGGGCTATGGTGAAAAAGAGATATCTTCCGTTCAAAACTAGAAAGAAGCTTTCTGAGAAACTGCTCTGTGTTCTGATAATTCATCTCACAGAGTTACATCTTTCCCTTCAAGAAGCCTTTCGCTAAGGCTGTTCTCGTGGAATTGGCAAAGGGATATTTGGAAGCCCATAGAGGGAAATGGTGAAAAAGGAAATATCTTCCGTTCAAAAATGGAAAGAAGATTTCTGAGAAACTGCTCTGTGTTCTCTTAATTCATCTCACAGAGTTACATCTTTCCCTTCAAGAAGCCTTTCGCTAAGGCTGTTCTTGTTGAATTGGCAAAGGGATATTTGGAAGCCCATAGAGGGCTATGGTGAAAAAGTAAATATCTTCCGTTCAAAACTGGAAAGAAGATTTCTGAGAAACTGCTCTGTGTTCTGTTAATTCATCTCACAGAGTTACATCTTTCCCTACAAGAAACCCTTCGCTAAGGCTGTTCTTGTGGAAATGGCAAAGGGATATTTGGAAGCCCATAGAGGGCTATGGTGAAAAAGGAAATATCTTCCGTTCAAAACTGGAAAGAAGCTTTCTGAGAAACTGCTCTGTGTCCTGTTAATTCATCTCACAGAGTTACATCTTTCCCTTCAAGAATCCTTTCGCTAAGGCTGTTCTTGTGGAATTGGCAAAGCGATATTTGGAAGCCAAAAGAGGGCTATGGTGAAAAAGGAAATATCTTCCGTTCAAAACTGGAAAGAAGCTTTCTGAGAAACTGCTCTGTGTTCTGTTAATTCATCTCACAGAGTTACATCTTTCCCTTCAAGAAGCCTTTCGCTAAGGCTGTTCTTGTGGAATTGGCAAAGGGATATTTGGAAGCCCATAGAGGGCTATGGTGAAAAGGAAATATCTTCCGTTCAAAACTGGAAAGAAGCTTTCTGAGAAACTGCTCTGTGTTCTGTTAAGGCATCTGACAGAGTTTCATCTTTCCCTTCAAGAAGCCTTTCGCTAAGGCTGTTCTTGTGGAATTGGCAAAGGGATATTTGGAAGCCCATAGAGGGCTGTGGTGAAAAAGGAAATATCTTCCGTTCGAAACTGGAAAGAAGCTTTCTGAGAAACTGCTCTGTGTCCTGTTAATTCATCTCACAGAGTTACATCATTCCCTTCAAGAAGCCTTTCGCTAAGGCTGTTCTTGTGGAGTTGGCAAAGTGATATGTGGAAGCCCTTAGAGGGCTACGGTGAAAAAGGAAATAATTTCCGTTCAAAACTGGAAAGAAGCTTTCTGAGAAACTGCTCTGTGTTCTGTTAATTCATCTCAAAGAGTTACATCTTTCTCTTCAAGAAGCCTTTCGCTAATTCTGTTCTTGTGGAATTGGCAAAGGGATATTTGGAAGCCCATAGAGGGCTATGGTGAAAAAGGAAATATCTTCCGTTCAAAACTGGAAAGAAGCTTTCTGAGAAACTGCTCGGTGTTCTGTTAATTCATCTCACAGAGTTACATCTTTCCCGTCAAGAAGCCTTTCGCTAAGGCTGTTCTTGTGGAATTGGCAAATTGATATTTGGAAGCCCATAGAGGGCAATGGTGAAAAAGAAATATCTTCCGTTGAAAACTGGAAAGAAGCTTTCTGAGAAACTGCTCTGTGTTCTGTTAATTCACCTCGCAGAGTTACATCTTTCCCGTCAAGAAGCCTTTCGCTAAGGCTGTTCTTGTTGAATTGGCAAAGGGATATTTGGAAGCCAAAAGAGGGCTATGTAAAAAAGGAAATATCTTCCGTTCAAAACTGGAAAGAAGCTTTCTGAGAAACTGCTCTGTGTTCTGTTAATTCATCTCACAGAGTTACATCTTTCCCTTCAAGAAGCCTTTCGCTAAGGCTGTTCTTGTGGAATTGGCAAATGGATATTTGGAAGCCCCTAGAGGGCTATTGTGAAAAAGGAAATATCTTCCGTTCAAAACTGGAAAGAAGATTTCTGAGAAACTGCTGTGTGTTCTGTTAATTCATCTCACAGAGTTACAACTTTCCCTTCAAGAAGCCTTTCGCTAAGGCAGTTCTTGTGGAATTCGCAAAGGGATATTTGGAAGCCCTTAGAGGGCTATGGTGAAAAAGGAAATATCTTCGTTCAAAACTAGAAAGAAGCTTTCTGAGAAACTGCTCTGTGTTCTGTTAATTCATCTCACAGAGTTACATCTTTCCCTTCAAGAAGCCTTTCGCTTAGGCTGTTCTTGTGGAATTGGCAAAGGGATATTTTGAAGCCCATAGAGGGCTGTGGTGAAAAAGGAAATATCTTCCGTTCAAAACTGGAAAGAAGCTTTCTTAGAAGCTGCTCTGTGTTCTGTTAATTCATCTCACAGAGTTACATCTTTCCCTTCAAGAAGCCTATCCCTAAGGCTGTTCTTGTGGAATTGGCAAAGGGATATTTGGAAGCCCATAGAGGGCTGTGGTGAAAAAGGAAATATCTTCCGTTCAATACTGGAAAGAAGCTTTCTGAGAAACTGCTCTGTGTTCTGTTAATTCACCTCGCAGATTTACATCTTTCCTGTCAAGAAGCCTTTCGCTAAGGCTGTTCTTGTTGAATTGGCAAAGGGATATTTGGAAGCCAAAAGAGGGCAATGTAAAAAAGGAAATATCTTCCGTTCAAAACTGGAAAGAAGCTTTCTGAGAAACTGCTCTTTGTTCTGTTAATTCATCTCACAGAGTTACATCTTTCCCTTCAAGAAGCCTTTCGCTAAGGCTGTTCTTGTGGAATTGGCAAATGGATATTTGGAAGCCCCTACAGGGCTATGGTGAAAAAGGAAATATCTTCCGTTCAAAACTGGAAAGAAGATTTCTGAGAAACTGCTGTGTGTTCTGTTAATTCATCTCACAGAGTTACAACTTTCCCTTCAAGAAGCCTTTCGCTAAGGCTGTTCTTGTGGAACTCGCAAAGGGATATTTGGAAGCCCTTAGAGGGCTATGGAGAAAAAGGAAATATCTTCGTTCAAAACTGGAAAGAAGCTTTCTGAGAAACTGCTCTGTGTTCTGTTAATTCATCTCACAGAGTTACATCTTTCCCTTCAAGAAGCCTTTCGCTAAGGCTGTTCTTGTGGAATTGGCAAAGGGATATTTGGAAGCCCATAGAGGGCTATGGTGAAAAAGGAAATATCTTCCATGCAAAACTGGAAAGAAGCTTTCTGAGAAACTGCTCTGTGTTCTGTTAATTCATCTCACAGAGTTACATCTTTCCCTTCAAGAAGCCTTTCGCTTAGGCTGTTCTTGTGGAATTGGCAAAGGGATATTTGGAAGCCCTTAGAGGGCTAGGGTGAAAAAGAAATATCTTCCATTCAAAACTAGAAAGAAGCTTTCTGAGAAACTGCTCTGTGTTCTGTTAATTCATCTCACAGAGTTACATCTTTCCCTTCAAGAAGCCTTTCGCTAAGGCTGTTCTCGTGGAATTGGCAAAGGGATATTTGGAAGCCCATAGAGGGCTATGGTGAAAAAGAAATATCTTCCGATGAAAACTGGAAAGAAGCTTTCTGAGAAACTGCTCTGTGTTCTGTTAATTCATCTCACAGAGTTACATCTTTCCCTTCAAGAAGGCTTTCGCTAAGGCTGTTCTTGTGGAATTGGCAAAGGGATATTTGGAAGCCCATAGAGGGCTATGGTGAAAAAGGAAATATCTTCCGTTCGAAACTGGAAAGAAGCTTTCTGAGAAACTGCTCTGTGTTCTGTTAATTCATCTCACAGAGTTACATCTTTCCCTTCCAGAAGCCTTTCGGTAAGGCTGTTCTTGTGCAATTGGCAAAGTGATATGTGGAAGCCCATAGAGGGCTACGGTGAAAAAGGAAATAAGTTCCATTCAAAACTGGAAAAAAGCTTTCTGAGAAACTGCTCTGTGTTCTGTTAATTCATCTCACAGAGTTACATCTTTCCCTTCAAGAATCCTTTCGCTAAGGCTGTTCTAGGGGAATAGGCAAAGGGATATTTGAAAGCCCATTGAGGGCTATGGTAAAAAAGGAAATATCTTCCGTTCAAAACGGGAAAGAAGTTTTCTGAGAAACTGCTGTGTGTTCTGTTAATTCATCTCAGAGAGTTACATCTTTCCCTTCAAGAAGCCTTTCGCTAAGGCTGTTCTTGTGGAATTGGCAAAGGGATATTTGGAAGCCCATAGAGGGCTGTGGTGAAAAAGGAAATATCTTCCGTTCAAAACTGGAAAGAAGCTTTCTGAGAAACTGCTCTGTGTTCTGTTAATTCATCTCACAGAGTTACATCTTTCCCTTCAAGAAGCCTTTCGCTAAGGCTGTTCTTGTGGAATTGGCAAGCGGTTATTTGGAAGCCCATAGAGGGCTATGGTGAAAAAGAAATATCTTCCGTTGAAAACTGGAAAGAAGCTTTCTGAGAAACTGATCTGTGTTCTGTTAATTCATCTCATAGAGTTACATCTTTCCCTTCAAGAAGCCTTTCGCTAAGGCTGTTCTTGTGGTATTGGCAAAGGGATATTTGGAAGGCCATAGAGGGCTATGGTGAAAAAGGAAATATCTTCCCTTCAAAACTGGAAAGAAACTTTCTTAGAAACTGCTCTGTGTTCTGTTAATTCATCTCACAGAGTTACATCTTTTGCTTCAAGAAGCCTTTCGCTAAGGCTGTTCTTGTGGAATTGGCAAAGGGATATTTGGAAGCCCGTAGAGGGCTATGGTAAAAAAGGAAATATCTTCCGTTCAAAACTGGAAAGAAGCTTTCTGAGAAACTGCTCTGTGTTCTGTTAATTCATCTCACAGAGTTACATCTTTCCCTTCAAGAAGCCTTTCGCTAAGGCTGTTCTTGTGGAATAGGCAAATGGATATTTGCAAGCCCCTAGAGGGCTATGGTGAAAAAGGAAATATCTTCCGTTCAAAACTGGAAAGAAGATTTCTGAGAAACTGCTGTGTGTTCTGTTAATTCATCTCACAGCGTTACAACTTTCCCTTCAAGAAGCCTTTCGCTAAGGCTGTTCTTGTGGAATTCGCAAAGGGATATTTGGAAGCCCTTAGAGGGCTATGGTGAAAAAGGAAATATCTTCGTTCAAAACTAGAAAGAAGCTTTCTGAGAAACTGCTCTGTGTTCTGTTAATTCATCTCACAGAGTTACAACTTTCCCTTCAAGAAGCCTTTCGCTAAGGCTGTTCTTGTGGAATTGGCAAAGGGATATTTGGAAGCCCATAGAGGGCTATGGTGAAAAAGGAAATACCTTCCATGCAAAACTGGAAAGAAGCTTTCTGAGAAACTGCTCTGTGTTCTGTTAATTCATCTCACAGAGTTACATCTTTCCCTTCAAGAAGCCTTTCGCTTAGGCTGTTCTTGTGGAATTGGCAAAGGGATATTTGGAATCCCATAGAGGGCTATGGTGAAAAAGAGATATCTTCCGTTCAAAACTAGAAAGAAGCTTTCTGAGAAACTGCTCTGTGTTCTGATAATTCATCTCACAGAGTTACATCTTTCCCTTCAAGAAGCCTTTCGCTAAGGCTGTTCTCGTGGAATTGGCAAAGGGATATTTGGAAGCCCATAGAGGGCTATGGTGAAAAAGGAAATATCTTCCGTTCAAAAATGGAAAGAAGATTTCTGAGAAACTGCTCTGTGTTCTCTTAATTCATCTCACAGAGTTACATCTTTCCCTTCAAGAAGCCTTTCGCTAAGGCTGTTCTTGTTGAATTGGCAAAGGGATATTTGGAAGCCCATAGAGGGCTATGGTGAAAAAGGAAATATCTTCCGTTCAAAACTGGAAAGAAGATTTCTGAGAAACTGCTCTGTGTTCTGTTAATTCATCTCACAGAGTTACATCTTTCCCTTCAAGAAACCCTTCGCTAAGGCTGTTCTTGTGGAAATGGCAAAGGGATATTTGGAAGCCCATAGAGGGCTATGGTGAAAAAGGAAATATCTTCCGTTCAAAACTGGAAAGAAGCTTTCTGAGAAACTGCTCTGTGTCTTGTTAATTCAACTCACAGAGTTACATCTTTCCCTTCAAGAATCCTTTCGCTAAGGCTGTTCTTGTGGAATTGGCAAAGCGATATTTGGAAGCCAAAAGAGGGCTATGGTGAAAAAGGAAATATCTTCCGTTCAAAACTGGAAAGAAGCTTTCTGAGAAACTGCTCTGTGTTCTGTTAATTCATCTCACAGAGTTACATCTTTCCCTTCAAGAAGCCTTTCGCTAAGGCTGTTATTGTGGAATTGGCAAAGGGATATTTGGAAGCCCGTAGAGGGCTATGGTGAAAAGGAAATATCTTCTGTTCAAAACTGGAAAGAAGCTTTCTGAGAAACTGCTCTGTGTTCTGTTAAGTCATCTGACAGAGTTTCATCTTTCCCTTCAAGAAGCCTTTCGCTAAGGCTGTTCTTGTGGAATTGGCAAAGGGATATTTGGAAGCCCATAGAGGGCTATGGTGAAAAAGGAAATATCTTCCGTTCGAAACTGGAAAGAAGCTTTCTGAGAAACTGCTCTGTGTCCTGTTAATTCATCTCACAGAGTTACATCATTCCCTTCAAGAAGCCTTTCGCTAAGGCTGTTCTTGTGGAGTTGGCAAAGTGATATGTGGAAGCCCATAGAGGGCTACGGTGAAAAAGGAAATAATTTCCGTTCAAAACTGGAAAGAAGCTTTCTGAGAAACTGCTCTGTGTTCTGTTAATTCATCTCAAAGAGTTACATCTTTCCCTTCAAGAAGCCTTTCGCTAAGGCTGTTCTTGTGGAATTGGCAAAGGGATATTTGGAAGCCCATAGAGGGCTATGGTGAAAAAGGAAATATCTTCCGTTCAAAACTGGAAAGAAGCTTTCTGAGAAACTGCTCGGTGTTCTGTTAATTCATCTCACAGAGTTACATCTTTCCCGTCAAGAAGCCTTTCGCTAAGGCTGTTCTTGTGGAATTGGCAAATTGATATTTGGAAGCCCATAGAGGGCAATGGTGAAAAAGAAATATCTTCCGTTGAAAACTGGAAAGAAGCTTTCTGAGAAACTGCGCTGTGTTCTGTTAATTCACCTCGCAGAGTTACATCTTTCCCGTCAAGAAGCCTTTCGCTAAGGCTGTTCTTGTTGAATTGGCAAAGGGATATTTGGAAGCCAAAAGAGGGCTATGTAAAAAAGGAAATATCTTCCGTTCAAAACTGGAAAGAAGCTTTCTGAGAAACTGCTCTGTGTTCTGTTAATTCATCTCACAGAGTTACATCTTTCCCTTCAAGAAGCCTTTCGCTAAGGCTGTTCTTGTGGAATTGGCAAATGGATATTTGGAAGCCCCTAGAGGGCTATTGTGAAAAAGGAAATATCTTCCGCTCAAAACTGGAAAGAAGATTTCTGAGAAACTGCTGTGTGTTCTGTTAATTCATCTCACAGAGTTACAACTTTCCCTTCAAGAAGCCTTTCGCAAAGGCAGTTCTTGTGGAATTCGCAAAGGGATATTTGGAAGCCCTTAGAGGGCTATGGTGAAAAAGGAAATATCTTCGTTCAAAACTAGAAAGAAGCTTTCTGAGAAACTGCTCTGTGTTCTGTTATTTCATCTCACAGAGTTACATCTTTCCCTTCAAGAAGCCTTTCGCTAAGGCTGTTCTTGTGGAATTGGCAAAGGGATATTTGGAAGCCCATAGAGGGCTATGGTGAAAAAGGAAATATCTTCCATGCAAAAATGGAAAGAAGCTTTCTGAGAAACTGCTCTGTGTTCTGTTAATTCATCTCACAGAGTTACATCTTTCCCTTCAAGAAGCCTTTCGCTTAGGCTGTTCTTGTGGAATTGGCAAAGGGATATTTTGAAGCCCATAGAGGGCTGTGGTGAAAAAGGAAATATCTTCCGTTCAAAACTGGAAAGAAGCTTTCTTAGAAGCTGCTCCGTGTTCTGTTAATTCATCTCACAGAGTTACATCTTTCCCTTCAAGAAGCCTATCCCTAAGGCTGTTCTTGTGGAATTGGCAAAGGGATATTTGGAAGCCCATAGAGGGCTGTGGTGAAAAAGGAAATATCTTCCGTTCAATACTGGAAAGAAGCTTTCTGAGAAACTGCTCTGTGTTCTGTTAATTCACCTCGCAGATTTACATCTTTCCTGTCAAGAAGCCTTTCGCTAAGGCTGTTCTTGTTGAATTGGCAAAGGGATATTTGGAAGCCAAAAGAGGGAAATGTAAAAAAGGAAATATCTTCCGTTCAAAACTGGAAAGAAGCTTTCTGAGAAACTGCTCTTTGTTCTGTTAATTCATCTCACAGAGTTACATCTTTCCCTTCAAGAAGCCTTTCGCTAAGGCTGTTCTGGTGGAATTGGCAAATGGATATTTGGAAGCCCCTACAGGGCTATGGTGAAAAAGGAAATATCTTCCGTTCAAAACTGGAAAGAAGATTTCTGAGAAACTGCTGTGTGTTCTGTTAATTCATCCCACAGAGTTACAACTTTCCCTTCAAGAAGCCTTTCGCTAAGGCTGTTCTTGTGGAACTCGCAAAGGGATATTTGGAAGCCCTTAGAGGGCTATGGTGAAAAAGGAAATATCTTCGTTCAAAACTGGAAAGAAGCTTTCTGAGAAACTGCTCTGTGTTCTGTTAATTCATCTCATAGAGTTACATCTTTCCCTTCAAGAAGCCTTTCGCTAAGGCTGTTCTTGTGGAATTGGCAAAGGGATATTTGGAAGCCCATAGAGGGCTATGGTGAAAAAGGAAATATCTTCCATGCAAAACTGGAAAGAAGCTTTCTGAGAAACTGCTCTGTGTTCTGTTAATTCATCTCACAGAGTTACATCTTTCCCTTCAAGAAGCCTTTCGCTTAGGCTGTTCTTGTGGAATTGGCAAAGGGATATTTGGAAGCCCTTAGAGGGCTAGGGTGAAAAAGAAATATCTTCCATTCAAAACTAGAAAGAAGCTTTCTGAGAAACTGCTCTGTGTTCTGTTAATTCATCTCACAGAGTTACATCTTTCCCTTCAAGAAGCCTTTCGCTAAGGCTGTTCTCGTGGAATTGGCAAAGGGATATTTGGAAGCCCATAGAGGGCTATTGTGAAAAAGGAAATATCTTCCGTTCAAAACTGAAAAGAAGCTTTCTGAGAAACTGCTCTGTGTTCTGTTAATTCATCTCACAGAGTTATATCTTTCCCTTCAAGAAGCCTTTAGCTAAGGCTGTTCTTGTGGTATTGGCAAGGGGATATTTGGAAGCCCATAGAGGGCTATGGTGAAAAAGAAATATCTTCCGATGAAAACTGGAAAGAAGCTTTCTGAGAAACTGCTCTGTGTTCTGTTAATTCATCTCACAGAGTTACATCTTTCCCTTCAAGAAGCCTTTCGCTAAGGCTGTTCTTGTGGAATTGGCAAAGGGATATTTGGAAGCCCATAGAGGGCTATGGTGAAAAAGGAAATATCTTCCGTTCGAAACTGGAAAGAAGCTTTCTGAGAAACTGCTCTGTGTTCTGTTAATTCATCTCACAGAGTTACATCTTTCCCTTCCAGAAGCCTTTCGGTAAGGCTGTTCTTGTGGAATTGGCAAAGTGATATGTGGAAGCCCATAGAGGGCTACGGTGAAAAAGGAAATAAGTTCCATTCAAAACTGGAAAAAAGCTTTCTGAGAAACTGCTCTGTGTTCTGTTAATTCATCTCACAGAGTTACATCTTTCCCTTCAAGAAGCCTTTCGCTAAGGGTGTTCTAGGGGAATTGGCAAAGGGATATTTGAAAGCCCATTGAGGGCTATGGTAAAAAAGGAAATATCTTCCGTTCAAAACTGGAAAGAAGTTTTCTGAGAAACTGCTGTGTGTTCTGTTAATTCATCTCAGAGAGTTACATCTTTCCCTTCAAGAAGCCTTTCGCTAAGGCTGTTCTTGTGGAATTGGCAAAGGGATATTTGGAAGCCCATAGAGGGCTGTGGTGAAAAAGGAAATATCTTCCGTTCAAAACTGGAAAGAAGCTTTCTGAGAAACTGCTCTGTGTTCTGTTAATTCATCTCACAGAGTTACATCTTTCCCTTCAAGAAGCCTTTCGCTAAGGCTGTTCTTGTGGAATTGGCAAGCGGTTATTTGGAAGCCCATAGAGGGCTATGGTGAAAAAGAAATATCTTCCGTTGAAAACTGGAAAGAAGCTTTCTGAGAAACTGATCTGTGTTCTGTTAATTCATCTCATAGAGTTACATCTTTCCCTTCAAGAAGCCTTTCGCTAAGGCTGTTCTTGTGGTATTGGCAAAGGGATATTTGGAAGGCCATAGAGGGCTATGGTGAAAAAGGAAATATCTTCCGTTCAAAACTGGAAAGAAGCTTTCTTAGAAACTGCTCTGTGTTCTGTTAATTCATCTCACAGAGTTACATCTTTTGCTTCAAGAAGCCTTTCGCTAAGGCTGTTCTTGTGGAATTGGCAAAGGGATATTTGGAAGCCCGTAGAGGGCTATGGTAAAAAAGGAAATATCTTCCGTTCAAAACTGGAAAGAAGCTTTCTGAGAAACTGCTCTGTGTTCTGTTAATTCATCTCACAGAGTTACATCTTTCCCTTCAAGAAGCCTTTCGCTAAGGCTGTTCTTGTGGAATTGGCAAATGGATATTTGGAAGCCCCTAGAGGGCTATGGTGAAAAAGGAAATATCTTCCGTTCAAAACTGGAAAGAAGATTTCTGAGAAACTGCTGTGTGTTCTGTTAATTCATCTCACAGCGTTACAACTTTCCCTTCAAGAAGCCTTTCGCTAAGGCTGTTCTTGTGGAATTCGCAAAGGGATATTTGGAAGCCCTTAGAGGGCTATGGTGAAAAAGGAAATATCTTCGTTCAAAACTAGAAAGAAGCTTTCTGAGAAACTGCTCTGTGTTCTGTTAATTCATCTCACAGAGTTACAACTTTCCCTTCAAGAAGCCTTTCGCTAAGGCTGTTCTTGTGGAATTGGCAAAGGGATATTTGGAAGCCCATAGAGGGCTATGGTGAAAAAGGAAATATCTTCCGTTCAAAAATGGAAAGAAGATTTCTGAGAAATTGCTCTGTGTTCTCTTAATTCATCTCACAGAGTTACATCTTTCCCTTCAAGAAGCCTTTCGCTAAGGCTGTTCTTGTTGAATTGGCAAAGGGATATTTGGAAGCCCATAGAGGGCTATGGTGAAAAAGTAAATATCTTCCGTTCAAAACTGGAAAGAAGATTTCTGAGAAACTGCTCTGTGTTCTGTTAATTCATCTCACAGAGTTACATCTTTCCCTTCAAGAAACCCTTCGCTAAGGCTGTTCTTGTGGAAATGGCAAAGGGATATTTGGAAGCCCATAGAGGGCTTTGGTGAAAAAGGAAATATCTTCCGTTCAAAACTGGAAAGAAGCTTTCTGAGAAACTGCTCTGTGTCCTGTTAATTCAACTCACAGAGTTACATCTTTCCCTTCAAGAATCCTTTCGCTAAGGCTGTTCTTGTGGAATTGGCAAAGCGATATTTGGAAGCCAAAAGAGGGCTATGGTGAAAAAGGAAATATCTTCCGTTCAAAACTGGAAAGAAGCTTTCTGAGAAACTGCTCTGTGTTCTGTTAATTCATCTCACAGAGTTACATCTTTCCCTTCAAGAAGCCTTTCGCTAAGGCTGTTCTTGTGGAATTGGCAAAGGGATATTTGGAAGCCCATAGAGGGCTATGGTGAAAAGGAAATATCTTCCGTTCAAAACTGGAAAGAAGCTTTCTGAGAAACTGCTCTGTGTTCTGTTAAGTCATCTGACAGAGTTTCATCTTTCCCTTCAAGAAGCCTTTCGCTAAGGCTGTTCTTGTGGAATTGGCAAAGGGATATTTGGAAGCCCATAGAGGGCTATGGTGAAAAAGGAAATATCTTCCGTTCGAAACTGGAAAGAAGCTTTCTGAGAAACTGCTCTGTGTCCTGTTAATTCATCTCACAGAGTTACATCATTCCCTTCAAGAAGCCTTTCGCTAAGGCTGTTCTTGTGGAGTTGGCAAAGTGATATGTGGAAGCCCATAGAGGGCTACGGTGAAAAAGGAAATAATTTCCGTTCAAAACTGGAAAGAAGCTTTCTGAGAAACTGCTCTGTGTTCTGTTAATTCATCTCAAAGAGTTACATCTTTCCCTTCAAGAAGCCTTTCGCTAAGGCTGTTCTTGTGGAATTGGCAAAGGGATATTTGGAAGCCCATAGAGGGCTATGGTGAAAAAGGAAATATCTTCCGTTCAAAACTGGAAAGAAGCTTTCTGAGAAACTGCTCGGTGTTCTGTTAATTCATCTCACAGAGTTACATCTTTCCCGTCAAGAAGCCTTTCGCTAAGGCTGTTCTTGTGGAATTGGCAAATTGATATTTGGAAGCCCATAGAGGGCAATGGTGAAAAAGAAATATCTTCCGTTGAAAACTGGAAAGAAGCTTTCTGAGAAACTGCTCTGTGTTCTGTTAATTCACCTCGCAGAGTTACATCTTTCCCGTCAAGAAGCCTTTCGCTAAGGCTGTTCTTGTTGAATTGGCAAAGGGATATTTGGAAGCCAAAAGAGGGCTATGTAAAAAAGGAAATATCTTCCGTTCAAAACTGGAAAGAAGCTTTCTGAGAAACTGCTCTGTGTTCTGTTAATTCATCTCACAGAGTTACATCTTTCCCTTCAAGAAGCCTTTCGCTAAGGCTGTTCTTGTGGAATTGGCAAATGGATATTTGGAAGCCCCTAGAGGGCTATTGTGAAAAAGGAAATATCTTCCGTTCAAAACTGGAAAGAAGATTTCTGAGAAACTGCTGTGTGTTCTGTTAATTCACCTCACAGAGTTACAACTTTCCCTTCAAGAAGCCTTTCGCTAAGGCAGTTCTTGTGGAATTCGCAAAGGGATATTTGGAAGCCCTTAGAGGGCTATGGTGAAAAAGGAAATATCTTCGTTCAAAACTAGAAAGAAGCTTTCTGAGAAACTGCTCTGTGTTCTGTTATTTCATCTCACAGAGTTACATCTTTCCCTTCAAGAAGCCTTTCGCTAAGGCTGTTCTTGTGGAATTGGCAAAGGGATATTTGGAAGCCCATAGAGGGCTATGGTTAAAAAGGAAATATCTTCCATGCAAAAATGGAAAGAAGCTTTCTGAGAAACTGCTCTGTGTTCTGTTAATTCATCTCACAGAGTTACATCTTTCCCTTCAAGAAGCCTTTCGCTTAGGCTGTTCTTGTGGAATTGGCAAAGGGATATTTTGAAGCCCATAGAGGGCTGTGGTGAAAAAGGAAATATCTTCCGTTCAAAACTGGAAAGAAGCTTTCTTAGAAGCTGCTCTGTGTTCTGTTAATTCATCTCACAGAGTTACATCTTTCCCTTCAAGAAGCCTATCCCTAAGGCTGTTCTTGCGGAATTGGCAAAGGGATATTTGGAAGCCCATAGAGGGCTGTGGTGAAAAAGGAAATATCTTCCGTTCAATACTGGAAAGAAGCTTTCTGAGAAACTGCTCTGTGTTCTGTTAATTCACCTCGCAGATTTACATCTTTCCTGTCAAGAAGCCTTTCGCTAAGGCTGTTCTTGTTGAATTGGCAAAGGGATATTTGGAAGCCAAAAGAGGGAAATGTAAAAAAGGAAATATCTTCCGTTCAAAACTGGAAAGAAGCTTTCTGAGAAACTGCTCTTTGTTCTGTTAATTCATCTCACAGAGTTACATCTTTCCCTTCAAGAAGCCTTTCGCTAAGGCTGTTCTGGTGGAATTGGCAAATGGATATTTGGAAGCCCCTACAGGGCTATGGTGAAAAAGGAAATATCTTCCGTTCAAAACTGGAAAGAAGATTTCTGAGAAACTGCTGTGTGTTCTGTTAATTCATCTCACAGAGTTACAACTTTCCCTTCAAGAAGCCTTTCGCTAAGGCTGTTCTTGTGGAATTCGCAAAGGGATATTTGGAAGCCCTTAGAGGGCTATGGTGAAAAAGGAAATATCTTCGTTCAAAACTGGAAAGAAGCTTTCTGAGAAACTGCTCTGTGTTCTGTTAATTCATCTCACAGAGTTACATCTTTCCCTTCAAGAAGCCTTTCGCTAAGGCTGTTCTTGTGGAATTGGCAAAGGGATATTTGGAAGCCCATAGAGGGCTATGGTGAAAAAGGAAATATCTTCCATGCAAAACTGGAAAGAAGCTTTCTGAGAAACTGCTCTGTGTTCTGTTAATTCATCTCACAGAGTTACATCTTTCCCTTCAAGAAGCCTTTCGCTTAGGCTGTTCTTGTGGAATTGGCAAAGGGATATTTGGAAGCCCTTAGAGGGCTAGGGTGAAAAAGAAATATCTTCCATTCAAAACTAGAAAGAAGCTTTCTGAGAAACTGCTCTGTGTTCTGTTAATTCATCTCACAGAGTTACATCTTTCCCTTCAAGAAGCCTTTCGCTAAGGCTGTTCTCGTGGAATTGGCAAAGGGATATTTGGAAGCCCATAGAGGGCTATGGTGAAAAAGGAAATATCTTCCGTTCAAAACTGAAAAGAAGCTTTCTGAGAAACTGCTCTGTGTTCTGTTAATTCATCTCACAGAGTTATATCTTTCCCTTCAAGAAGCCTTTAGCTAAGGCTGTTCTTGTGGAATTGGCAAGGGGATATTTGGAAGCCCATAGAGGGCTATGGTGAAAAAGAAATATCTTCCGATGAAAACTGGAAAGAAGCTTTCTGAGAAACTGCTCTGTGTTCTGTTAATTCATCTCACAGAGTTACATCTTTCCCTTCAAGAAGCCTTTCGCTAAGGCTGTTCTTGTGGAATTGGCAAAGGGATATTTGGAAGCCCATAGAGGGCTATGGTGAAAAAGGAAATATCTTCCGTTCGAAACTGGAAAGAAGCTTTCTGAGAAACTGCTCTGTGTTCTGTTAATTCATCTCACAGAGTTACATCTTTCCCTTCCAGAAGCCTTTCGGTAAGGCTGTTCTTGTGGAATTGGCAAAGTGATATGTGGAAGCCCATGGAGGGCTACGGTGAAAAAGGAAATAAGTTCCATTCAAAACTGGAAAAAAGCTTTCTGAGAAACTGCTCTGTGTTCTGTTAATTCATCTCACAGAGTTACATCTTTCCCTTCAAGAAGCCTTTCGCTAAGGCTGTTCTAGGTTAATTGGCAAAGGGATATTTGAAAGCCCATTGAGGGCTATGGTAAAAAAGGAAATATCTTCCGTTCAAAACTGGAAAGAAGTTTTCTGAGAAACTGCTGTGTGTTCTCTTAATTCATCTCAGAGAGTTACATCTTTCCCTTCAAGAAGCCTTTCGCTAAGGCTGTTCTTGTGGAATTGGCAAAGGGATATTTGGAAGCCCATAGAGGGCTGTGGTGAAAAAGGAAATATCTTCCGTTCAAAACTGGAAAGAAGCTTTCTGAGAAACTGCTCTGTGTTCTGTTAATTCATCTCACAGAGTTACATCTTTCCCTTCAAGAAGCCTTTGGCTAAGGCTGTTCTTGTGGAATTGGCAAGCGGTTATTTGGAAGCCCATAGAGGGCTATGGTGAAAAAGAAATATCTTCCGTTGAAAACTGGAAAGAAGCTTTCTGAGAAACTGATCTGTGTTCTGTTAATTCATCTCATAGAGTTACATCTTTCCCTTCAAGAAGCCTTTCGCTAAGGCTGTTGTTGTGGTATTGGCAAAGGGATATTTGGAAGGCCATAGAGGGCTATGGTGAAAAAGGAAATATCTTCCGTTCAAAACTGGAAAGAAGCTTTCTTAGAAACTGCTCTGTGTTCTGTTAATTCATCTCACAGAGTTACATCTTTCGCTTCAAGAAGCCTTTCGCTAAGGCTGTTCTTGTGCAATTGGCAAAGGGATATTTGGAAGCCCGTAGAGGGCTATGGTAAAAAAGGAAATATCTTCCGTTCAAAACTGGAAAGAAGCTTTCTGAGAAACTGCTCTGTGTTCTGTTAATTCATCTCACAGAGTTACATCTTTCCCTTCAAGAAGCCTTTCGCTAAGGCTGTTCTTGTGGAATTGGCAAAGTGATATTTGGAAGCCAAAAGAGGGCTATGGTGAAAAAGGAAATATCTTCCGTTCAAAACTGGAAAGAAGCTTTCTGAGAAACTGCTCTGTGTTCTGTTAATTCATCTCACAGAGTTACATCTTTCCCTTCAAGAAGCCTTTCGCTAAGGCTGTTCTTGTGGAATTGGCAAAGCGATATTTGGAAGCCAAAAGAGGGCTATGGTGAAAAAGGAAATATCTTCCGTTCAAAACTGGAAAGAAGCTTTCTGAGAAACTGCTCTGTGTTCTGTTAATTCATCTGACAGAGTTACATCATTCCCTTCAAGAAGCCTTTCGCTAAGGCTGTTCTTGTGGAATTGGCAAAGTGATATTTGGAAGCCAAAAGAGGGCTATGGTGAAAAAGGAAATATCTTCCGTTCAAAACTGGAAAGAATCTTTCTGAGAAACTGCTCTGTGTTCTGTTAATTTATCTCACAGAGTTACATATTTCCCTTCAAGAAGCCTTTCGCTAAGGCTGTTCTTGAGGAATTGGCAAAGGGATATTTGGAAGCCCATAGAGGGCTATGGTGAAAAAGGAAGTATCTTCCGTTCAAAACTGGAAAGAAGCTTTCTGAGAAACTGCTCTGTGTTCTGTTAATTCATCTCACAGAGTTACATCTTTCCCTTCAAGAAGCCTTTCGCTAAGGCTGTTCTTGTGGAATTGGCAAAGGAATATTTGGAAGTCCATAGAGGGCTATGGTGAAAAAGGAAATATCTTCCGTTCAAAACTGAAAAGAAGCTTTCTGAGAAACTGCTCTGTGTTGTGTTAATTCATCTCACAGAGTTACATCTTTCCCTTCCAGAAGCCTTTCGGTAAGGCTGTTCTTGTGGAATTGGCAAAGGGATATATGGAAGCCCGTAGAGGGGTACGGTGAAAAAGGAAATAAATTCCGCTCAAAACTGGAAAGAAGCTTTCTGAGAAACTGCTCTGTGTTCTGTTAATTCATCTCACAGAGTTACATCTTTCCCTTGAAGAAGCCTTTCGCTAAGGCTGTTCTTGTGGAATTGGCAAAGGGATATTTGGAAGCCCATAGAGGGCTATTGTGAAAAAGGAAATATCTTCGGTTCAAAACTGGACAGAAGCTTTCTGAGAAACTGCTCTGTGTTCTGTTAATTCATCTCACAGAGTTACATCTTTCCCTTCAAGAAGCCTTTCGCTAAGGCTGTTCTTGTGGAATTGGCAAAGGGATATTTGGAAGCCCATAGAGGGCTATGGTGAAAAGGAAATATCTTCCGTTCAAAACTGGAAAGAAGCTTTCTGAGAAACTGCTCTGTGTTCTGTTAAGTCATCTGACAGAGTTTCATCTTTCCCTTCAAGAAGCCTTTCGCTAAGGCTGTTCTTGTGGAATTGGCAAAGGGATATTTGGAAGCCCATAGAGGGCTATGGTGAAAAAGGAAATATCTTCCGTTCGAAACTGGAAAGAAGCTTTCTGAGAAACTGCTCTGTGTCCTGTTAATTCATCTCACAGAGTTACATCATTCCCTTCAAGAAGCCTTTCGCTAAGGCTGTTCTTGTGGAGTTGGCAAAGTGATATGTGGAAGCCCATAGAGGGCTACGGTGAAAAAGGAAATAATTTCCGTTCAAAACTGGAAAGAAGCTTTCTGAGAAACTGCTCTGTGTTGTGTTAATTCATCTCAAAGAGTTACATCTTTCCCTTCAAGAAGCCTTTCGCTAAGGCTGTTCTTGTGGAATTGGCAAAGGGATATTTGGAAGCCCATAGAGGGCTATGGTGAAAAAGGAAATATCTTCCGTTCAAAACTGGAAAGAAGCTTTCTGAGAAACTGCTCGGTGTTCTGTTAATTCATCTCACAGAGTTACATCTTTCCCGTCAAGAAGCCTTTCGCTAAGGCTGTTCTTGTGGAATTGGCAAATTGATATTTGGAAGCCCATAGAGGGCAATGGTGAAAAAGAAATATCTTCCATTGAAAACTGGAAAGAAGCTTTCTGAGAAACTGCTCTGTGTTCTGTTAATTCACCTCGCAGAGTTACATCTTTCCCGTCAAGAAGCCTTTCGCTAAGGCTGTTCTTGTTGAATTGGCAAAGGGATATTTGGAAGCCAAAAGAGGGCTATGTAAAAAAGGAAATATCTTCCGTTCAAAACTGGAAAGAAGCTTTCTGAGAAACTGCTCTGTGTTCTGTTAATTCATCTCACAGAGTTACATCTTTCCCTTCAAGAAGCCTTTCGCTAAGGCTGTTCTTGTGGAATTGGCAAATGGATATTTGGAAGCCCCTAGAGGGCTATTGTGAAAAAGGAAATATCTTCCGTTCAAAACTGGAAAGAAGATTTCTGAGAAAATGCTGTGTGTTCTGTTAATTCATCTCACAGAGTTACAACTTTCCCTTCAAGAAGCCTTTCGCTAAGGCAGTTCTTGTGGAATTCGCAAAGGGATATTTGGAAGCCCTTAGAGGGCTATGGTGAAAAAGGAAATATCTTCGTTCAAAACTAGAAAGAAGCTTTCTGAGAAACTGCTCTGTGTTCTGTTATTTCATCTCACAGAGTTACATCTTTCCCTTCAAGAAGCCTTTCGCTAAGGCTGTTCTTGTGGAATTGGCAAAGGGATATTTGGAAGCCCATAGAGGGCTATGGTGAAAAAGGAAATATCTTCCATGCAAAAATGGAAAGAAGCTTTCTGAGAAACTGCTCTGTGTTCTGTTAATTCATCTCACAGAGTTACATCTTTCCCTTCAAGAAGCCTTTCGCTTAGGCTGTTCTTGTGGAATTGGCAAAGGGATATTTTGAAGCCCATAGAGGGCTGTGGTGAAAAAGGAAATATCTTCCGTTCAAAACTGGAAAGAAGCTTTCTTAGAAGCTGCTCTGTGTTCTGTTAATTCATCTCACAGAGTTACATCTTTCCCTTCAAGAAGCCTATCCCTAAGGCTGTTCTTGTGGAATTGGCAAAGGGATATTTGGAAGCCCATAGAGGGCTGTGGTGAAAAAGGAAATATCTTCCGTTCAATACTGGAAAGAAGCTTTCTGAGAAACTGCTCTGTGTTCTGTTAATTCACCTCGCAGATTTACATCTTTCCTGTCAAGAAGCCTTTCGCTAAGGCTGTTCTTGTTGAATTGGCAAAGGGATATTTGGAAGCCAAAAGAGGGAAATGTAAAAAAGGAAATATCTTCCGTTCAAAACTGGAAAGAAGCTTTCTGAGAAACTGCTCTTTGTTCTGTTAATTCATCTCACAGAGTTACATCTTTCCCTTCAAGAAGCCTTTCGCTAAGGCTGTTCTTGTGGAATTGGCAAATGGATATTTGGAAACACCTACAGGGCTATGGTGAAAAAGGAAATATCTTCCGTTCAAAACTGGAAAGAAGATTTCTGAGAAACTGCTGTGTGTTCTGTTAATTCATCTCACAGAGTTACAACTTTCCCTTCAAGAAGCCTTTCGCTAAGGCTGTTCTTGTGGAATTCGCAAAGGGATATTTGGAAGCCCTTAGAGGGCTATGGTGAAAAAGGAAATATCTTCGTTCAAAACTGGAAAGAATCTTTCTGAGAAACTGCTCTGTGTTCTGTTAATTCATCTCACAGAGTTACATCTTTCCCTTCAAGAAGCCTTTCGCTAAGGCTGTTCTTGTGGAATTGGCAAAGGGATATTTGGAAGCCCATAGAGGGCTATGGTGAAAAAGGAAATATCTTCCATGCAAAACTGGAAAGAAGCTTTCTGAGAAACTGCTCTGTGTTCTGTTAATTCATCTCACAGAGTTACATCTTTCCCTTCAAGAAGCCTTTCGCTTAGGCTGTTCTTGTGGAATTGGCAAAGGGATATTTGGAAGAACTTAGAGGGCTAGGGTGAAAAAGAAATATCTTCCATTCAAAACTAGAAAGAAGCATTCTGAGAAACTGCTCTGTGTTCTGTTAATTCATCTCACAGAGTTACATCTTTCCCTTCAAGAAGCCTTTCGCTAAGGCTGTTCTTGTGGAATTGGCAAAGGGATATTTGGAAGCCCATAGAGGGCTATGGTGAAAAAGGAAATATCTTCCGTTCGAAACTGGAAAGAAGCTTTCTGAGAAACTGCTCTGTGTTCTGTTAATTCATCTCACAGAGTTACATCTTTCCCTTCCAGAAGCCTTTCGGTAAGGCTGTTCTTGTGGAATTGGCAAAGTGATATGTGGAAGCCCTTAGAGGGCTACGGTGAAAAAGGAAATAAGTTCCATTCAAAACTGGAAAAAAGCTTTCTGAGAAACTGCTCTGTGTTCTGTTAATTCATCTCACAGAGTTACATCTTTCCCTTCAAGAAGCCTTTCGCTAAGGCTGTTCTAGGGGAATTGGCAAAGGGATATTTGAAAGCCCATTGAGGGCTATGGTAAAAAAGGAAATATCTTCCGTTCAAAACTGGAAAGAAGTTTTCTGAGAAACTGCTCTGTGTTCTGTTAATTCATCTCAGAGAGTTACATCTTTCCCTTCAAGAAGCCTTTCGCTAAGGCTGTTCTTGTGGAATTGGCAAAGGGATATTTGGAAGCAGATAGAGGGCTGTGGTGAAAAAGGAAATATCTTCCGTTCAAAACTGGAAAGAAGCTTTCTGAGAAACTGCTCTGTGTTCTGTTAATTCATCTCACAGAGTTACATCTTTCCCTTCAAGAAGCCTTTCGCTAAGGCTGTTCTTGTGGAATTGGCAAGCGGTTATTTGGAAGCCCATAGAGGGCTATGGTGAAAAAGAAATATCTTCCGTTGAAAACTGGAAAGAAGCTTTCTGAGAAACTGATCTGTGTTCTGTTAATTCATCTCATAGAGTTACATCTTTCCCTTCAAGAAGCCTTTCGCTAAGGCTGTTCTTGTGGTATTGGCAAAGGGATATTTGGAAGGCCATAGAGGGCTATGGTGAAAAAGGAAATATCTTCCGTTCAAAACTGGAAAGAAGCTTTCTTAGAAACTGCTCTGTGTTCTGTTAATTCATCTCACAGAGTTACATCTTTCGCTTCAAGAAGCCTTTCGCTAAGGCTGTTCTTGTGGAATTGGCAAAGGGATATTTGGAAGCCCGTAGAGGGCTATGGTAAAAAAGGAAATATCTTCCGTTCAAAACTGGAAAGAAGCTTTCTGAGAAACTGCTCTGTGTTCTGTTAATTCATCTCACAGAGTTACATCTTTCCCTTCAAGAAGCCTTTCGCTAAGGCTGTTCTTGTGGAATTGGCAAAGTGATATTTGGAAGCCAAAAGAGGGCTATGGTGAAAAAGGAAATATCTTCCGTTCAAAACTGGAAAGAAGCTTTCTGAGAAACTGCTCTGTGTTCTGTTAATTCATCTCACAGAGTTACATCTTTCCCTTCAAGAAGCCTTTCGCTAAGGCTGTTCTTGTGGAATTGGCAAAGCGATATTTGGAAGCCAAAAGAGGGCTATGGTGAAAAAGGAAATATCTTCCGTTCAAAACTGGAAAGAAGCTTTCTGAGAAACTGCTCTGTGTTCTGTTAATTCATCTGACAGAGTTACATCATTCCCTTCAAGAAGCCTTTCGCTAAGGCTGTTCTTGTGGAATTGGCAAAGTGATATTTGGAAGCCAAAAGAGGGCTATGGTGAAAAAGGAAATATCTTCCGTTCAAAATCGGAAAGAAGATTTCTGAGAAACTGCTCTGTGGTCTGTTAATTCATCTCACAGAGTTACATCTTTCCCTTCAAGAAACCCTTCGCTAAGGCTGTTCTTGTGGAAATGGCAAAGGGATATTTGGAAGCCCATAGAGGGCTATGGTGAAAAAGGAAATATCTTCCGTTCAAATCTGGAAAGAAGCTTTCTGAGAAACTGCTCTGTGTCCTGTTAATTCATCTCACAGAGTTACATCTTTCCCTTCAAGAAGCTTTTCGCTAAGGCTGTTCTTGTGGAATTGGCAAAGCGATATTTGGAAGCCAAAATAGGGCTATGGTGGAAAAGGAAATATCTTCCGTTCAAAACTGGAAAGAAGCTTTCTGAGAAACTGCTCTGTGTTCTGTTAATTCATCTCACAGATTTACATCTTTCCCTTCAAGAAGCCTTTCGCTAAGGCTGTTCTTGTGGAATTGGCAAAGGGATATTTGGAAGCCCATAGAGGGCTATGGTGAAAAAGGAAATATCCTCCGTTCAAAACTGGATAGAAGCTTTCTGAGAAACTGCTCTGTGTTCTGTTAATTTATCTCACAGAGTTACATCTTTCCCTTCCAGAAGCCTTTCGGTAAGGCTGTTCTTGTGGAATTGGCAAAGGGATATATGGAAGCCCGTAGAGGGTTACGGTGAAAAAGGAAATAAGTTCCGTTCAAAACTGGAAAGAAGCTTTCTGAGAAACTGCTCTGTGTTCTGGTAATTCATCTCACAGAGTTACATCTTTCCCTTCAAGAAGCCTTTCGCTAAGGCTGTTCTTGTGGAATTGGCAAAGGGATATTTGGAAGCCCATAGAGGTCTATGGTGAAACAGGAAATATCTTCCGTTCAAAACTGGAAAGCAGCTTTCTGAAAAACTGCAGTGTGTTCTGTTAATTCATCTCACAGAGTTACATGTTTCCCTTCAAGAAACCTTTCTCTAAGGCTGTTCTTGTGGAATTGGCAAAGGGATATTTGGAAGCCCTTAGAGGGCTATGGTGAAAAAGGAAATATATTCCGTTCAAAACTGGAAAGAAGCTTTCTGAGAAACTGCTCTGTGTTCTGTTAATTCATCTCACAGAGTTACATCTTTCCCTTCAAGAAGCCTTTCGCTAAGGCTGTTCTTGTGGAATTGGCAAAGTGATATTTGGAAGCCAAAAGAGGGCTATGGTGAAAAAGGAAATATCTTCCGTTCAAAACTGGAAAGAAGCTTTCTGAGAAACTGCTCTGTGTTCTGTTAATTCATCTCACAGAGTTACATCTTTCCCTTCAAGAAGCCTTTCGCTAAGGCTGTTCTTTAGGAATTGGCAAAGGGATATTTGGAAGCCCATAGAGGGCTATGGTGAAAAAGGAAATATCTTCCGTTCAAAACTGGAAAGAAGCTTTCTGAGAAACTGCTCTGTGTTCTGTTAATTCATCTCACAGAGTTACATCTTTCCCTTTAAGAAGCCTTTCGCTAAGGCTGTTCTTGTGGATTTGGAAAAGGGATATTTGGAAGCCCATAGAGGGCTATGGTGAAACAGAAAATATCTTCCGTTCAAAACTGGAAAGAAGCTTTCTGAGAAACTGCTCTGTGTTCTGTTAATTCATCTCACAGAGTTACACTTTCATTTCAAGAAGCCTTTCGCTAAGGCTGTTCTTGTGGAATTGTCAAAGTGATATTTGGAAGCCCATAGATGGCTATGGTGAAAAAGGAAATATCTTCCGTTCAAAACTGGAAAGAAGCTTTCTGAGAAACTGCTCTGTGTTCTGTTAATTCATCTCACAGAGTTACATCTTTCCCTTCAAGAAGTCTTTCGCTAAGGCTGTTCTTGTGGAATTGGCAAGGGGATATTTGGAAGCCCATAGAGGGCTATGGGGAAAAGGAAATATCTTCCGTTGAAAACTGGAAAGAAGCTTTCTGAGAAACTGATCTGTGTTCTGTTAATTCATCTCACAGAGTTACATCTTTCCCTTCAAGAAGCCTTTCGCTAAGGCTGTTCTTGTGGAATTGGCAAAGGGATATTTGGAAGCACATAGAGGGCTATTGTGAAACAGGAAATATCTTCCTTTCAAAATTTGAAAGAAGCTTTCTGAGAAACTACTCTGTGTTCTGTTAATTCATCTCACATAGTTACATCTCTCCCTTCAAGAAGCCTTTCACTAAGGCTGTTCTTGTGGAGTTGGCAAAGGGATATTTGGAAGCCCATAGAGGGCTATGGTGAAAAAAAAAATATCTTACGTTCAAAACTGGAAAGAAGCTTTCTGAGAAACTGCTCTGTGTTCTCTTAATTCATCTCACAGAGTTACATCATTCCCGTCATGGAGCCTTTCGCTAAGGCTGTCCTTGTGGAATTGGCAAAGGGATATTTGGAAGCCCTTAGAGGGCAATGGTAAAAAAGGAAATATCTTCCGTTCAAATCTGGAAAGAAATTTCTGAGAAACTGCTCTGTGTTCTGTTAATTCATCTCACAGAGTTTCATCTTTCCCTTCAAGAAGCCTTTCGCTAAGGCTGTTCTTGTGGAATTGGCAAAGGGATATTTGGAAGCCCATAGAGGGCTATGGTGAAAAAGGAAATATCTTCCGTTCAAAACTGGAAAGAAGCTTTCTGAGAAACTGCTCTGTGTTCTGTTAATTCATCTCACAGAGTTACATCTTTCACTTCAAGAAGCCTTTCGTTAAGGCTGTTGTTGTGGAATTGGCAAAGGAATATTTGGAAGTCAATAGAGGGCTATGGTGAAAAAGGAAATATCTTCCGTTCAAAACTGGAAAGAAGCTTTCAGAGAAACTGCTCTGTGTTCTGTTAATTCATCTCACAGAGTTACATCTTTCCCTTCAAGAAGCCTTTCGCTAAGGCTGTTCTTGTGGAATTGGCAAAGGGATATTTGGAAGCCCGTAGAGGGCTACGGTGAAAAAGGAAATAAATTCCGTTCAAAAGTGGAAAGAAACTTTCTGAGAAACTGCTCTGTGTTCTGTTAATTCATCTCACAGAGTTACATCTTTCCCTTCAAGAAGCCTTTCCCTAAGGCTGTTCTTGTGGAATTGGCAAAGGGATATTTGGAAGCCCATAGAGGGCTATGGTGAAAAAGGAAATATCCTCCGTTCAAAACTGGATAGAAGCTTTCTGAGAAACTGCTCTGTGTTCTGTTAATTCATCTCACAGAGTTACATCTTTCCCTTCAAGAATCCTTTCGCTAAGGCTGTTCTTGTGGAATTGGCAAAGGGATATTTGGAAGCCCATAGAGGGCTATGGTGAAAAAGGAAATATCTTCCGTTCAAAACCGGAAAGAAGATTTCTGAGAAACTGCTCTGTGGTCTGTTAATTCATCTCACAGAGTTACATCTTTCCCTTCAAGAAACCCTTCGCTAAGGCTGTTCTTGTGGAAATGGCAAAGGGATATTTGGAAGCCCATAGAGGGCTATGGTGAAAAAGGAAATATCTTCCGTTCAAAACTGGAAAGAAGCTTTCTGAGAAACTGCTCTGTGTCCTGTTAATTCATCTCACAGAGTTACATCTTTCCCTTCAAGAAGCCTTTCGCTAAGGCTGTTCTTGTGGAATTGGCAAAGCGATATTTGGAAGCCAAAATAGGGTTATGTTGGAAAAGGAAATATCTTCCGTTCAAAACTGGAAAGAAGCTTTCTGAGAAACTGCTCTGTGTTCTGTGAATTCATCTCACAGAGTTACATCTTTCCCTTCAAGAAGCCTTTCGCTAAGGCTGTTCTTGTGGAATTGGCAAAGGGATATTTGGAAGCCCATAGAGGGCTATGGTGAAAAAGGAAATTTCTTGCGTTCAAAACTGGAAAGAGGCTTTCTGAGAATCTGCTCTGTGTTCTGTTAATACATCTCACAGAGTTACATCTTTCCCTTCCAGAAGCCTTTCGGTAAGGCTGTTCTTGTGGAATTGGCAAAGGGATATATGGAAGCCCGTAGAGGGGTACGGTGAAAAAGGAAATAAGTTCCGTTCAAAACTGGAAAGAAGCTTTCTGAGAAACTGCTCTGTGTTCTGTTAATTCATCTCACAGAGTTACATCTTTCCCTTCAAGAAGTCTTTCGCTAAGGCTGTTCTTGTGGAATTGGCAAGGGGATATTTGGAAGCCCATAGAGGGCTATGGGGAAAAGGAAATATCTTCCGTTGAAAACTGGAAAGAAGCTTTCTGAGAAACTGATCTGTGTTCTGTTAATTCATCTCACAGAGTTACATCTTTCCCTTCAAGAAGCCTTTCGCTAAGGCTGTTCTTGTGGAATTGGCAAAGGGATATTTGGAAGCACATAGAGGGCTATTGTGAAACAGGAAATATCTTCCTTTCAAAATTTGAAAGAAGCTTTCTGAGAAACTACTCTGTGTTCTGTTAATTCATCTCACAGAGTTACATCTCTCCCTTCAAGAAGCCTTTCACTAAGGCTGTTCTTGTGGAGTTGGCAAAGGGATATTTGGAAGCACATAGAGGGCTATGGTGAAAAAAAAAATATCTTACGTTCAAAACTGGAAAGAAGCTTTCTGAGAAACTGCTCTGTGTTCTCTTAATTCATCTCACAGAGTTACATCATTCCCGTCATGAAGCCTTTCGCTAAGGCTGTCCTTGTGGAATTGGCAAAGGGATATTTGGAAGCCCTTAGAGGGCAATGGTAAAAAAGGAAATATCTTCCGTTCAAATCTGGAAAGAAATTTCTGAGAAACTGCTCTGTGTTCTGTTAATTCATCTCTCAGAGTTACATCTTTCCCTTCAAGAAGCCTTTCGCTAAGGCTGTTCTTGTGGAATTGGCAAAGGGATATTTGGAATCCCATAGAGGGCTGTGGTGATAAAGGAAATACCTTCCGTTCAAAACTTGAAGGAAGCTTACTGAGAAACTGCTCTGTGTTCTGTTAATTCATCTCACAGATTTACATCTTTCCCTTCAAGAAGCCTTTCGCTAAGGCTGTTCTTGTGGAATTGGCAAAGGGATATTTGGAAGCCCACAGAGGGCTATGGTGAAAAAGGAAATATCCTCCGTTCAAAACTGGATAGAAGCTTTCTGAGAAACTGCTCTGTGTTCTGTTAATTCATCTCACAGAGTTACATCTTTCCCTTCAAGAATCCTTTCGCTAAGGCTGTTCTTGTGGAATTGGCAAAGGGATATTTGGAAGCCCATAGAGGGCTATGGTGAAAAAGGAAATATCTTCCGTTCAAAACCGGAAAGAAGATTTCTGAGAAACTGCTCTGTGGTCTGTTAATTCATCTCACAGAGTTACATCTTTCCCTTCAAGAAACCCTTCGCTAAGGCTGTTCTTGTGGAAATGGCAAAGGGATATTTGGAAGCCCATAGAGGGCTATGGTGAAAAAGGAAATATCTTCCGTTCAAAACTGGAAAGAAGCTTTCTGAGAAACTGCTCTGTGTCCTGTTAATTCATCTCACAGAGTTACATCTTTCCCTTCAAGAAGCCTTTCGCTAAGGCTGTTCTTGTGGAATTGGCAAAGCGATATTTGGAAGCCAAAATAGGGTTATGTTGGAAAAGGAAATATCTTCCGTTCAAAACTGGAAAGAAGCTTTCTGAGAAACTGCTCTGTGTTCTGTGAATTCATCTCACAGAGTTACATCTTTCCCTTCAAGAAGCCTTTCGCTAAGGCTGTTCTTGTGGAATTGGCAAAGGGATATTTGGAAGCCCATAGAGGGCTATGGTGAAAAAGGAAATTTCTTGCGTTCAAAACTGGAAAGAGGCTTTCTGAGAATCTGCTCTGTGTTCTGTTAATACATCTCACAGAGTTACATCTTTCCCTTCCAGAAGCCTTTCGGTAAGGCTGTTCTTGTGGAATTGGCAAAGGGATATATGGAAGCCCGTAGAGGGGTACGGTGAAAAAGGAAATAAGTTCCGTTCAAAACTGGAAAGAAGCTTTCTGAGAAACTGCTCTGTGTTCTGTTAATTCATCTCACAGAGTTACATCTTTCCCTTCAAGAAGCCTTTCGCTAAGGCTGTTCTTGTGGAATTGGCAAAGGGATATTTGCAAGCCCGTAGAGGGCTATGGTGAAAAAGGAAATATCTTGGGTTCAAAACTGGACAGAAGCTTTCTGAGAAACTGCTCTGTGTTCTGTTAATTCATCTCACAGAGTTACATCTTTCCTTTCAAGAAGCCTTTCGCTAAGGCTGTTCTTGTGGAATTGGCAAAGGGATATTTGGAAGCCCATAGAGGTCTATGGTGAAACAGGAAATATTTTCCGTTCAAAACTGGAAAGAAGCTTTCTGAAAAACTGCAGTGTGTTCTGTTAATTCATCTCACAGAGTTACATGTTTCCCTTCAAGAAACCTTTCACTAAGGCTGTTCTTGTGGAATTGGCAAAGGGATATTTGGAAGCCCATAGAGGGCTATGGTGAAAAAGGAAATATATTCCGTTCAAAACTGGAAAGAAGCTTTCTGAGAAACTGCTCTGTGTTCTGTTCATTCATCTCACAGAGTTACATCTTTCCCTTCAAGAAGCCTTTCGCTAAGGCTGTTCTTGTGGAATTGGCAAAGTGATATTTGGAAGCCAAAAGAGGGCTATGGTGAAAAAGGAAATATCTTCCGTTCAAAACTGGAAAGAAGCTTTCTGAGAAACTGCTCTGTGTTCTGTTAATTCATCTCACAGAGTTACATCTTTCCCTTCAAGAAGCCTTTCGCTAAGGCTGTTCTTTAGGAATTGGCAAAGGGATATTTGGAAGCCCATAGAGGGCTATGGTGAAAAAGGAAGTATCTTCCGTTCAAAACTGGAAAGAAGCTTTCTGAGAAACTGCTCTGTGTTCTGTTAATTCATCTCACAGAGTTACATCTTTCCCTTTAAGAAGCCTTTCGCTAAGGCTGTTCTTGTGGATTTGGCAAAGGGATATTTGGAAGCCCATAGAGGGCTATGGTGAAACAGAAAATATCTTCCGTTCAAAACTGGAAAGAAGCTTTCTGAGAAACTGCTCTGTGTTCTGTTAATTCATCTCACAGAGTTACACTTTCATTTCAAGAAGCCTTTCGCTAAGGCTCTTCTTGTGGAATTGTCAAAGTGATATTTGGAAGCCCATAGACGGCTATGGTGAAAAAGGAAATATCTTCCGTTCAAAACTGGAAAGAAGCTTTCTGAGAAACTGCTCTGTGTTCTGTTAATTCATCTCACAGAGTTACATCTTTCCCTTCAAGAAGTCTTTCGCTAAGGCTGTTCTTGTGGAATTGGCAAGGGGATATTTGGAAGCCCATAGAGGGCTATGGGGAAAAGGAAATATCTTCCGTTGAAAACTGGAAAGAAGCTTTCTGAGAAACTGATCTGTGTTCTGTTAATTCATCTCACAGAGTTACATCTCTCCCTTCAAGAAGCCTTTCACTAAGGCTGTTCTTGTGGAGTTGGCAAAGGGATATTTGGAAGCCCATAGAGGGCTATGGTGAAAAAAAAAATATCTTACGTTCAAAACTGGAAAGAAGCTTTCTGAGAAACTGCTCTGTGTTCTCTTAATTCATCTCACAGAGTTACATCATTCCCGTCATGAAGCCTTTCGCTAAGGCTGTCCTTGTGGAATTGGCAAAGGGATATTTGGAAGCCCATAGAGGGCAATGGTAAAAAAGGAAATATCTTCCGTTCAAATCTGGAAAGAAATTTCTGAGAAACTGCTCTGTGTTCTGTTAATTCATCTCACAGAGTTTCATCTTTCCCTTCAAGAAGCCTTTCGCTAAGGCTGTTCTTGTGGAATTGGCAAAGGGATATTTGGAAGCCCATAGAGGGCTATGGTGAAAAAGGAAATATCTTCCGTTCAAAACTGGAAAGAAGCTTTCTGAGAAACTGCTCTGTGTTCTGTTAATTCATCTCACAGAGTTACATCTTTCACTTCAAGAAGCCTTTCGTTAAGGCTGTTGTTGTGGAATTGGCAAAGGAATATTTGGAAGTCAATAGAGGGCTATGGTGAAAAAGGAAATATCTTCCGTTCAAAACTGGAAAGAAGCTTTCAGAGAAACTGCTCTGTGTTCTGTTAATTCATCTCACAGAGTTACATCTTTCCCTTCAAGAAGCCTTTCGCTAAGGCTGTTCTTGTGGAATTGGCAAAGGGATATTTGGAAGCCCGTAGAGGGCTACGGTGAAAAAGGAAATAAATTCCGTTCAAAACTGGAAAGAAACTTTCTGAGAAACTGCTCTGTGTTCTGTTAATTCATCTCACAGAGTTACATCTTTCCCTTCAAGAAGCCTTTCCCTAAGGGTGTTCTTGTGGAATTGGCAAAGGGATATTTGGAAGCCCATAGAGGGCTATGGTGAAAAAGGAAATATCTTCCGTTGAAAACTGGAAAGAAGCTTTCTGAGAAACTGCTCTGTGTTCTGTTAATTCATCTCACAGAGTTACAACTTTCCCTTCAAGAAGCCTTTCGCTAATGCTGTTCTTGTGGAATTTGCAAAGTGATATGTGGAAGCCCATAGAGGGCTACGGTGAAAAAGGAGATAAGTTCCGTTCAAAACTGGAAAGAAGCTTTCTGAGAAACTGCTCTGTGTTCTGTTAATTCATCTCAGAGAGTTACATCTTTCCCTTCAAGAAGCCTTTCGCTAAGGCTGTTCTTGGGGAATTGGCAAAGGGATATTTGGAAGCCCAGAGAGGACTACGGTGAAAAAGGAAATATCTTCCGTTCAAAACTGGAAAGAAGCTTTCTGCGAAACTGCTCTGTGTTATGTTAATTCATCTCTCAGAGTTACATCTTTCCCTTCAAGAAGCCTTTCGCTAAGGCTGTTCTTGTGGAATTGGCAAAGGGATATTTGGAAGCCCATAGAGGGCTGTGGTGATAAAGGAAATACCTTCCGTTCAAAACTTGAAGGAAGCTTACTGAGAAACTGCTCTGTGTTCTGTTAATTCATCTCACAGATTTACATCTTTCCCTTCAAGAAGCCTTTCGCTAAGGCTGTTCTTGTGGAATTGGCAAAGGGATATTTGGAAGCCCATAGAGGGCTATGGTGAAAAAGGAAATATCCTCCGTTCAAAACTGGATAGAAGCTTTCTGAGAAACTGCTCTGTGTTCTGTTAATTCATCTCACAGAGTTACATCTTTCCCTTCAAGAATCCTTTCGCTAAGGCTGTTCTTGTGGAATTGGCAAAGGGATATTTGGAAGCCCATAGAGGGCTATGGTGAAAAAGGAAATATCTTCCGTTCAAAACCGGAAAGAAGATTTCTGAGAAACTGCTCTGTGGTCTGTTAATTCATCTCACAGAGTTACATCTTTCCCTTCAAGAAACCCTTCGCTAAGGCTGTTCTTGTGGAAATGGCAAAGGGATATTTGGAAGCCCATAGAGGGCTATGGTGAAAAAGGAAATATCTTCCGTTCAAAACTGGAAAGAAGCTTTCTGAGAAACTGCTCTGTGTCCTGTTAATTCATCTCACAGAGTTACATCCTTCCCTTCAAGAAGCCTTTCGCTAAGGCTGTTCTTGTGGAATTGGCAAAGCGATATTTGGAAGCCAAAATAGGGTTATGTTGGAAAAGGAAATATCTTCCGTTCAAAACTGGAAAGAAGCTTTCTGAGAAACTGCTCTGTGTTCTGTGAATTCATCTCACAGAGTTACATCTTTCCCTTCAAGAAGCCTTTCGCTAAGGCTGTTCTTGTGGAATTGGCAAAGGGATATTTGGAAGCCCATAGAGGGCTATGGTGAAAAAGGAAATTTCTTGCGTTCAAAACTGGAAAGAGGCTTTCTGAGAATCTGCTCTGTGTTCTGTTAATACATCTCACAGAGTTACATCTTTCCCTTCCAGAAGCCTTTCGGTAAGGCTGTTCTTGTGGAATTGGCAAAGGGATATATGGAAGCCCGTAGAGGGGTACGGTGAAAAAGGAAATAAGTTCCGTTCAAAACTGGAAAGAAGCTTTCTGAGAAACTGCTCTGTGTTCTGTTAATTCATCTCACAGAGTTACATCTTTCCCTTCAAGAAGCCTTTCGCTAAGGCTGTTCTTGTGGAATTGGCAAAGCGATATTTGGAAGCCAAAATAGGGTTATGTTGGAAAAGGAAATATCTTCCGTTCAAAACTGGAAAGAAGCTTTCTGAGAAACTGCTCTGTGTTCTGTGAATTCATCTCACAGAGTTACATCTTTCCCTTCAAGAAGCCTTTCGCTAAGGCTGTTCTTGTGGAATTGGCAAAGGGATATTTGGAAGCCCATAGAGGGCTATGGTGAAAAAGGAAATTTCTTGCGTTCAAAACTGGAAAGAGGCTTTCTGAGAATCTGCTCTGTGTTCTGTTAATACATCTCACAGAGTTACATCTTTCCCTTCCAGAAGCCTTTCGGTAAGGCTGTTCTTGTGGAATTGGCAAAGGGATATATGGAAGCCCGTAGAGGGGTACGGTGAAAAAGGAAATAAGTTCCGTTCAAAACTGGAAAGAAGCTTTCTGAGAAACTGCTCTGTGTTCTGTTAATTCATCTCACAGAGTTACATCTTTCCCTTCAAGAAGCCTTTCGCTAAGGCTGTTCTTGTGGAATTGGCAAAGGGATATTTGCAAGCCCGTAGAGGGCTATGGTGAAAAAGGAAATATCTTGGGTTCAAAACTGGACAGAAGCTTTCTGAGAAACTGCTCTGTGTTCTGTTAATTCATCTCACAGAGTTACATCTTTCCCGTCAAGAAGCCTTTCGCTATGGCTGTTCTTGTGGAATTGGAAAAGGGATATTTGGAAGCCCATAGAGGGCTATGGTGATAAAGTAAATATCTTCCGTTCAAAACTGGAAAGAAGATTTCTGAGAAACTGCTCTGTGTTCTGTTAATTCATCTCACAGAGTTACATCTTTCCCTTCAAGAAACCTTTCGCTAAGGCTGTTCTTGTGGAATTGGCAACGGGATATTTGGAAGCCCATAGAGGGCTATGGTGAAAAAGGAAATATCTTCCGTTCAAAACTGGAAAGAAGCTTTCTGAGAAACTGCTCTGTGTTCTGTTCATTCATCTCACAGAGTTACATCTTTCCCTTCAAGAAGCCTTTCGCTAAGGCTGTTCTTGTGGAATTGGCAAAGTGATATTTGGAAGCCCATAGAAGGCTATGTTGAAAAAGGATATATCTTCCGTTCAAAACTGGAAAGAAGCTTTCTGAGAAACTGCTCTGTGTTCTCTTAATTCATCTCACAGAGTTACATCTTTCCCGTCATGAAGCCTTTCGCTAAGGCTGTCCTTGTGGAATTGGCAAAGGGATATTTGGAAGCCCTTAGAGGGCAATGGTAAAAAAGGAAATATCTTCCGTTCAAATCTGGAAAGAAATTTCTGAGAAACTGCTCTGTGTTCTGTTAATTCATCTCAGAGAGTTTCATCTTTCCCTTAAAGAAGCCTTTCGCTAAGGCTGTTCTTGTGGAATTGGCAAAGGGATATTTGGAAGCCCATAGAGGGCTATGGTGAAAAAGGAAATATCTTCCGTTCAAAACTGGAAAGAAGCTTTCTGAGAAACTGCTCTGTGTTCTGTTAATTCATCTCACAGAGTTACATCTTTCACTTCAAGAAGCCTTTCGCTAAGGCTGTTGTTGTGGAATTGGCAAAGGAATATTTGGAAGTCAATAGAGGGCTATGGTGAAAAAGGAAATATCTTCCGTTCAAAACTGGAAAGAAGCTTTCAGAGAAACTGCGCTGTGTTCTGTTAATTCATCTCACAGAGTTACATCTTTCCCTTCAAGAAGCCTTTCGCTAAGGCTGTTCTTGTGGAATTGGCAAAGGGATATTTGGAAGCCCGTAGAGGGCTACGGTGAAAAAGGAAATAAATTCCGTTCAAAACTGGAAAGAAACTTTCTGAGAAACTGCTCTGTGTTCTGTTAATTCATCTCACAGAGTTACATCTTTCCCTTCAAGAAGCCTTTCCCTAAGGCTGTTCTTGTGGAATTGGCAAAGGGATATTTGGAAGCCCATAGAGGGCTATGGTGAAAAAGGAAATATCTTCCGTTGAAAACTGGAAAGAAGCTTTCTGAGAAACTGCTCTGTGTTCTGTTAATTCATCTCACAGAGTTACAACTTTCCCTTCAAGAAGCCTTTCGCTAATGCTGTTCTTGTGGAATTGGCAAAGTGATATGTGGAAGCCCATAGAGGGCTACGGTGAAAAAGGAAATAAGTTCCGTTCAAAACTGGAAAGAAGCTTTCTGAGAAACTGCTCTGTGTTCTGTAAATTCATCTCACAGAGTTACATCTTTCCCTTCAAGAAGCCTTTCGCTAAGGCTGTTCTTGGGGAATTGGCAAAGGGATATTTGGAAGCCCAGAGAGGACTACGGTGAAAAAGGAAATATCTTCCGTTCAAAACTGGAAAGAAGCTTTCTGCGAAACTGCTCTGTGTTATGTTAATTCATCTCTCAGAGTTACATCTTTCCCTTCAAGAAGCCTTTCGCTAAGGCTGTTCTTGTGGAATTGGCAAAGGGATATTTGGAAGCCCATAGAGGGCTATGGTGAAAAAGGAAATATCTTCCGTTCAAAACTGGAAAGAAGCTTTCTGAGAAACTGCTCTGTGTTCTGTTAATTCATCTCACAGAGTTACATCTTTCCCTTCAAGAAGCCTTTCGCTAAGGCTGTTCTTGTGGAATTGGCAAAGGGATATTTGGAAGCCCATAGAGGGCTGTGGTGAAAAAGGAAATATCTTCCGTTCAAAACTGGAAAGAAGCTTTCTTAGAAACTGCTCTGTGTTCTGTTAATTCATCTCACAGAGTTACATCTTTCCCTTCAAGAATCCTTTCGCTAAGGCTGTTCTTGTGGAATTGGCAAAGGGATATTTGGAAGCCCATAGAGGGCTGTGGTGAAAAAGGAAATATCTTCCGTTCACTACTGGAAAGAAGCTTTCTGAGAAACTGCTCTGTGTTCTGTTAATTCATCTCACAGAGTTACATCTTTCCCTTCAAGAAGCCTTTCACTAAGGCTGTTCTCGTGGAATTGGCAAAGGGATATTTGGAAGCCCATAGAGGGCTATGGTGAAAAAGGAATATCTTCCGTTCAAAACTAGAAAGAAGCTTTCTGAGAAACTGATCTGTGTTCTGTTAATTCATCTCACAGAGTTACATCTTTCCCTTCAAGAAGCCTTTCGCTAAGCATGTTCTTGTGGAATTGGCAAAGGGATATTTGGAAGCCCGTAGAGGGCTATGGTGAAAAAGGAAATATCTTCCGTTCAAAACCGGAAAGACGATTTCTGAGAAACTGCTCTGTGTTCTGTTAATTCATCTCACAGAGTTACATCTTTCCCTTCAAGAAGCCTTTCGCTAAGGCTGTTCTTGTGGAATTGGAAAAGGGATATTTGGAAGCCCATAGAGGGCTATGGTGAAAAAGGAAATATCTTCCGTTCGAAACTGGAAAGAAGCTTTCTGAGAAACTGCTCTGTGTTCTGTGAATTCATCTCACAGAGTTACATCTTTGCCTTCAAGAAGCCTTTCGCTAAGGCTGTTCTTGTGGAATTGGCAAAGGGATATTTGGAAGCCCATAGAGGGCTATGGTGAAAAAGGAAATTTCTTGCGTTCAAAACTGGAAAGAGGCTTTCTGAGAATCTGCTCTGTGTTCTGTTAATACATCTCACAGAGTTACATCTTTCCCTTCCAGAAGCCTTTCGGTAAGGCTGTTCTTGTGGAATTGGCAAAGGGATATATGGAAGCCCGTAGAGGGGTACGGTGAAAAAGGAAATAAGTTCCGTTCAAAACTGGAAAGAAGCTTTCTGAGAAACTGCTCTGTGTTCTGTTAATTCATCTCACAGAGTTACATCTTTCCCTTCAAGAAGTCTTTCGCTAAGGCTGTTCTTGTGGAATTGGCAAGGGGATATTTGGAAGCCCATAGAGGGCTATGGGGAAAAGGAAATATCTTCCGTTGAAAACTGGAAAGAAGCTTTCTGAGAAACTGATCTGTGTTCTGTTAATTCATCTCACAGAGTTACATCTTTCCCTTCAAGAAGCCTTTCGCTAAGGCTGTTCTTGTGGAATTGGCAAAGGGATATTTGGAAGCACATAGAGGGCTATTGTGAAACAGGAAATATCTTCCTTTCAAAATTTGAAAGAAGCTTTCTGAGAAACTACTCTGTGTTCTGTTAATTCATCTCACAGAGTTACATCTCTCCCTTCAAGAAGCCTTTCACTAAGGCTGTTCTTGTGGAGTTGGCAAAGGGATATTTGGAAGCCCATAGAGGGCTATGGTGAAAAAAAAAATATCTTACGTTCAAAACTGGAAAGAAGCTTTCTGAGAAACTGCTCTGTGTTCTCTTAATTCATCTCACAGAGTTACATCATTCCCGTCATGAAGCCTTTCGCTAAGGCTGTCCTTGTGGAATTGGCAAAGGGATATTTGGAAGCCCTTAGAGGGCAATGGTAAAAAAGGAAATATCTTCCGTTCAAATCTGGAAAGAAATTTCTGAGAAACTGGTCTGTGTTCTGTTAATTCATCTCACAGAGTTTCATCTTTCCCTTCAAGAAGCCTTTCGCTAAGGCTGTTCTTGTGGAATTGGCAAAGGGATATTTGGAAGCCCATAGAGGGCTATGGTGAAAAAGGAAATATCTTCCGTTCAAAACTGGAAAGAAGCTTTCTGAGAAACTGCTCTGTGTTCTGTTAATTCATCTCACAGAGTTACATCTTTCACTTCAAGAAGCCTTTCGTTAAGGCTGTTGTTGTGGAATTGGCAAAGGAATATTTGGAAGTCAATAGAGGGCTACGGTGAAAAAGGAAATATCTTCCGTTCAAAACTGGAAAGAAGCTTTCAGAGAAACTGCTCTGTGTTCTGTTAATTCATCTCACAGAGTTACATCTTTCCCTTCAAGAAACCTTTCGCTAAGGCTGTTCTTGTGGAATTGGCAAAGGGATATTTGGAAGCCCGTAGAGGGCTACGGTGAAAAAGGAAATAAATTCCGTTCAAAACTGGAAAGAAACTTTCTGAGAAACTGCTCTGTGTTCTGTTAATTCATCTCACAGAGTTACATCTTTCCCTTCAAGAAGCCTTTCCCTAAGGCTGTTCTTGTGGAATTGGCAAAGGGATATTTGGAAGCCCATAGAGGGCTATGGTGAAAAAGGAAATATCTTCCGTTGAAAACTGGAAAGAAGCTTTCTGAGAAACTGCTCTGTGTTCTGTTAATTCATCTCACAGAGTTACAACTTTCCCTTCAAGAAGCCTTTCGCTAATGCTGTTCTTGTGGAATTGGCAAAGTGATATGTGGAAGCCCATAGAGGGCTACGGTGAAAAAGGAAATAAGTTCCGTTCAAAACTGGAAAGAAGCTTTCTGAGAAACTGCTCTGTGTTCTGTTAATTCATCTCAGGGAGTTACATCTTTCCCTTCAAGAAGCCTTTCGCTAAGGCTGTTCTTGGGGAATTGGCAAAGGGATATTTGGAAGCCCAGAGACGACTACGGTGAAAAAGGAAATATCTTCCGTTCAAAACTGGAAAGAAACTTTCTGCGAAACTGCTCTGTGTTATGTTAATTCATCTCTCAGAGTTACATCTTTCCCTTCAAGAAGCCTTTCGCTAAGGCTGTTCTTGTGGAATTGGCAAGGGGATATTTGGAAGCCCATAGAGGGCTGTGGTGATAAAGGAAATACCTTCCGTTCAAAACTTGAAGGAAGCTTACTGAGAAACTGCTCTGTGTTCTGTTAATTCATCTCACAGATTTACATCTTTCCCTTCAAGAAGCCTTTCGCTAAGGCTGTTCTTGTGGAATTGGCAAAGGGATATTTGGAAGCCCATAGAGGGCTATGGTGAAAAAGGAAATATCCTCCGTTCAAAACTGGATAGAAGCTTTCTGAGAAACTGCTCTGTGTTCTGTTAATTCATCTCACAGAGTTACATATTTCCCTTCAAGAATCCTTTCGCTAAGGCTGTTCTTGTGGAATTGGCAAAGGGATATTTGGAAGCCCATAGAGGGCTATGGTGAAAAAGGAAATATCTTCCGTTCAAAACCGGAAAGAAGATTTCTGAGAAACTGCTCTGTGGTCTGTTAATTCATCTCACAGAGTTACATCTTTCCCTTCAAGAAACCCTTCGCTAAGGCTGTTCTTGTGGAAATGGCAAAGGGATATTTGGAAGCCCATAGAGGGCTATGGTGAAAAAGGAAATATCTTCCGTTCAAAACTGGAAAGAAGCTTTCTGAGAAACTGCTCTGTGTCCTGTTAATTCATCTCACAGAGTTACATCTTTCCCTTCAAGAAGCCTTTCGCTAAGGCTGTTCTTGTGGAATTGGCAAAGCGATATTTGGAAGCCAAAATAGGGTTATGTTGGAAAAGGAAATATCTTCCGTTCAAAACTGGAAAGAAGCTTTCTGAGAAACTGCTCTGTGTTCTGTGAATTCATCTCACAGAGTTACATCTTTCCCTTCAAGAAGCCTTTCGCTAAGGCTGTTCTTGTGGAATTGGCAAAGGGATATTTGGAAGCCCATAGAGGGCTATGGTGAAAAAGGAAATTTCTTGCGTTCAAAACTGGAAAGAGGCTTTCTGAGAATCTGCTCTGTGTTCTGTTAATACATCTCACAGAGTTACATCTTTCCCTTCCAGAAGCCTTTCGGTAAGGCTGTTCTTGTGGAATTGGCAAAGGGATATATGGAAGCCCGTAGAGGGGTACGGTGAAAAAGGAAATAAGTTCCGTTCAAAACTGGAAAGAAGCTTTCTGAGAAACTGCTCTGTGTTCTGTTAATTCATCTCACAGAGTTACATCTTTCCCTTCAAGAAGCCTTTCGCTAAGGCTGTTCTTGTGGAATTGGCAAAGGGATATTTGCAAGCCCGTAGAGGGCTATGGTGAAAAAGGAAATATCTTGGGTTCAAAACTGGACAGAAGCTTTCTGAGAAACTGCTCTGTGTTCTGTTAATTCATCTCACAGAGTTACATCTTTCCTTTCAAGAAGCCTTTCGCTAAGGCTGTTCTTGTGGAATTGGCAAAGGGATATTTGGAAGCCCATAGAGGTCTATGGTGAAACAGGAAATATTTTCCGTTCAAAACTGGAAAGAAGCTTTCTGAAAAACTGCAGTGTGTTCTGTTAATTCATCTCACAGAGTTACATGTTTCCCTTCAAGAAACCTTTCACTAAGGCTGTTCTTGTGGAATTGGCAAAGGGATATTTGGAAGCCCATAGAGGGCTATGGTGAAAAAGGAAATATATTCCGTTCAAAACTGGAAAGAAGCTTTCTGAGAAACTGCTCTGTGTTCTGTTCATTCATCTCACAGAGTTACATCTTTCCCTTCAAGAAGCCTTTCGCTAAGGCTGTTCTTGTGGAATTGGCAAAGGGATATTTGGAAGCCAAAAGAGGGCTATGGTGAAAAAGGAAATATCTTCCGTTCAAAACTGCAAAGAAGCTTTCTGAGAAACTGCTCTGTGTTCTGTTAATTCATCTCACAGAGTTACATCTTTCCCTTCAAGAAGCCTTTCGCTAAGGCTGTTCTTTAGGAATTGGCAAAGGGATATTTGGAAGCCCATAGAGGGCTATGGTGAAAAAGGAAATATCTTCCGTTCAAAACTGGAAAGAAGCTTTCTGAGAAACTGCTCTGTGTTCTGTTAATTCATCTCACAGAGTTACATCTTTCCCTTTAAGAAGCCTTTCGCTAAGGCTGTTCTTGTGGATTTGGCAAAGGGATATTTGGAAGCCCATAGAGGGCTATGGTGAAACAGAAAATATCTTCCGTTCAAAACTGGAAAGAAGCTTTCTGAGAAACTGCTCTGTGTTCTGTTAATTCATCTCACAGAGTTACACTTTCATTTCAAGAAGCCTTTCGCTAAGGCTCTTCTTGTGGAATTGTCAAAGTGATATTTGGAAGCCCATAGACGGCTATGGTGAAAAAGGAAATATCTTCCGTTCAAAACTGGAAAGAAGCTTTCTGAGAAACTGCTCTGTGTTCTGTTAATTCATCTCACAGAGTTACATCTTTCCCTTCAAGAAGTCTTTCGCTAAGGCTGTTCTTGTGGAATTGGCAAGGGGATATTTGGAAGCCCATAGAGGGCTATGGGGAAAAGGAAATATCTTCCGTTGAAAACTGGAAAGAAGCTTTCTGAGAAACTGATCTGTGTTCTGTTAATTCATCTCACAGAGTTACATCTCTCCCTTCAAGAATCCTTTCACTAAGGCTGTTCTTGTGGAGTTGGCAAAGGGATATTTGGAAGCCCATAGAGGGCTATGGTGAAAAAAAAAATATCTTACGTTCAAAACTGGAAAGAAGCTTTCTGAGAAACTGCTCTGTGTTCTCTTAACTCATCTCACAGAGTTACATCATTCCCGTCATGAAGCCTTTCGCTAAGGCTGTCCTTGTGGAATTGGCAAAGGGATATTTGGAAGCCCATAGAGGGCAATGGTAAAAAAGGAAATATCTTCCGTTCAAATCTGGAAAGAAATTTCTGAGAAACTGCTCTGTGTTCTGTTAATTCATCTCACAGAGTTTCATCTTTCCCTTCAAGAAGCCTTTCGCTAAGGCTGTTCTTGTGGAATTGGCAAAGGGATATTTGGAAGCCCATAGAGGGCTATGGTGAAAAAGGAAATATCTTCCGTTCAAAACTGGAAAGAAGCTTTCTGAGAAACTGCTCTGTGTTCTGTTAATTCATCTCACAGAGTTACATCTTTCACTTCAAGAAGCCTTTCGTTAAGGCTGTTGTTGTGGAATTGGCAAAGGAATATTTGGAAGTCAATAGAGGGCTATGGTGAAAAAGGAAATATCTTCCGTTCAAAACTGGAAAGAAGCTTTCAGAGAAACTGCTCTGTGTTCTGTTAATTCATCTCACAGAGTTACATCTTTCCCTTCAAGAAGCCTTTCGCTAAGGCTGTTCTTGTGGAATTGGCAAAGGGATATTTGGAAGCCCGTAGAGGGCTACGGTGAAAAAGGAAATAAATTCCGTTCAAAACTGGAAAGAAACTTTCTGAGAAACTGCTCTGTGTTCTGTTAATTCATCTCACAGAGTTACATCTTTCCCTTCAAGAAGCCTTTCCCTAAGGCTGTTCTTGTGGAATTGGCAAAGGGATATTTGGAAGCCCATAGAGGGCTATGGTGAAAAAGGAAATATCTTCCGTTGAAAACTGGAAAGAAGCTTTCTGAGAAACTGCTCTGTGTTCTGTTAATTCATCTCACAGAGTTACAACTTTCCCTTCAAGAAGCCTTTCGCTAATGCTGTTCTTGTGGAATTTGCAAAGTGATATGTGGAAGCCCATAGAGGGCTACGGTGAAAAAGGAAATAAGTTCCGTTCAAAACTGGAAAGAAGCTTTCTGAGAAACTGCTCTGTGTTCTGTTAATTCATCTCAGAGAGTTACATCTTTCCCTTCAAGAAGCCTTTCGCTAAGGCTGTTCTTGGGGAATTGGCAAAGGGATATTTGGAAGCCCAGAGAGGACTACGGTGAAAAAGGAAATATCTTCCGTTCAAAACTGGAAAGAAGCTTTCTGCGAAACTGCTCTGTGTTATGTTAATTCATCTCTCAGAGTTACATCTTTCCCTTCAAGAAGCCTTTCGCTAAGGCTGTTCTTGTGGAATTGGCAAAGGGATATTTGGAAGCCCATAGAGGGCTGTGGTGATAAAGGAAATACCTTCCGTTCAAAACTTGAAGGAAGCTTACTGAGAAACTGCTCTGTGTTCTGTTAATTCATCTCACAGATTTACATCTTTCCCTTCAAGAAGCCTTTCGCTAAGGCTGTTCTTGTGGAATTGGCAAAGGGATATTTGGAAGCCCATAGAGGGCTATGGTGAAAAAGGAAATATCCTCCGTTCAAAACTGGATAGAAGCTTTCTGAGAAACTGCTCTGTGTTCTGTTAATTCATCTCACAGAGTTACATCTTTCCCTTCAAGAATCCTTTCGCTAAGGCTGTTCTTGTGGAATTGGCAAAGGGATATTTGGAAGCCCATAGAGGGCTATGGTGAAAAAGGAAATATCTTCCGTTCAAAACCGGAAAGAAGATTTCTGAGAAACTGCTCTGTGGTCTGTTAATTCATCTCACAGAGTTACATCTTTCCCTTCAAGAAACCCTTCGCTAAGGCTGTTCTTGTGGAAATGGCAAAGGGATATTTGGAAGCCCATAGAGGGCTATGGTGAAAAAGGAAATATCTTCCGTTCAAAACTGGAAAGAAGCTTTCTGAGAAACTGCTCTGTGTCCTGTTAATTCATCTCACAGAGTTACATCTTTCCCTTCAAGAAGCCTTTCGCTAAGGCTGTTCTTGTGGAATTGGCAAAGCAATATTTGGAAGCCAAAATAGGGTTATGTTGGAAAAGGAAATATCTTCCGTTCAAAACTGTAAAGAAGCTTTCTGAGAAACTGCTCTGTGTTCTGTGAATTCATCTCACAGAGTTACATCTTTCCCTTCAAGAAGCCTTTCGCTAAGGCTGTTCTTGTGGAATTGGCAAAGGGATATTTGGAAGCCCATAGAGGGCTATGGTGAAAAAGGAAATTTCTTGCGTTCAAAACTGGAAAGAGGCTTTCTGAGAATCTGCTCTGTGTTCTGTTAATACATCTCACAGAGTTACATCTTTCCCTTCCAGAAGCCTTTCGGTAAGGCTGTTCTTGTGGAATTGGCAAAGGGATATATGGAAGCCCGTAGAGGGGTACGGTGAAAAAGGAAATAAGTTCCGTTCAAAACTGGAAAGAAGCTTTCTGAGAAACTGCTCTGTGTTCTGTTAATTCATCTCACAGAGTTACATCTTTCCCTTCAAGAAGCCTTTCGCTAAGGCTGTTCTTGTGGAATTGGCAAAGGGATATTTGCAAGCCCGTAGAGGGCTATGGTGAAAAAGGAAATATCTTGGGTTCAAAACTGGACAGAAGCTTTCTGAGAAACTGCTCTGTGTTCTGTTAATTCATCTCACAGAGTTACATCTTTCCCGTCAAGAAGCCTTTCGCTATGGCTGTTCTTGTGGAATTGGAAAAGGGATATTTGGAAGCCCATAGAGGGCTATGGTGATAAAGTAAATATCTTCCGTTCAAAACTGGAAAGAAGATTTCTGAGAAACTGCTCTGTGTTCTGTTAATTCATCTCAGAGAGTTACATCTTTCCCTTCAAGAAACCTTTCGCTAAGGCTGTTCTTGTGGAATTGGCAACGGGATATTTCGAAGCCCATAGAGGGCTATGGTGAAAAAGGAAATATCTTCCGTTCAAAACTGGAAAGAAGCTTTCTGAGAAACTGCTCTGTGTTCTGTTCATTCATCTCACAGAGTTACATCTTTCCCTTCAAGAAGCCTTTCGCTAAGGCTGTTCTTGTGGAATTGGCAAAGTGATATTTGGAAGCCCATAGAAGGCTATGTTGAAAAAGGATATATCTTCCGTTCAAAACTGGAAAGAAGCTTTCTGAGAAACTGCTCTGTGTTCTCTTAATTCATCTCACAGAGTTACATCTTTCCCGTCATGAAGCCTTTCGCTAAGGCTGTCCTTGTGGAATTGGCAAAGGGATATTTGGAAGCCCTTAGAGGGCAATGGTAAAAAAGGAAATATCTTCCGTTCAAATCTGGAAAGAAATTTCTGAGAAACTGCTCTGTGTTCTGTTAATTCATCTCAGAGAGTTTCATCTTTCCCTTAAAGAAGCCTTTCGCTAAGGCTGTTCTTGTGGAATTGGCAAAGGGATATTTGGAAGCCCATAGAGGGCTATGGTGAAAAAGGAAATATCTTCCGTTCAAAACTGGAAAGAAGCTTTCTGAGAAACTGCTCTGTGTTCTGTTAATTCATCTCACAGAGTTACATCTTTCACTTCAAGAAGCCTTTCGCTAAGGCTGTTGTTGTGGAATTGGCAAAGGAATATTTGGAAGTCAATAGAGGGCTATGGTGAAAAAGGAAATATCTTCCGTTCAAAACTGGAAAGAAGCTTTCAGAGAAACTGCTCTGTGTTCTGTTAATTCATCTCACAGAGTTACATCTTTCCCTTCAAGAAGCCTTTCGCTAAGGCTGTTCTTGTGGAATTGGCAAAGGGATATTTGGAAGCCCGTAGAGGGCTACGGTGAAAAAGGAAATAAATTCCGTTCAAAACTGGAAAGAAACTTTCTGAGAAACTGCTCTGTGTTCTGTTAATTCATCTCACAGAGTTACATCTTTCCCTTCAAGAAGCCTTTCCCTAAGGCTGTTCTTGTGGAATTGGCAAAGGGATATTTGGAAGCCCATAGAGGGCTATGGTGAAAAAGGAAATATCTTCCGTTGAAAACTGGAAAGAAGCTTTCTGAGAAACTGCTCTGTGTTCTGTTAATTCATCTCACAGAGTTACAACTTTCCCTTCAAGAAGCCTTTCGCTAATGCTGTTCTTGTGGAATTGGCAAAGTGATATGTGGAAGCCCATAGAGGGCTACGGTGAAAAAGGAAATAAGTTCCGTTCAAAACTGGAAAGAAGCTTTCTGAGAAACTGCTCTGTGTTCTGTAAATTCATCTCACAGAGTTACATCTTTCCCTTCAAGAAGCCTTTCGCTAAGGCTGTTCTTGGGGAATTGGCAAAGGGATATTTGGAAGCCCAGAGAGGACTACGGTGAAAAAGGAAATATCTTCCGTTCAAAACTGGAAAGAAGCTTTCTGCGAAACTGCTCTGTGTTATGTTAATTCATCTCTCAGAGTTACATCTTTCCCTTCAAGAAGCCTTTCGCTAAGGCTGTTCTTGTGGAATTGGCAAAGGGATATTTGGAAGCCCATAGAGGGCTATGGTGAAAAAGGAAATATCTTCCGTTCAAAACTGGAAAGAAGCTTTCTGAGAAACTGCTCTGTGTTCTGTTAATTCATCTCACAGAGTTACATCTTTCCCTTCAAGAAGCCTTTCGCTAAGGCTGTTCTTGTGGAATTGGCAAAGGGATATTTGGAAGCCCATAGAGGGCTGTGGTGAAAAAGGAAATATCTTCCGTTCAAAACTGGAAAGAAGCTTTCTTAGAAACTGCTCTGTGTTCTGTTAATTCATCACACAGAGTTACATCTTTCCCTTCAAGAATCCTTTCGCTAAGGCTGTTCTTGTGGAATTGGCAAAGGGATATTTGGAAGCCCATAGAGGGCTGTGGTGAAAAAGGAAATATCTTCCGTTCACTACTGGAAAGAAGCTTTCTGAGAAACTGCTCTGTGTTCTGTTAATTCATCTCACAGAGTTACATCGTTCCCTTCAAGAAGCCTTTCACTAAGGCTGTTCTCGTGGAATTGGCAAAGGGATATTTGGAAGCCCATAGAGGGCTATGGTGAAAAAGGAATATCTTCCGTTCAAAACTAGAAAGAAGCTTTCTGAGAAACTGATCTGTGTTCTGTTAATTCATCTCACAGAGTTACATCTTTCCCTTCAAGAAGCCTTTCGCTAAGCATGTTCTTGTGGAATTGGCAAAGGGATATTTGGAAGCCCGTAGAGGGCTATGGTGAAAAAGGAAATATCTTCCGTTCAAAACCGGAAAGACGATTTCTGAGAAACTGCTCTGTGTTCTGTTAATTCATCTCACAGAGTTACATCTTTCCCTTCAAGAAGCCTTTCGCTAAGGCTGTTCTTGTGGAATTGGAAAAGGGATATTTGGAAGCCCATAGAGGGCTATGGTGAAAAAGGAAATATCTTCCGTTCGAAACTGGAAAGAAGCTTTCTGAGAAACTGCTCTGTGTTCTGTGAATTCATCTCACAGAGTTACATCTTTGCCTTCAAGAAGCCTTTCGCTAAGGCTGTTCTTGTGGAATTGGCAAAGGGATATTTGGAAGCCCATAGAGGGCTATGGTGAAAAAGGAAATTTCTTGCGTTCAAAACTGGAAAGAGGCTTTCTGAGAATCTGCTCTGTGTTCTCTTAATTCATCTCACAGAGTTACATCTTTCCCTTTAAGAAGCCTTTCGCTAAGGCTGTTCTTGTGGATTTGGCAAAGGGATATTTGGAAGCCCATAGAGGGCTATGGTGAAACAGAAAATATCTTCCGTTGAAAACTGGAAAGAAGCTTTCTGAGAAACTGCTCTGTGTTCTGTTAATTCATCTCACAGAGTTACACTTTCATTTCAAGAAGCCTTTCGCTAAGGCTGTTCTTGTGGAATTGTCAAAGTGCTATTTGGAAGCCCATAGACGGCTATGGTGAAAAAGGAAATATCTTCCGTTCAAAACTGGAAAGAAGCTTTCTGAGAAACTGCTCTGTGTTCTGTTAATTCATCTCACAGAGTTACATCTTTCCCTTCAAGAAGTCTTTCGCTAAGGCTGTTCTTGTGGAATTGGCAAGGGGATATTTGGAAGCCCATAGAGGGCTATGGGGAAAAGGAAATATCTTCCGTTGAAAACTGGAAAGAAGCTTTCTGAGAAACTGATCTGTGTTCTGTTAATTCATCTCACAGAGTTACATCTTTCCCTTCAAGAAGCCTTTCGCTAAGGCTGTTCTTGTGGAATTGGCAAAGGGATATTTGGAAGCACATAGAGGGCTATTGTGAAAAAGGATATATCTTCCGTTCAAAACTGGAAAGAAGCTTTCTGAGAAACTGCTCTGTGTTCTCTTAATTCATCTCACAGAGTTACATCTTTCCCGTCATGAAGCCTTTCGCTAAGGCTGTCCTTGTGTAATTGGCAAAGGGATATTTGGAAGCCCTTAGAGGGCAATGGTAAAAAAGGAAATATCTTCCGTTCAAATCTGGAAAGAAATTTCTGAGAAACTGCTCTGTGTTCTGTTAATTCATCTCACAGAGTTTCATCTTTCCCTTCAAGAAGCCTTTCGCTAAGGCTGTTCTTGTGGAATTGTCAAAGGGATATTTGGAAGCCCATAGAGGGCTATGGTGAAAAAGGAAATATCTTCCGTTCAAAACTGGAAAGAAGCTTTCTGAGAAACTGCTCTGTGTTCTGTTAATTCATCTCACAGAGTTACATCTTTCACTTCAAGAAGCCTTTCGATAAGGCTGTTCTTGTGGAATTGGCAAAGGAATATTTGGAAGTCAATAGAGGGCTATGGTGAAAAAGGAAATATCTTCCGTTAAAAACTGTAAAGAAGCTTTCAGAGAAACTGCTCTGTGTTCTGTTAATTCATCTCACAGAGTTACATCTCTCCCTTCAAGAAGCCTTTCGCTAAGGCTGTTCTTGTGGAATTGGCAAAGGGATATTTGGAAGCCCGTAGAGGGCTACGGTGAAAAAGGAAATAAATTCCGTTCAAAACTGGAAAGAAACTTTCTGAGAAACTGCTCTGTGTTCTGTTAATTCATCTCACAGAGTTACATCTTTCCCTTCAAGAAGCCTTTCCCTAAGGCTGTTCTTGTGGAATTGGCAAAGGGATATTTGGAAGCCCACAGAGGGCTATGGTGAAAAAGGAAATATCTTCCGTTGAAAACTGAAAAGAAGCTTTCTGAGAAACTGCTCTGTGTTCTGTTAATTCATCTCACAGAGTTACAACTTTCCCTTCAAGAAGCCTTTCGCTAATGCTGTTCTTGTGGAATTGGCAAAGTGATATGTGGAAGCCCATAGAGGGCTACGGTGAAAAAGGATATAAGTTTCGTTCAAAACTGGAAAGAAGCTTTCTGAGAAACTGCTCTGTGTTCTGTTAATTCATCTCACAGAGTTACATCTTTCCCTTCAAGAAGCCTTTCGGTAAGGCTGTTCTTGTGGAATTGGCAAAGGGATATTTGGAAGCCCATAGAGGGCTGTGGTGAAAAAGGAAATATCTTCCGTTCAAAACTGGAAAGAAGCTTTCTGAGAAACTGCTCTGTGTTCTGTTAATTCATCTCACAGAGTTACATCTTTCCCTTCAAGAAGCCTTTCGCTAAGGCAGTTCTTGGGGAATTGGCAAAGGGATATTTGGAAGCCCATAGAGGGCTACGGTGAAAAAGGAAATATCTTCCGTTCAAAACTGGAAAGAAGCTTTCTGAGAAACTGCTCTGTGTTCTGTGAATTCATCTCACAGAGTTACATCTTTCCCTTCAAGAAGCCTTTCGCTAAGGCTGTTCTTGTGGAATTGCAAAAGGGATATTTGGAAGCCCATAGAGGGCTAGGGTGAAAAAGGAAATATCTTCCGTTCAAAACTGGAAAGAAGGTTTACGAGAAACTGCTCTGTGTTCTGTTAATTCATCTCACAGAGTTACATCTTTCCCTTCAAGAAGCCTTTCGCTAAGGCTGTTCTTGTGGAATTGGCAAAGGGATATTTGGAATCCCCTACAGGGCTGTGGTGAAAAAGGAAATATCTTCCGTTCAAAACTGGAAAGATGCTTTCTGAGAAACTGCTCTATGTTCTGTTAATTCATCTCACAGAATTACATCTTTCCCTTCAAGAAGCCTTTCGCTAAGGCTGTTCTTGTGGAATTGGCAAAGGGATATTTAGAAGCCCATAGAGGTCTGTGGTGAAAAAGGAAATATCTTCCGTTCAAAACTGGAAAGAAGCTTTCTGAGAAACTGCTCTGTGTTCTGTTAATTCATCTCACAGAGTTACATCTTTCCCTTCCAGAAGCCTTTCGGTATGGCTGTTCTTGTGGAATTGGCAAAGGGATATTTGGAAGCCCATACAGGGCTATGGTGAAAAAGGAAATATCATCCGTTCAAAACTGGAAAGAAGCTTTCTGAGAAACTGCTCTGTGTTCTGTTAATTCATCTCACCGAGTTACATCTTTCCCTTCAAGAAGCCTTTCGCTAATGCTGTTCTTGTTGAATTGGCAAAGTGATATGTGGAAGCCCATAGAGGGCTACGGTGAAAAAGGAAATAAGTTCCGTTCAAAACTGGAAAGAAGCTTTCTGAGAAACTGCTCTGTGTTCTGTTAATTCATCTCACAGAGTTACATCTTTCCCTTCAAGAAGCCTTTCGCTAAGGCTGTTCTTGGGGAATTTGCAAAGGGATATTTGGAAGCCCAGAAGGGACTACGGTGAAAAAGGAAATATCTTCCGTTCAAAACTGGAAAGAAGATTTCTGCGAAACTGCTCTCTGTTATGTTAATTCATCTCACAGAGTTACATCTTTCCCTTCAAGAAGCCTTTCGCTAAGGCTGTTCTTGTGGAATTGGCAAGGGGATATTAGGAAGCCCATAGAGGGCTGTGGTGAAAAAGGAAATATCTTCCGTTCAATACTGGACAGAAGCTTTCTGAGAAACGGCTCTGTGTTCTGTTAATTCATCTCACAGAGTTACATCTTTCCCTACAAGAAGCCTTTCGCGAAGGCTGTTCTTGGGGAATTGGCAAAGGGATATTTGGAAGCCCAGAGAGGACTACGGTGAAATGGGAAATATCTTCCGTTCAAAACTGGAAAGAAGCTTTCTGCGAAACTGCTCTGTGTTATGTTAATTCATCTCACAGAGTTACATCTTTCCCTTCAAAACCTTTCGCTAAGGCTGTTCTTGTTGTATTGGCAAAGGGATATTTGGAAGCCCATAGAGGGCTGTGGTGTAAAAGGAAATATCTTCCGTTCAAAACTGGAAAGAAGCTTTCTTAGAAACTGCTCTGTGTTCTGTTAATTCACCTCACTGAGTTACATCTTTCCCTTCAAGAAGCCTTTCGCTAAGGCTGTTCTTGTGGAATTGGCAAAGGGATATTTGGAAGCCCATAGAGGGCTGTGGTGAAAAAGGAAATATCTTCCGTTCAATACTGGAAAGAAGCTTTCGGAGAAACTGCTCTGTGTTCTGTTAATTCATCTCACAGAGTTACATCTTTCCCTTCAAGAAGACTTTCGTAAGGCTGTTCTCGTGGAATTGGCAAAGGGATGTTTGGAAGCCCATAGAGGGCTATGGTGAAAAAGGAAATATCTTCCGTTCAAAACTAGAAAGAAGCTTTCTGAGAAACTGCTCTGTGTTCTGTTAATTCATCTCACAGAGTTACATCTTTCCCTTCCAGAAGCCTTTCGCTAAGCATGTTCTTTTGGAATTGGCAAAGGGGTATTTGGAAGCCCGTAGAGGGCTATCGTGAAAAAGGAAATATCTTCCGTTCAAAACCGGAAAGAAGATTTCTGAGAAACTGCTCTGTGTTCTGTTAATTCATCTCACAGAGTTACATCTTTCCCTTCAAGAAGCCTTTCGCTAAGGCTGTTCTTGTGGAATTGGAAAAGGGATATTTGGAAGCCCATAGAGGGCTACGGTGAAAAAGGAAATATCTTCCGTTCAAAACTGGAAAGAAGCTTTCTGAGAAACTGCTCTGTGTTCTGTTAATTCATCTCACAGAGTTACATCTTTCCCTTCAAGAAGCCTTTCGCTAAGGCTGTTCTTGGGAATTTGGCAAAGGGATATTTGGAAGCCCATAGAGGACTATGGTGAAAAAGGAAATATCTTCCGTTCAAAACTGTAAAGAAGATTTCTGAGAAATTGCTCTGTGTTATGTTAATTCATCTCACAGAGTTACATCTTTCCCTTCAAGAAGCCTTTCGCTAAGGCTGTTCTTGTGGAATTGGCAAAGGGATATTTGGAAGCCCGTAGAGGGCTATGGCGAAAAAGGAAATATCTCGGGTTCAAAACTGGACAGAAGCTTTCTGAGAAACTGCTCTGTGTTCTGTTAATTCATCTCACAGAGTTACATCTTTCCTTTCAAGAAGCCTTTCGCTAAGGGTGTTCTTGTGGAATTGGAAAAGGGATATTTGGAAGCCCATAGAGGTCTATGGTGAAACAGGAAATATCTTCCGTTCAAAACTGGAAAGAAGCTTTCTGAAAAACTGCAATGTGTTCTGTTAATTCATCTCACAGTGTTACATGTTTCCCTTCAAGAAACCTTTCACTAAGGCTGTTCTTGTGGAATTGGCAAAGGGATATTTGGAAGCCCATAGAGGGCTATGGTGAAAAAGGAAATATATTCCGTTCAAAACTGGAAAGAAGCTTTCTGAGAAACTGCTCTGTGTTCTGTTCATTCATCTCACAGAGTTACATCTTTCCCTTCAAGAAGCCTTTCGCTAAGGCTGTTCTTGTGGAATTGGCAAAGTGATATTTGGAAGCCAAAAGAGGGCTATGGTGAAAAAGGAAATATCTTCCGTTCAAAACTGGAAAGAAGCTTTCTGAGAAACTGCTCTGTGTTTGTTCTGTTAATTCATCTCACAGAGCTACATCTTTCCCTTCAAGAAACCTTTCGCTAAGGCTGTTCTTTTGGAATTGGCAAAGGGATATTTGGAAGTACATAGAGGGCTATGGTGAAAAAGGAAATATCTTCCGTTCAAAACTGGAAAGAAGCTTTCTGAGAAACTGCTCTGTGTTCTCTTAATTCATCTCACAGAGTTACATCTTTCCCTTTAAGAAGCCTTTCGCTAAGGCTGTTCTTGTGGATTTGGCAAAGGGATATTTGGAAGCCCATAGAGGGCTATGGTGAAACAGAAAATATCTTCCGTTCAAAACTGGAAAGAAGCTTTCTGAGAAACTGCTCTGTGTTCTGTTAATTCATCTCACAGAGTTACACTTTCATTTCAAGAAGCCTTTCGCTAAGGCTGTTCTTGTGGAATTGTCAAAGTGCTATTTGGAAGCCCATAGACGGCTATGGTGAAAAAGGAAATATCTTCCGTTCAAAACTGGAAAGAAGCTTTCTGAGAAACCGCTCTGTGTTCTGTTAATTCATCTCACAGAGTTACATCTTTCCCTTCAAGAAGTCTTTCGCTAAGGCTGTTCTTGTGGAATTGGCAAGGGGATATTTGGAAGCCCATAGAGGGCTATGGGGAAAAGGAAATATCTTCCGTTGAAAACTGGAAAGAAGCTTTCTGAGAAACTGATCTGTGTTCTGTTAATTCATCTCACAGAGTTACATCTTTCCCTTCAAGAAGCCTTTCGCTAAGGCTGTTCTTGTGGAATTGGCAAAGGGATATTTGGAAGCACATAGAGGGCTATTGTGAAAAAGGATATATCTTCCGTTCAAAACTGGAAAGAAGCTTTCTGAGAAACTGCTCTGTGTTCTCTTAATTCATCTCACAGAGTTACATCTTTCCCGTCATGAAGCCTTTCGCTAAGGCTGTCCTTGTGTAATTGGCAAAGGGATATTTGGAAGCCCTTAGAGGGCAATGGTAAAAAAGGAAATATCTTCCGTTCAAATCTGGAAAGAAATTTCTGAGAAACTGCTCTGTGTTCTGTTAATTCATCTCACAGAGTTTCATCTTTCCCTTCAAGAAGCCTTTCGCTAAGGCTGTTCTTGTGGAATTGGCAAAGGGATATTTGGAAGCCCATAGAGGGCTATGGTGAAAAAGGAAATATCTTCCGTTCAAAACTGGAAAGAAGCTTTCTGAGAAACTGCTCTGTGTTCTGTTAATTCATCTCACAGAGTTACATCTTTCACTTCAAGAAGCCTTTCGATAAGGCTGTTCTTGTGGAATTGGCAAAGGAATATTTGGAAGTCAATAGAGGGCTATGGTGAAAAAGGAAATATCTTCCGTTAAAAACTGGAAAGAAGCTTTCAGAGAAACTGCTCTGTGTTCTGTTAATTCATCTCACAGAGTTACATCTCTCCCTTCAAGAAGCCTTTCGCTAAGGCTGTTCTTGTGGAATTGGCAAAGGGATATTTGGAAGCCCGTAGAGGGCTACGGTGAAAAAGGAAATAAATTCCGTTCAAAACTGGAAAGAAACTTTCTGAGAAACTGCTCTGTGTTCTGTTAATTCATCTCACAGAGTTACATCTTTCCCTTCAAGAAGCCTTTCCCTAAGGCTGTTCTTGTGGAATTGGCAAAGGGATATTTGGAAGCCCATAGAGGGCTATGGTGAAAAAGGAAATATCTTCCGTTGAAAACTGAAAAGAAGCTTTCTGAGAAACTGCTCTGTGTTCTGTTAATTCATCTCACAGAGTTACAACTTTCCCTTCAAGAAGCCTTTCCCTAATGCTGTTCTTGTGGAATTGGCAAAGTGATATGTGGAAGCCCATAGAGGGCTACGGTGAAAAAGGAAATAAGTTTCGTTCAAAACTGGAAGGAAGCTTTCTGAGAAACTGCTCTGTGTTCTGTTAATTCATCTCACAGAGTTACATCTTTCCCTTCAAGAAGCCTTTCGGTAAGGCTGTTCTTGTGGAATTGGCAAAGGGATATTTGGAAGCCCATAGAGGGCTGTGGTGAAAAAGGAAATATCTTCCGTTCAAAACTGGAAAGAAGCTTTCTTAGAAACTGCTCTGTGTTCTGTTAATTCATCTCACAGAGTTACATCTTTCCCTTCAAGAAGCCTTTCGCTAAGGCAGTTCTTGGGGAATTGGCAAAGGGATATTTGGAAGCCCATAGAGGGCTACGGTGAAAAAGGAAATATCTTCCGTTCGAAACTGGAAAGAAGCTTTCTGAGAAACTGCTCTGTGTTCTGTGAATTCATCTCACAGAGTTACATCTTTCCCTTCAAGAAGCCTTTCGCTAAGGCTGTTCTTGTGTAATTGGAAAAGGGATATTTGGAAGCCCATAGAGGGCTAGGGTGAAAAAGGAAATATCTTCCGTTCAAAACTGGAAAGAAGGTTTACGAGAAACTGCTCTGTGTTCTGTTAATTCATCTCACAGAGTTACATCTTTCCCTTCAAGAAGCCTTTCGCTAAGGCTGTTCTTGTGGAATTGGCAAAGGGATATTTGGAATCCCCTACAGGGCTGTGGTGAAAAAGGAAATATCTTCCGTTCAAAACTGGAAAGATGCTTTCTGAGAAACTGCTCTATGTTCTGTTAATTCATCTCACAGAATTACATCTTTCCCTTCAAGAAGCCTTTCGCTAAGGCTGTTCTTGTGGAATTGGCAAAGGGATATTTAGAAGCCCATAGAGGTCTGTGGTGAAAAAGGAAATATCTTCCGTTCAAAACTGGAAAGAAGCTTTCTGAGAAACTGCTCTGTGTTCTGTTAATTCATCTCACAGAGTTACATCTTTCCCTTCCAGAAGCCTTTCGGTATGGCTGTTCTTGTGGAATTGGCAAAGGGATATTTGGAAGCCCATACAGGGCTATGGTGAAAAAGGAAATATCATCCGTTCAAAACTGGAAAGAAGCTTTCTGAGAAACTGCTCTGTGTTCTGTTAATTCATCTCACCGAGTTACATCTTTCCCTTCAAGAAGCCTTTCGCTAATGCTGTTCTTGTTGAATTGGCAAAGTGATATGTGGAAGCCCATAGAGGGCTACGGTGAAAAAGGAAATAAGTTCCGTTCAAAACTGGAAAGAAGCTTTCTGAGAAACTGCTCTGTGTTCTGTTAATTCATCTCACAGAGTTACATCTTTCCCTTCAAGAAGCCTTTCGCTAAGGCTGTTCTTGGGGAATTTGCAAAGGGATATTTGGAAGCCCAGAGAGGACTACGGTGAAAAAGGAAATATCTTCCGTTCAAAACTGGAAAGAAGATTTCTGCGAAACTGCTCTCTGTTATGTTAATTCATCTCACAGAGTTACATCTTTCCCTTCAAGAAGCCTTTCGCTAAGGCTGTTCTTGTGGAATTGGCAAGGGGATATTAGGAAGCCCATAGAGGGCTGTGGTGAAAAAGGAAATATCTTCCGTTCAAAACTGGAAAGAAGCTTTCTGAGAAACGGCTCTGTGTTCTGTTAATTCATCTCACAGAGTTACATCTTTCTCTTCAAGAAGCCTTTCGCTAAGGCTGTTCTTGTGGAATTGGCAAATGGATATTTGGAAGCCCCTAGAGGGCTATGGTGAAAAAGGAAATATCTTCCGTTCAAAACTGGAAAGAAGATTTCTGAGAAACTGCTGTGTGTTCTGTTAATTCTTCTCACAGAGTTACAACTTTCCCTTCAAGAAGCCTTTCGCTAAGGCTGTTCTTGTGGAATTCGCAAAGGGATATTTGGAAGCCCTTAGAGGGCTATGGTGAAAAAGGAAATATCTTCGTTCAAAACTGGAAAGAAGCTTTCTGAGAAACTGCTCTGTGTTCTGTTAATTCATCTCACAGAGTTACATCTTTCCCTTCAAGAAGCCTTTCGCTAAGGCTGTTTTTGAGGAATTGGCAAAGCGATATTTGGAAGCCCATAGAGGGCTATGGTGAAAAAGGAAATATCTTCCATGCAAAACTGGAAAGAAGCTTTCTGAGAAACTGCTCTGTGTTCTGTTAATTCATCTCACATAGTTACATCTTTCCCTTCAAGAAGCCTTTCGCTTAGGCTGTTCTTGTGGAATTGGCAAAGGGATATTTGGAAGCCCATAGAGGGCTATGGTGAAAAAGAAATATCTTCCTTTCAAAACTAGAAAGAAGCTTTCTGAGAAACTGCTCTGTGTTCTGTTAATTCATCTCACAGAGTTACATCTTTCCCTTCAAGAAGCCTTTTGCTAAGGCTGTTCTCGTGGAATTGGCAAAGGGATATTTGGAAGCCCATAGAGCGCAATGGTGAAACAGGAAATACCTTCCGTTCAAAACTGGAAAGAAGCTTTCTGATAAACTGCTCTGTGTTCTGTTCATTCATCTCACAGAGTTACATCTTTCCCTTCAAGAAGCCTTTCGCTAAGGCTGTTCTTGTGGAATTGGCAAGGGGATATTTGGAAGCCCACAGAGGGCTATGGTGAAAAAGAAATATCTTCCGTTGAAAACTGGAAAGAAGGTTTCTGAGAAACTGCTCTGTGTTTTGTTAATTCATCTCACAGAGTTACATCTTTCCCTTCAAGAAGTCTTTCGCTAAGGCTGTTCTTGTGGAATTGGCCAAGGGACATTTGGAAGCCCATAGAGGGCTATGGTGAAAAGGGAAATATCTTCCGTTCGAAACTAGAAAGAAGCTTTCTGAGAAACTGCTCTGTGTTCTGTTAATTCATCTCACAGAGTTACATCTTTCCCTTCCAGAAGCCTTTCGGTAAGGCTGTTCTTGTGGAATTGGCAAAGGGATATTTGGAAGCCCATAGTGGGCTATGGTGAAAAAGGAAATATCTTCCGTTCAAAACTGGAAAGAAGCTTTCTGAGAAACTGCTCTGTGTTCTGTTAATTCATCTCACAGAGTTACATCTTTCCCTTCAAGAAGCCTTTCGCTAAGGCTGTTCTTGGGGAATTGGCAAAGGGATATTTGGAAGCCCAGAGAGGACTACGGTGAAATAGGAAATATCTTACGTTCAAAACTGGAAAGAAGCTTTCTGCGAAACTGCTCTGTGTTCTGTTAATTCATCTCACAGAGTTACATCTTTCCCTTCAAAACCTTTCGCTAAGGCTGTTCTTGTTGTATTGGCAAAGGGATATTTGGAAGCCCATAGAGGGCTGTGGTGTAAAAGGAAATATCTTCCGTTCAATACTGGAAAGAAGCTTTCGGAGAAACTGCTCTGTGTTCTGTTAATTCATCTCACAGAGTTACATCTTTCCCTTCAAGAAGACTTTCGTAAGGCTGTTCTCGTGGAATTGGCAAAGGGATGTTTGGAAGCCCATAGAGGGCTATGGTGAAAAAGGAAATATCTTCCGTTCAAAACTAGAAAGAAGCTTTCTGAGAAACTGCTCTGTGTTCTGTTAATTCATCTCACAGAGTTACACTTTCATTTCAAGAAGCCTTTCGCTAAGGCTGTTCTTGTGGAATTGTCAACGTGCTATTTGGAAGCCCATAGACGGCTATGGTGAAAAAGGAAATATCTTCCGTTCAAAACTGGAAAGAAGCTTTCTGAGAAACTGCTCTGTGTTCTGTTAATTCATCTCACAGAGTTACATCTTTCCCTTCAAGAAGTCTTTCGCTAAGGCTGTTCTTGTGGAATTGGCAAGGGGATATTTGGAAGCCCATAGAGGGCTATGGGGAAAAGGAAATATCTTCCGTTGAAAACTGGAAAGAAGCTTTCTGAGAAACTGATCTGTGTTCTGTTAATTCATCTCACAGAGTTACATCTTTCCCTTCAAGAAGCCTTTCGCTAAGGCTGTTCTTGTGGAATTGGCAAAGGGATATTTGGAAGCACATAGAGGGCTATTGTGAAAAAGGATATATCTTCCGGTCAAAACTGGAAAGAAGCTTTCTGAGAAACTGCTCTGCGTTCTCTTAATTCATCTCACAGAGTTACATCTTTCCCGTCATGAAGCCTTTCGCTAAGGCTGTCCTTGTGTAATTGGCAAAGGGATATTTGGAAGCCCTTAGAGGGCAATGGTAAAAAAGGAAATATCTTCCGTTCAAATCTGGAAAGAAATTTCTGAGAAACTGCTCTGTGTTCTGTTAATTCATCTCACAGAGTTTCATCTTTCCCTTCAAGAAGCCTTTCGCTAAGGCTGTTCTTGTGGAATTGTCAAAGGGATATTTGGAAGCCCATAGAGGGCTATGGTGAAAAAGGAAATATCTTCCGTTCAAAACTGGAAAGAAGCTTTCTGAGAAACTGCTCTGTGTTCTGTTAATTCATCTCACAGAGTTACATCTTTCACTTCAAGAAGCCTTTCGATAAGGCTGTTCTTGTGGAATTGGCAAAGGAATATTTGGAAGTCAATAGAGGGCTATGGTGAAAAAGGAAATATCTTCCGTTAAAAACTGGAAAGAAGCTTTCAGAGAAACTGCTCTGTGTTCTGTTAATTCATCTCACAGAGTTACATCTCTCCCTTCAAGAAGCCTTTCGCTAAGGCTGTTCTTGTGGAATTGGCAAAGGGATATTTGGAAGCCCGTAGAGGGCTACGGTGAAAAAGGAAATAAATTCCGTTCAAAACTGGAAAGAAACTTTCTGAGAAACTGCTCTGTGTTCTGTTAATTCATCTCACAGAGTTACATCTTTCCCTTCAAGAAGCCTTTCCCTAAGGCTGTTCTTGTGGAATTGGCAAAGGGATATTTGGAAGCCCATAGAGGGCTATGGTGAAAAAGGAAATATCTTCCGTTGAAAACTGAAAAGAAGCTTTCTGAGAAACTGCTCTGTGTTCTGTTAATTCATCTCACAGAGTTACAACTTTCCCTTCAAGAAGCCTTTCGCTAATGCTGTTCTTGTGGAATTGGCAAAGTGATATGTGGAAGCCCATAGAGGGCTACGGTGAAAAAGGAAATAAGTTTCGTTCAAAACTGGAAGGAAGCTTTCTGAGAAACTGCTCTGTGTTCTGTTAATTCATCTCACAGAGTTACATCTTTCCCTTCAAGAAGCCTTTCGGTAAGGCTGTTCTTGTGGAATTGGCAAAGGGATATTTGGAAGCCCATAGAGGGCTGTGGTGAAAAAGGAAATATCTTCCGTTCAAAACTGGAAAGAAGCTTTCTTAGAAACTGCTCTGTGTTCTGTTAATTCATCTCACAGAGTTACATCTTTCCCTTCAAGAAGCCTTTCGCTAAGGCAGTTCTTGGGGAATTGGCAAAGGGATATTTGGAAGCCCATAGAGGGCTACGGTGAAAAAGGAAATATCTTCCGTTCGAAACTGGAAAGAAGCTTTCTGAGAAACTGCTCTGTGTTCTGTGAATTCATCTCACAGAGTTACATCTTTCCCTTCAAGAAGCCTTTCGCTAAGGCTGTTCTTGTGGAATTGGAAAAGGGATATTTGGAAGCCCATAGAGGGCTAGGGTGAAAAAGGAAATATCTTCCGTTCAAAACTGGAAAGAAGGTTTACGAGAAACTGCTCTGTGTTCTGTTAATTCATCTCACAGAGTTACATCTTTCCCTTCAAGAAGCCTTTCGCTAAGGCTGTTCTTGTGGAATTGGCAAAGGGATATTTGGAATCCCCTACAGGGCTGTGGTGAAAAAGGAAATATCTTCCGTTCAAAACTGGAAAGATGCTTTCTGAGAAACTGCTCTATGTTCTGTTAATTCATCTCACAGAATTACATCTTTCCCTTCAAGAAGCCTTTCGCTAAGGCTGTTCTTGTGGAATTGGCAAAGGGATATTTAGAAGCCCATAGAGGTCTGTGGTGAAAAAGGAAATATCTTCCGTTCAAAACTGGAAAGAAGCTTTCTGAGAAACTGCTCTGTGTTCTGTTAATTCATCTCACAGAGTTACATCTTTCCCTTCCAGAAGCCTTTCGGTATGGCTGTTCTTGTGGAATTGGCAAAGGGATATTTGGCAGCCCATACAGGGCTATGGTGAAAAAGGAAATATCATCCGTTCAAAACTGGAAAGAAGCTTTCTGAGAAACTGCTCTGTGTTCTGTTAATTCATCTCACCGAGTTACATCTTTCCCTTCAAGAAGCCTTTCGCTAATGCTGTTCTTGTTGAATTGGCAAAGTGATATGTGGAAGCCCATAGAGGGCTACGGTGAAAAAGGAAATAATTTCCGTTCAAAACTGGAAAGAAGCTTTCTGAGAAACTGCTCTGTGTTCTGTTAATTCATCTCACAGAGTTACATCTTTCCCTTCAAGAAGCCTTTCGCTAAGGCTGTTCTTGGGGAATTTGCAAAGGGATATTTGGAAGCCCAGAGAGGACTACGGTGAAAAAGGAAATATCTTCCGTTCAAAACTGGAAAGAAGATTTCTGCGAAACTGCTCTCTGTTATGTTAATTCATCTCAGAAGTTACATCTTTCCCTTCAAGAAGCCTTTCGCTAAGGCTGTTCTTGTGGAATTGGCAAGGGGATATTAGGAAGCCCATAGAGGGCTGTGGTGAAAAAGGAAATATCTTCCGTTCAAAACTGGAAAGAAGCTTTCTGAGAAACGGCTCTGTGTTCTGTTAATTCATCTCACAGAGTTACATCTTTCTCTTCAAGAAGCCTTTCGCTAAGGCTGTTCTTGTGGAATTGGCAAATGGATATTTGGAAGCCCATAGAGGGCTAGGGTGAAAAAGGAAATATCTTCCGTTCAAAACTGGAAAGAAGGTTTACGAGAAACTGCTCTGTGTTCTGTTAATTCATCTCACAGAGTTACATCTTTCCCTTCAAGAAGCCTTTCGCTAAGGCTGTTCTTGTGGAATTGGCAAAGGGATATTTGGAATCCCCTACAGGGCTGTGGTGAAAAAGGAAATATCTTCCGTTCAAAACTGGAAAGATGCTTTCTGAGAAACTGCTCTATGTTCTGTTAATTCATCTCACAGAATTACATCTTTCCCTTCAAGAAGCCTTTCGCTAAGGCTGTTCTTGTGGAATTGGCAAAGGGATATTTAGAAGCCCATAGAGGTCTGTGGTGAAAAAGGAAATATCTTCCGTTCAAAACTGGAAAGAAGCTTTCTGAGAAACTGCTCTGTGTTCTGTTAATTCATCTCACAGAGTTACATCTTTCCCTTCCAGAAGCCTTTCGGTATGGCTGTTCTTGTGGAATTGGCAAAGGGATATTTGGCAGCCCATACAGGGCTATGGTGAAAAAGGAAATATCATCCGTTCAAAACTGGAAAGAAGCTTTGTGAGAAACTGCTCTGTGTTCTGTTAATTCATCTCACCGAGTTACATCTTTCCCTTCAAGAAGCCTTTCGCTAATGCTGTTCTTGTTGAATTGGCAAAGTGATATGTGGAAGCCCATAGAGGGCTACGGTGAAAAAGGAAATAAGTTCCGTTCAAAACTGGAAAGAAGCTTTCTGAGAAACTGCTCTGTGTTCTGTTAATTCATCTCACAGAGTTACATCTTTCCCTTCAAGAAGCCTTTCGCTAAGGCTGTTCTTGGGGAATTTGCAAAGGGATATTTGGAAGCCCAGAGAGGACTACGGTGAAAAAGGAAATATCTTCCGTTCAAAACTGGAAAGAAGATTTCTGCGAAACTGCTCTCTGTTATGTTAATTCATCTCAGAAGTTACATCTTTCCCTTCAAGAAGCCTTTCGCTAAGGCTGTTCTTGTGGAATTGGCAAGGGGATATTAGGAAGCCCATAGAGGGCTGTGGTGAAAAAGGAAATATCTTCCGTTCAAAACTGGAAAGAAGCTTTCTGAGAAACGGCTCTGTGTTCTGTTAATTCATCTCACAGAGTTACATCTTTCTCTTCAAGAAGCCTTTCGCTAAGGCTGTTCTTGTGGAATTGGCAAATGGATATTTGGAAGCCCCTAGAGGGCTATGGTGAAAAAGGAAATATCTTCCGTTCAAAACTGGAAAGAAGATTTCTGAGAAACTGCTGTGTGTTCTGTTAATTCTTCTCACAGAGTTACAACTTTCCCTTCAAGAAGCCTTTCGCTAAGGCTGTTCTTGTGGAATTCGCAAAGGGATATTTGGAAGCCCTTAGAGGGCTATGGTGAAAAAGGAAATATCTTCGTTCAAAACTGGAAAGAAGCTTTCTGAGAAACTGCTCTGTGTTCTGCTAATTCATCTCACAGAGTTACATCTTTCCCTTCAAGAAGCCTTTCGCTAAGGCTGTTCTTGAGGAATTGGCAAAGCGATATTTGGAAGCCCATAGAGGGCTATGGTGAAAAAGGAAATATCTTCCATGCAAAACTGGAAAGAAGCTTTCTGAGAAACTGCTCTGTGTTCTGTTAATTCATCTCACATAGTTACATCTTTCCCTTCAAGAAGCCTTTCGCTTAGGCTGTTCTTGTGGAATTGGCAAAGGGATATTTGGAAGCCCATAGAGGGCTATGGTGAAAAAGAAATATCTTCCTTTCAAAACTAGAAAGAAGCTTTCTGAGAAACTGCTCTGTGTTCTGTTAATTCATCTCACAGAGTTACATCTTTCCCTTCAAGAAGCCTTTTGCTAAGGCTGTTCTCGTGGAATTGGCAAAGGGATATTTGGAAGCCCATAGAGCGCTATGGTGAAACAGGAAATACCTTCCGTTCAAAACTGGAAAGAAGCTTTCTGATAAACTGCTCTGTGTTCTGTTCATTCATCTCACAGAGTTACATCTTTCCCTTCAAGAAGCCTTTCGCTAAGGCTGTTCTTGTGGAATTGGCAAGGGGATATTTGGAAGCCCACAGAGGGCTATGGTGAAAAAGAAATATCTTCCGTTGAAAACTGGAAAGAAGCTTTCTGAGAAACTGCTCTGTGTTCTGTTAATTCATCTCACAGAGTTACATCTTTCCCTTCAAGAAGTCTTTCGCTAAGGCTGTTCTTGTGGAATTGGCAAAGGGACATTTGGAAGCCCATAGAGGGCTATGGTGAAAAGGGAAATATCTTCCGTTCGAAACTAGAAAGAAGCTTTCTGAGAAACTGCTCTGTGTTCTGTTAATTCATCTCACAGAGTTACATCTTTCCCTTCCAGAAGCCTTTCGGTAAGGCTGTTCTTGTGGAATTGGCAAAGGGATATTTGGAAGCCCATAGTGGGCTATGGTGAAAAAGGAAATATCTTCCGTTCAAAACTGGAAAGAAGCTTTCTGAGAAACTGCTCTGTGTTCTGTTAATTCATCTCACAGAGTTACATCTTTCCCTTCAAGAAGCCTTTCGCTAAGGCTGTTCTTGTGGAATTCGCAAAGGGATATTTGGAAGCCCTTAGAGGGCTATGGTGAAAAAGGAAATATCTTCGTTCAAAACTGGAAAGAAGCTTTCTGAGAAACTGCTCTGTGTTCTGTTAATTCATCTCACAGAGTTACATCTTTCCCTTCAAGAAGCCTTTCGCTAAGGCTGTTCTTGAGGAATTGGCAAAGCGATATTTGGAAGCCCATAGAGGGCTATGGTGAAAAAGGAAATATCTTCCATGCAAAACTGGAAAGAAGCTTTCTGAGAAACTGCTCTGTGTTCTGTTAATTCATCTCACATAGTTACATCTTTCCCTTCAAGAAGCCTTTCGCTTAGGCTGTTCTTGTGGAATTGGCAAAGGGATATTTGGAAGCCCATAGAGGGCTATGGTGAAAAAGAAATATCTTCCTTTCAAAACTAGAAAGAAGCTTTCTGAGAAACTGCTCTGTGTTCTGTTAATTCATCTCACAGAGTTACATCTTTCCCTTCAAGAAGCCTTTTGCTAAGGCTGTTCTCGTGGAATTGGCAAAGGGATATTTGGAAGCCCATAGAGCGCTATGGTGAAACAGGAAATACCTTCCGTTCAAAACTGGAAAGAAGCTTTCTGATAAACTGCTCTGTGTTCTGTTCATTCATCTCACAGAGTTACATCTTTCCCTTCAAGAAGCCTTTCGCTAAGGCTGTTCTTGTGGAATTGGCAAGGGGATATTTGGAAGCCCACAGAGGGCTATGGTGAAAAAGAAATATCTTCCGTTGAAAACTGGAAAGAAGCTTTCTGAGAAACTGCTCTGTGTTCTGTTAATTCATCTCACAGAGTTACATCTTTCCCTTCAAGAAGTCTTTCGCTAAGGCTGTTCTTGTGGAATTGGCAAAGGGACATTTGGAAGCCCATAGAGGGCTATGGTGAAAAGGGAAATATCTTCCGTTCGAAACTAGAAAGAAGCTTTCTGAGAAACTGCTCTGTGTTCTGTTAATTCATCTCACAGAGTTACATCTTTCCCTTCCAGAAGCCTTTCGGTAAGGCTGTTCTTGTGGAATTGGCAAAGGGATATTTGGAAGCCCATAGTGGGCTATGGTGAAAAAGGAAATATCTTCCGTTCAAAACTGGAAAGAAGCTTTCTGAGAAACTGCTCTGTGTTCTGTTAATTCATCTCACAGAGTTACATCTTTCCCTTCAAGAAGCCTTTCGCTAAGGCTGTTCTTGGGGAATTGGCAAAGGGATATTTGGAAGCCCAGAGAGGACTACGGTGAAATAGGAAATATCTTACGTTCAAAACTGGAAAGAAGCTTTCTGCGAAACTGCTCTGTGTTCTGTTAATTCATCTCACAGAGTTACATCTTTCCCTTCAAAACCTTTCGCTAAGGCTGTTCTTGTTGTATTGGCAAAGGGATATTTGGAAGCCCATAGAGGGCTGTGGTGTAAAAGGAAATATCTTCCGTTCAATACTGGAAAGAAGCTTTCGGAGAAACTGCTCTGTGTTCTGTTAATTCATCTCACAGAGTTACATCTTTCCCTTCAAGAAGACTTTCGTAAGGCTGTTCTCGTGGAATTGGCGAAGGGATGTTTGGAAGCCCATAGAGGGCTATGGTGAAAAAGGAAATATCTTCCGTTCAAAACTAGAAAGAAGCTTTCTGAGAAACTGCTCTGTGTTCTGTTAATTCATCTCACAGAGATACATCTTTCCCTTCCAGAAGCCTTTCGCTAAGCATGTTCTTGTGGAATTGGCAAAGGGGTATTTGGAAGCCCGTAGAGGGCTATCGTGAAAAAGGAAATATCTTCCGTTCAAAACCGGAAAGAAGATTTCTGAGAAACTGCTCTGTGTTCTGTTAATTCATCTCACAGAGTTACATCTTTCCCTTCAAGAAGCCTTTCGCTAAGGCTGTTCTTGTGGAATTGGAAAAGGGATATTTGGAAGCCCACAGAGGGCTATGGTGAAAAAGGAAATATCTTCCGTTCGAAACTGGAAAGAAGCTTTCTGAGAAACTGCTCTGTGTTCTGTGAATTCATCTCACAGAGTTACATCTTTCCCTTCAAGAAGCCTTTCGCTAAGGCTGTTCTTGTGGAATTGGCAAAGGGATATTTGGAAGCCCATAGAGGGCTATGGTGAAAAAGGAAATATCTTCCGTTCGAGACTGGAAAGAAGCTTTCTGAGAAACTGCTCTGTGTTCTGTGAATTCATCTCACAGAGTTACATCTTTCCCTTCAAGAAGCCTTTCGCTAAGGCTGTTCTTGTGGAATTGGCAAAGGGATATTTGGAAGCCCATAGAGGGCTACGGTGAAAAAGGAAATATCTTCCGTTCAAAACTGGAAAGAAGCTTTCTGAGAAACTGCTCTGTGTTCTGTTAATTCATCTCACAGAGTTACATCTTTCCCTTCAAGAAGCCTTTCGCTAAGGCTGTTCTTGGGAATTTGGCAAAGGGATATTTGGAAGCCCATAGAGGACTATGGTGAAAAAGGAAATATCTTCCGTTCAAAACTGTAAAGAAGATTTCTGAGAAATTGCTCTGTGTTTTGTTAATTCATCTCACAGAGTTACATCTTTCCCTTCAAGAAGCCTTTCGCTGAGGCTGTTCTTGTGGAATTGGCAAAGGGATATTTGGAAGCCCATAGAGGGCTAGGGTGAAAAAGGAAATATCTTCCGTTCAAAACTGGAAAGAAGCTTTCTTAGAAACTGCTCTGTGTTCTGTGATTTCATCTCACACACTTACATCTTTCCCTTCAAGAAGCCTTTCGCTAAGGCTGTTCTTGTGGAATTGGCAAAGGGATATTTGGAATCCCCTACAGGGCTGTGGTGAAAAAGGAAATATCTTCCGTTCAAAACTGGAAAGAAACTTTCTGAGAAACTGCTCTGTGTTTTGTTAATTCATCTCACAGAGTTACATCTTTCCCTTCAAGAAGCCTTTCGCTAAGGCTGTTCTTGTGGAATTGGCAAGGGGATATTAGGAAGCCCATAGAGGGCTGTGGTGAAAAAGGAAATATCTTCCGTTCAAAACTGGAAAGAAGCTTTCTGAGAAACGGCTCTGTGTTCTGTTAATTCATCTCACAGAGTTACATCTTTCTCTTCAAGAAGCCTTTCGCTAAGGCTGTTCTTGTGGAATTGGCAAATGGATATTTGGAAGCCCCTAGAGGGCTATGGTGAAAAAGGAAATATCTTCCGTTCAAAACTGGAAAGAAGATTTCTGAGAAACTGCTGTGTGTTCTGTTAATTCTTCTCACAGAGTTACAACTTTCCCTTCAAGAAGCCTTTCGCTAAGGCTGTTCTTGTGGAATTCGCAAAGGGATATTTGGAAGCCCTTAGAGGGCTATGGTGAAAAAGGAAATATCTTCGTTCAAAACTGGAAAGAAGCTTTCTGAGAAACTGCTCTGTGTTCTGTTAATTCATCTCACAGAGTTACATCTTTCCCTTCAAGAAGCCTTTCGCTAAGGCTGTTTTTGAGGAATTGGCAAAGCGATATTTGGAAGCCCATAGAGGGCTATGGTGAAAAAGGAAATATCTTCCATGCAAAACTGGAAAGAAGCTTTCTGAGAAACTGCTCTGTGTTCTGTTAATTCATCTCACATAGTTACATCTTTCCCTTCAAGAAGCCTTTCGCTTAGGCTGTTCTTGTGGAATTGGCAAAGGGATATTTGGAAGCCCATAGAGGGCTATGGTGAAAAAGAAATATCTTCCTTTCAAAACTAGAAAGAAGCTTTCTGAGAAACTGCTCTGTGTTCTGTTAATTCATCTCACAGAGTTACATCTTTCCCTTCAAGAAGCCTTTTGCTAAGGCTGTTCTCGTGGAATTGGCAAAGGGATATTTGGAAGCCCATAGAGCGCAATGGTGAAACAGGAAATACCTTCCGTTCAAAACTGGAAAGAAGCTTTCTGATAAACTGCTCTGTGTTCTGTTCATTCATCTCACAGAGTTACATCTTTCCCTTCAAGAAGCCTTTCGCTAAGGCTGTTCTTGTGGAATTGGCAAGGGGATATTTGGAAGCCCACAGAGGGCTATGGTGAAAAAGAAATATCTTCCGTTGAAAACTGGAAAGAAGGTTTCTGAGAAACTGCTCTGTGTTTTGTTAATTCATCTCACAGAGTTACATCTTTCCCTTCAAGAAGTCTTTCGCTAAGGCTGTTCTTGTGGAATTGGCCAAGGGACATTTGGAAGCCCATAGAGGGCTATGGTGAAAAGGGAAATATCTTCCGTTCGAAACTAGAAAGAAGCTTTCTGAGAAACTGCTCTGTGTTCTGTTAATTCATCTCACAGAGTTACATCTTTCCCTTCCAGAAGCCTTTCGGTAAGGCTGTTCTTGTGGAATTGGCAAAGGGATATTTGGAAGCCCATAGTGGGCTATGGTGAAAAAGGAAATATCTTCCGTTCAAAACTGGAAAGAAGCTTTCTGAGAAACTGCTCTGTGTTCTGTTAATTCATCTCACAGAGTTACATCTTTCCCTTCAAGAAGCCTTTCGCTAAGGCTGTTCTTGGGGAATTGGCAAAGGGATATTTGGAAGCCCAGAGAGGACTACGGTGAAATAGGAAATATCTTACGTTCAAAACTGGAAAGAAGCTTTCTGCGAAACTGCTCTGTGTTCTGTTAATTCATCTCACAGAGTTACATCTTTCCCTTCAAAACCTTTCGCTAAGGCTGTTCTTGTTGTATTGGCAAAGGGATATTTGGAAGCCCATAGAGGGCTGTGGTGTAAAAGGAAATATCTTCCGTTCAATACTGGAAAGAAGCTTTCGGAGAAACTGCTCTGTGTTCTGTTAATTCATCTCACAGAGTTACATCTTTCCCTTCAAGAAGACTTTCGTAAGGCTGTTCTCGTGGAATTGGCAAAGGGATGTTTGGAAGCCCATAGAGGGCTATGGTGAAAAAGGAAATATCTTCCGTTCAAAACTAGAAAGAAGCTTTCTGAGAAACTGCTCTGTGTTCTGTTAATTCATCTCACAGAGTTACACTTTCATTTCAAGAAGCCTTTCGCTAAGGCTGTTCTTGTGGAATTGTCAACGTGCTATTTGGAAGCCCATAGACGGCTATGGTGAAAAAGGAAATATCTTCCGTTCAAAACTGGAAAGAAGCTTTCTGAGAAACTGCTCTGTGTTCTGTTAATTCATCTCACAGAGTTACATCTTTCCCTTCAAGAAGTCTTTCGCTAAGGCTGTTCTTGTGGAATTGGCAAGGGGATATTTGGAAGCCCATAGAGGGCTATGGGGAAAAGGAAATATCTTCCGTTGAAAACTGGAAAGAAGCTTTCTGAGAAACTGATCTGTGTTCTGTTAATTCATCTCACAGAGTTACATCTTTCCCTTCAAGAAGCCTTTCGCTAAGGCTGTTCTTGTGGAATTGGCAAAGGGATATTTGGAAGCACATAGAGGGCTATTGTGAAAAAGGATATATCTTCCGGTCAAAACTGGAAAGAAGCTTTCTGAGAAACTGCTCTGCGTTCTCTTAATTCATCTCACAGAGTTACATCTTTCCCGTCATGAAGCCTTTCGCTAAGGCTGTCCTTGTGTAATTGGCAAAGGGATATTTGGAAGCCCTTAGAGGGCAATGGTAAAAAAGGAAATATCTTCCGTTCAAATCTGGAAAGAAATTTCTGAGAAACTGCTCTGTGTTCTGTTAATTCATCTCACAGAGTTTCATCTTTCCCTTCAAGAAGCCTTTCGCTAAGGCTGTTCTTGTGGAATTGTCAAAGGGATATTTGGAAGCCCATAGAGGGCTATGGTGAAAAAGGAAATATCTTCCGTTCAAAACTGGAAAGAAGCTTTCTGAGAAACTGCTCTGTGTTCTGTTAATTCATCTCACAGAGTTACATCTTTCACTTCAAGAAGCCTTTCGATAAGGCTGTTCTTGTGGAATTGGCAAAGGAATATTTGGAAGTCAATAGAGGGCTATGGTGAAAAAGGAAATATCTTCCGTTAAAAACTGGAAAGAAGCTTTCAGAGAAACTGCTCTGTGTTCTGTTAATTCATCTCACAGAGTTACATCTCTCCCTTCAAGAAGCCTTTCGCTAAGGCTGTTCTTGTGGAATTGGCAAAGGGATATTTGGAAGCCCGTAGAGGGCTACGGTGAAAAAGGAAATAAATTCCGTTCAAAACTGGAAAGAAACTTTCTGAGAAACTGCTCTGTGTTCTGTTAATTCATCTCACAGAGTTACATCTTTCCCTTCAAGAAGCCTTTCCCTAAGGCTGTTCTTGTGGAATTGGCAAAGGGATATTTGGAAGCCCATAGAGGGCTATGGTGAAAAAGGAAATATCTTCCGTTGAAAACTGAAAAGAAGCTTTCTGAGAAACTGCTCTGTGTTCTGTTAATTCATCTCACAGAGTTACAACTTTCCCTTCAAGAAGCCTTTCGCTAATGCTGTTCTTGTGGAATTGGCAAAGTGATATGTGGAAGCCCATAGAGGGCTACGGTGAAAAAGGAAATAAGTTTCGTTCAAAACTGGAAGGAAGCTTTCTGAGAAACTGCTCTGTGTTCTGTTAATTCATCTCACAGAGTTACATCTTTCCCTTCAAGAAGCCTTTCGGTAAGGCTGTTCTTGTGGAATTGGCAAAGGGATATTTGGAAGCCCATAGAGGGCTGTGGTGAAAAAGGAAATATCTTCCGTTCAAAACTGGAAAGAAGCTTTCTTAGAAACTGCTCTGTGTTCTGTTAATTCATCTCACAGAGTTACATCTTTCCCTTCAAGAAGCCTTTCGCTAAGGCAGTTCTTGGGGAATTGGCAAAGGGATATTTGGAAGCCCATAGAGGGCTACGGTGAAAAAGGAAATATCTTCCGTTCGAAACTGGAAAGAAGCTTTCTGAGAAACTGCTCTGTGTTCTGTGAATTCATCTCACAGAGTTACATCTTTCCCTTCAAGAAGCCTTTCGCTAAGGCTGTTCTTGTGGAATTGGAAAAGGGATATTTGGAAGCCCATAGAGGGCTAGGGTGAAAAAGGAAATATCTTCCGTTCAAAACTGGAAAGAAGGTTTACGAGAAACTGCTCTGTGTTCTGTTAATTCATCTCACAGAGTTACATCTTTCCCTTCAAGAAGCCTTTCGCTAAGGCTGTTCTTGTGGAATTGGCAAAGGGATATTTGGAATCCCCTACAGGGCTGTGGTGAAAAAGGAAATATCTTCCGTTCAAAACTGGAAAGATGCTTTCTGAGAAACTGCTCTATGTTCTGTTAATTCATCTCACAGAATTACATCTTTCCCTTCAAGAAGCCTTTCGCTAAGGCTGTTCTTGTGGAATTGGCAAAGGGATATTTAGAAGCCCATAGAGGTCTGTGGTGAAAAAGGAAATATCTTCCGTTCAAAACTGGAAAGAAGCTTTCTGAGAAACTGCTCTGTGTTCTGTTAATTCATCTCACAGAGTTACATCTTTCCCTTCCAGAAGCCTTTCGGTATGGCTGTTCTTGTGGAATTGGCAAAGGGATATTTGGCAGCCCATACAGGGCTATGGTGAAAAAGGAAATATCATCCGTTCAAAACTGGAAAGAAGCTTTCTGAGAAACTGCTCTGTGTTCTGTTAATTCATCTCACCGAGTTACATCTTTCCCTTCAAGAAGCCTTTCGCTAATGCTGTTCTTGTTGAATTGGCAAAGTGATATGTGGAAGCCCATAGAGGGCTACGGTGAAAAAGGAAATAATTTCCGTTCAAAACTGGAAAGAAGCTTTCTGAGAAACTGCTCTGTGTTCTGTTAATTCATCTCACAGAGTTACATCTTTCCCTTCAAGAAGCCTTTCGCTAAGGCTGTTCTTGGGGAATTTGCAAAGGGATATTTGGAAGCCCAGAGAGGACTACGGTGAAAAAGGAAATATCTTCCGTTCAAAACTGGAAAGAAGATTTCTGCGAAACTGCTCTCTGTTATGTTAATTCATCTCAGAAGTTACATCTTTCCCTTCAAGAAGCCTTTCGCTAAGGCTGTTCTTGTGGAATTGGCAAGGGGATATTAGGAAGCCCATAGAGGGCTGTGGTGAAAAAGGAAATATCTTCCGTTCAAAACTGGAAAGAAGCTTTCTGAGAAACGGCTCTGTGTTCTGTTAATTCATCTCACAGAGTTACATCTTTCTCTTCAAGAAGCCTTTCGCTAAGGCTGTTCTTGTGGAATTGGCAAATGGATATTTGGAAGCCCATAGAGGGCTAGGGTGAAAAAGGAAATATCTTCCGTTCAAAACTGGAAAGAAGGTTTACGAGAAACTGCTCTGTGTTCTGTTAATTCATCTCACAGAGTTACATCTTTCCCTTCAAGAAGCCTTTCGCTAAGGCTGTTCTTGTGGAATTGGCAAAGGGATATTTGGAATCCCCTACAGGGCTGTGGTGAAAAAGGAAATATCTTCCGTTCAAAACTGGAAAGATGCTTTCTGAGAAACTGCTCTATGTTCTGTTAATTCATCTCACAGAATTACATCTTTCCCTTCAAGAAGCCTTTCGCTAAGGCTGTTCTTGTGGAATTGGCAAAGGGATATTTAGAAGCCCATAGAGGTCTGTGGTGAAAAAGGAAATATCTTCCGTTCAAAACTGGAAAGAAGCTTTCTGAGAAACTGCTCTGTGTTCTGTTAATTCATCTCACAGAGTTACATCTTTCCCTTCCAGAAGCCTTTCGGTATGGCTGTTCTTGTGGAATTGGCAAAGGGATATTTGGCAGCCCATACAGGGCTATGGTGAAAAAGGAAATATCATCCGTTCAAAACTGGAAAGAAGCTTTGTGAGAAACTGCTCTGTGTTCTGTTAATTCATCTCACCGAGTTACATCTTTCCCTTCAAGAAGCCTTTCGCTAATGCTGTTCTTGTTGAATTGGCAAAGTGATATGTGGAAGCCCATAGAGGGCTACGGTGAAAAAGGAAATAAGTTCCGTTCAAAACTGGAAAGAAGCTTTCTGAGAAACTGCTCTGTGTTCTGTTAATTCATCTCACAGAGTTACATCTTTCCCTTCAAGAAGCCTTTCGCTAAGGCTGTTCTTGGGGAATTTGCAAAGGGATATTTGGAAGCCCAGAGAGGACTACGGTGAAAAAGGAAATATCTTCCGTTCAAAACTGGAAAGAAGATTTCTGCGAAACTGCTCTCTGTTATGTTAATTCATCTCAGAAGTTACATCTTTCCCTTCAAGAAGCCTTTCGCTAAGGCTGTTCTTGTGGAATTGGCAAGGGGATATTAGGAAGCCCATAGAGGGCTGTGGTGAAAAAGGAAATATCTTCCGTTCAAAACTGGAAAGAAGCTTTCTGAGAAACGGCTCTGTGTTCTGTTAATTCATCTCACAGAGTTACATCTTTCTCTTCAAGAAGCCTTTCGCTAAGGCTGTTCTTGTGGAATTGGCAAATGGATATTTGGAAGCCCCTAGAGGGCTATGGTGAAAAAGGAAATATCTTCCGTTCAAAACTGGAAAGAAGATTTCTGAGAAACTGCTGTGTGTTCTGTTAATTCTTCTCACAGAGTTACAACTTTCCCTTCAAGAAGCCTTTCGCTAAGGCTGTTCTTGTGGAATTCGCAAAGGGATATTTGGAAGCCCTTAGAGGGCTATGGTGAAAAAGGAAATATCTTCGTTCAAAACTGGAAAGAAGCTTTCTGAGAAACTGCTCTGTGTTCTGTTAATTCATCTCACAGAGTTACATCTTTCCCTTCAAGAAGCCTTTCGCTAAGGCTGTTCTTGAGGAATTGGCAAAGCGATATTTGGAAGCCCATAGAGGGCTATGGTGAAAAAGGAAATATCTTCCATGCAAAACTGGAAAGAAGCTTTCTGAGAAACTGCTCTGTGTTCTGTTAATTCATCTCACATAGTTACATCTTTCCCTTCAAGAAGCCTTTCGCTTAGGCTGTTCTTGTGGAATTGGCAAAGGGATATTTGGAAGCCCATAGAGGGCTATGGTGAAAAAGAAATATCTTCCTTTCAAAACTAGAAAGAAGCTTTCTGAGAAACTGCTCTGTGTTCTGTTAATTCATCTCACAGAGTTACATCTTTCCCTTCAAGAAGCCTTTTGCTAAGGCTGTTCTCGTGGAATTGGCAAAGGGATATTTGGAAGCCCATAGAGCGCTATGGTGAAACAGGAAATACCTTCCGTTCAAAACTGGAAAGAAGCTTTCTGATAAACTGCTCTGTGTTCTGTTCATTCATCTCACAGAGTTACATCTTTCCCTTCAAGAAGCCTTTCGCTAAGGCTGTTCTTGTGGAATTGGCAAGGGGATATTTGGAAGCCCACAGAGGGCTATGGTGAAAAAGAAATATCTTCCGTTGAAAACTGGAAAGAAGCTTTCTGAGAAACTGCTCTGTGTTCTGTTAATTCATCTCACAGAGTTACATCTTTCCCTTCAAGAAGTCTTTCGCTAAGGCTGTTCTTGTGGAATTGGCAAAGGGACATTTGGAAGCCCATAGAGGGCTATGGTGAAAAGGGAAATATCTTCCGTTCGAAACTAGAAAGAAGCTTTCTGAGAAACTGCTCTGTGTTCTGTTAATTCATCTCACAGAGTTACATCTTTCCCTTCCAGAAGCCTTTCGGTAAGGCTGTTCTTGTGGAATTGGCAAAGGGATATTTGGAAGCCCATAGTGGGCTATGGTGAAAAAGGAAATATCTTCCGTTCAAAACTGGAAAGAAGCTTTCTGAGAAACTGCTCTGTGTTCTGTTAATTCATCTCACAGAGTTACATCTTTCCCTTCAAGAAGTCTTTCGCTAAGGCTGTTCTTGGGGAATTGGCAAAGGGATATTTGGAAGCCCAGAGAGGACTACGGTGAAATAGGAAATATCTTACGTTCAAAACTGGAAAGAAGCTTTCTGCGAAACTGCTCTGTGTTCTGTTAATTCATCTCACAGAGTTACATCTTTCCCTTCAAAACCTTTCGCTAAGGCTGTTCTTGTTGTATTGGCAAAGGGATATTTGGAAGCCCATAGAGGGCTGTGGTGTAAAAGGAAATATCTTCCGTTCAATACTGGAAAGAAGCTTTCGGAGAAACTGCTCTGTGTTCTGTTAATTCATCTCACAGAGTTACATCTTTCCCTTCAAGAAGACTTTCGTAAGGCTGTTCTCGTGGAATTGGCGAAGGGATGTTTGGAAGCCCATAGAGGGCTATGGTGAAAAAGGAAATATCTTCCGTTCAAAACTAGAAAGAAGCTTTCTGAGAAACTGCTCTGTGTTCTGTTAATTCATCTCACAGAGATACATCTTTCCCTTCCAGAAGCCTTTCGCTAAGCATGTTCTTGTGGAATTGGCAAAGGGGTATTTGGAAGCCCGTAGAGGGCTATCGTGAAAAAGGAAATATCTTCCGTTCAAAACCGGAAAGAAGATTTCTGAGAAACTGCTCTGTGTTCTGTTAATTCATCTCACAGAGTTACATCTTTCCCTTCAAGAAGCCTTTCGCTAAGGCTGTTCTTGTGGAATTGGAAAAGGGATATTTGGAAGCCCACAGAGGGCTATGGTGAAAAAGGAAATATCTTCCGTTCGAAACTGGAAAGAAGCTTTCTGAGAAACTGCTCTGTGTTCTGTGAATTCATCTCACAGAGTTACATCTTTCCCTTCAAGAAGCCTTTCGCTAAGGCTGTTCTTGTGGAATTGGCAAAGGGATATTTGGAAGCCCATAGAGGGCTATGGTGAAAAAGGAAATATCTTCCGTTCGAGACTGGAAAGAAGCTTTCTGAGAAACTGCTCTGTGTTCTGTGAATTCATCTCACAGAGTTACATCTTTCCCTTCAAGAAGCCTTTCGCTAAGGCTGTTCTTGTGGAATTGGCAAAGGGATATTTGGAAGCCCATAGAGGGCTACGGTGAAAAAGGAAATATCTTCCGTTCAAAACTGGAAAGAAGCTTTCTGAGAAACTGCTCTGTGTTCTGTTAATTCATCTCACAGAGTTACATCTTTCCCTTCAAGAAGCCTTTCGCTAAGGCTGTTCTTGGGAATTTGGCAAAGGGATATTTGGAAGCCCATAGAGGACTATGGTGAAAAAGGAAATATCTTCCGTTCAAAACTGTAAAGAAGATTTCTGAGAAATTGCTCTGTGTTATGTTAATTCATCTCACAGAGTTACATCTTTCCCTTCAAGAAGCCTTTCGCTGAGGCTGTTCTTGTGGAATTGGCAAAGGGATATTTGGAAGCCCATAGAGGGCTAGGGTGAAAAAGGAAATATCTTCCGTTCAAAACTGGAAAGAAGCTTTCTTAGAAACTGCTCTGTGTTCTGTGATTTCATCTCACACACTTACATCTTTCCCTTCAAGAAGCCTTTCGCTAAGGCTGTTCTTGTGGAATTGGCAAAGGGATATTTGGAATCCCCTACAGGGCTGTGGTGAAAAAGGAAATATCTTCCGTTCAAAACTGGAAAGAAACTTTCTGAGAAACTGCTCTGTGTTTTGTTAATTCATCTCACAGAGTTACATCTTTCCCTTCAAGAAGCCTTTCGCTAAGGCTGTTCTTGGGGAATTGGCAAAGGGATATTTGGAAGCCCATAGAGGGATGTGGTGAAAAAGGAAATATCTTCCGTTCAAAACTGGAAAGAAGCTTTCTGAGAAACTGCTCTGTGTTCTGTTAATTCATCTCAGAGAGTTACATCTTTCCCTTCAAGAAGCCTTTCGCAAAGGCTGTTCTTGTGGAATTGGCAAAGGGATATTTGGAAGCCCATAGAGGGCTATGGTGAAAAAGGAAATATCTTCCGTTCAAAACTGGAAAGAGGCTTTCTGAGAAACTGCTCTGTGTTCTGTTAATTCATCTCACAGAGTTACATCTTTCCCTTCAAAAGCCTTTCGCTAAGGCTGTTCTCGTGGAATTGGCAAAGGGATATTTGAAAACCCATAGAGGGCATGGTAAAAAAGGAAATATCTTCCGTTCAAAACCGGAAAGAACCTTTCTGAGAAACTGCTCTGTGTTCTGTTAATTCATCTCACAGAGTTTCATCTTTCCCTTAAAGAAGCCTTTCGCTAAGGCTCTTCTTGTGGAATTGGCAAAGGGATATTTGGAAGCCCATAGAGGTCTCTGGTGAAACAGGAAATATCTTCCGTTCAAAACTGGAAAGAAGCTTTCTGAGAAACTGCTCTGTGTTCTGTTAATTCATCTCACAGAGTTACATCTTTCCCTTCAAGAAGCCTTTCGCTAAGGCTCTTCTTGTGGAATTGGCAAAGGGATATATGGAAGCCCATAGAGGGCTATGGTGAAAAAGGAAATATCTTCCGTTCAAAACTGGAAAGAAGCTTTCTGAGAAACTGCTCTGTGTTCTGTTAATTCATGACACAGAGTTACATCTTTCCCTTCAAGAAGCCTTTCGCTAAGGCTGTTCTTGTGGAATTGGCAAAGGGATATTTGGAAGCCCATAGAGGGCTATGGTGAAAAAGGAAATATCTTCCGTTCAAAACCTGAAAGAAGCTTTCTGAGAAACTGCTCTGTGTTCTGTTAATTCATCTTACAGAGTTACATCTTTCCCTTCAAGAAGCCTTTCTCTAAGGCTGTTCTTGTGGAATTGGCAAAGCGATATTTGGAAGCCAAAATAGGGCTATGGTGGAAAAGGAAATATCTTCCGTTCAAAACTGGAAAGAAGCTTTCTGAGAAACTGCTCTGTGTTCTGTGAATTCATCTCACAGAGTTACATCTTTCCCTTCAAGAAGCCTTTCGCTAAGGCTGTTCTTGTGGAATTGGCAAAGGGATATTTGGAAGCCCATAGAGGGCTATGGTGAAAAAGGAAATTTCTTGCGTTCAAAACTGGAAAGAGGCTTTCTGAGAATCTGCTCTGTGTTCTGTTAATACATCTCACAGAGTTACATCTTTCCCTTCCAGAAGCCTTTCGGTAAGGCTGTTCTTGTGGAATTGGCAAAGGGATATATGGAAGCCCGTAGAGGGGTACGGTGAAAAAGGAAATAAGTTCCGTTCAAAACTGGAAAGAAGCTTTCTGAGAAACTGCTCTGTGTTCTGTTAATTCATCTCACAGAGTTACATCTTTCCCTTCAAGAAGCCTTTCGTTAAGGCTGTTCTTGTGGAATTGGCAAAGGGATATTTGCAAGCCCGTAGAGGGCTATGGTGAAAAAGGAAATATCTTGGGTTCAAAACTGGACAGAAGCTTTCTGAGAAACTGCTCTGTGTTCTGTTAATTCATCTCACAGAGTTACATCTTTCCTTTCAAGAAGCCTTTCGCTAAGGCTGTTCTTGTGGAATTGGCAAAGGGATATTTGGAAGCCCATAGAGGTCTATGGTGAAACAGGAAATATCTTCCGTTCAAAACTGGAAAGAAGCTTTCTGAAAAACTGCAGTGTGTTCTGTTAATTCATCTCACAGAGTTACATGTTTCCCTTCAAGAAACCTTTCACTAAGGCTGTTCTTGTGGAATTGGCAAAGGGATATTTGGAAGCCCATAGAGGGATATGGTGAAAAAGGAAATATATTCCGTTCAAAACTGGAAAGAAGCTTTCTGAGAAACTGCTCTGTGTTCTGCTAATTCATCTCACAGAGTTACATCTTTCCCTTCAAGAAGCCTTTCGCTAAGGCTGTTCTTTTGGAATTGGCAAAGGGATATTTGGAAGCCCATAGAGGGCTATGGTGAAAAAGGAAATATCTTCCGTTCAAAACTGGAAAGAAGCTTTCTGAGAAACTGCTCTGTGTTCTGTTAATTCATCTCACAGAGTTACATCTTTCCCTTTAAGAAGCCTTTCGCTAACGCTGTTCTTGTGGATTTGGCAAAGGGATATTTGGAAGCCCATAGAGGGCTATGGTGGAACAGAAAATATCTTCCGTTCAAAACTGGAAAGAAGCTTTCTGAGAAACTGCTCTGTGTTCTGTTAATTCATCTCACAGAGTTACACTTTCATTTCAAGAAGCCTTTCGCTAAGGCTGTTCTTGTGGAATTGTCAAAGTGATATTTGGAAGCCCATAGACGGCTATGGTGAAAAAGGAAATATCTTCCGTTCAAAACTGGAAAGAAGCTTTCTGAGAAACTGCTCTGTGTTCTGTTAATTCATCTCACAGAGTTACATCTTTCCCTTCAAGAAGTCTTTCGCTAAGGCTGTTCTTGTGGAATTGGCAAGGGGATATTTGGAAGCCCATAGAGGGCTATGGGGAAAAGGAAATAACTTCCGTTGAAAACTGGAAAGAAGCTTTCTGAGAAACTGATCTGTGTTCTGTTAATTCATCTCACAGAGTTACATCTTTCCCTTCAAGAAGCCTTTCGCTAAGGCTGTTCTTTTGGAATTGGCAAAGGTATATTTGGAAGCACATAGAGGGATATTGTGAAACAGGAAATATCTTCCTTTCAAAACTTGAAAGAAGCTTTCTGAGAAACTACTCTGTGTTCTGTTAATTCATCTCACAGAGTTACATCTCTCCCTTCAAGAAGCCTTTCACTAAGGCTGTTCTTGTGGAGTTGGCAAAGAGATATTTGGAAGCCCATAGAGGGCTATGGTGAAAAAAAAATATCTTACGTTCAAAACTGGAAAGAAGCTTTCTGAGAAACTGCTCTGTGTTCTGTTCATTCATCTCACAGAGTTACATCTTTCCCTTCAAGAAGCCTTTCGCTAAGGCTGTTCTTGTGGATTTGGCAAGGGGATATTTGGAAGCCCATAGAGGGCTATGGTGAAAAGGAAATATCTTCCGTTGAAAACTGGCAAGAAGCTTTCTGAGAAAATGATCTGTGTTCTGTTAATTCATCTCACAGAGTTACATCTTTCCCTTCAAGAAGCCTTTCGCTAAGGCTGTTCTTGTGGAATTGGCAAAGGGATATTTGGAAGCCCATAGAGGGCTATGGTGAAAAAGGAAATATCTTCCGTTCAAAACTGAAAAGAAGCTTTCTGAGAAACTGCTCTGTGTTCTGTTAATTCATCTCACAGAGTTACATCTTTCCCTTCAAGAAGCCTTTCGCTATGGCTGTTCTTGTGGAATTGGAAACGGGATATTTGGAAGCCCATAGAGGGCTATGGTAAAAAAGTAAATATCTTCCGTTCAAAACTGGAAAGAAGATTTCTGAGAAACTGCTCTGTGTTCTGTTAATTCATCTCACAGAGTTACATCTTTCCCTTCAAGAAACCTTTCGCTAAGGCTGTTCTTGTGGAATTGGCAAAGGGATATTTGGAAGCCCATAGAGGGCTATGGTGAAAAAGGAAATATCTTCCGTTCAAAACTGGAAAGAAGCTTTCTGAGAAACTGCTCTGTGTTCTGTTAATTCATCTCACAGAGTTACATCTTTCCCTTCAAGAAGCCTTTCGCTAAGGCTGTTCTTGTGGAATTGGCAATGTGATATTTCGAAGCCCATAGACGGCTATGGTGAAAAAGGATATATCTTCCGTTCAAAACTGGAAAGAAGCTTTCTGAGAAACTGCTCTGTGTTCTGTTAATTCATCTCACAGAGTTACATCTTTCCCGTCATGAAGCCTTTCGCTAAGGCTGTCCTTGTGGAATTGGCAAAGGGATATTTGGAAGCCCTTAGAGGGCAATGGTAAAAAAGGAAATATCTTCCGTTCAAATCTGGAAAGAAATTTCTGAGAAACTGCTCTGTGTTCTGTTAATTCATCTCACAGAGTTTCATCTTTCCCTTCAAGAAGCCTTTCGCTAAGGCTGTTCTTGTGGAATTGGCAAAGGGATATTTGGAAGCCCATAGAGGACTATGGTGAAAAAGGAAATATCTTCCGTTCAAAACTGGAAAGAAGCTTTCTGAGAAACTGCTCTGTGTTCTGTTAATTCATCTCACAGAGTTACATCTTTCACTTCAAGAAGCCTTTCGCTAAGGCTGTTGTTGTGGAATTGGCAAAGGAATATTTGGAAGTCAATAGAGGGCTATGGTGAAAAAGGAAATATCTTCCGTTGAAAACTGGAAAGAAGGTTTCAGAGAAACTGCTCTGTGTTCTGTTAATTCATCTCACAGAGTTACATCTTTCCCTTCAAGAAGCCTTTCGCTAAGGCTGTTCTTGTGGAATTGGCAAAGGGATATTTGGAAGCCCGTAGAGGGCTACGGTGAAAAAGGAAATAAATTCCGTTCAAAACTGGAAAGAAACTTTCTGAGAAACTGCTCTGTGTTCTGTTAATTCATCTCACAGAGTTACATCTTTCCCTTCAAGAAGCCTTTCCCTAAGGCTGTTCTTGTGGAATTGGCAAAGGGATATTTGGAAGCCCATAGAGGGCTATGGTGAAAAAGGAAATATCTTCCGTTGAAAACTGGAAAGAAGCTTTCTGAGAAACTGCTCTGTGTTCTGTTAATTCATCTCACAGAGTTACAACTTTCCCTTCAAGAAGCCTTTCGCTAATGCTGTTCTTGTGGAATTGGCAAAGTGATATGTGGAAGCCCATAGAGGGCTACGGTGAAAAAGGAAATAAGTTCCGTTCAAAACTGGAAAGAAGCTTTCTGAGAAACTGCTCTGTGTTCTGTTAATTCATCTCACAGAGACACATCTTTCCCTTCAAGAAGCCTTTCGCTAAGGCTGTTCTTGGGGAATTGGCAAAGGGATATTTGGAGGCCAGAGAGGACTACGGTGAAAAAGGAAATATCTTCCGTTCAAAACTGGAAAGAAGCTTTCTGCGAAACTGCTCTGTGTTATGTTAATTCATCTCTCAGAGTTACATCTTTCCCTTCAAGAAGCCTTTCGCCTAGGCTGTTCTTGTGGTATTGGCAAAGGGATATTTGGAAGCCCATAGAGGGCTATGATGAAAAAGGAAATATCTTCCGTTCAAAACTGGAAAGAAGCTTTCTGAGAAACTGCTCTGTGTTCTGTTAATTCATCTCCCAGAGTTACATCTTTCCCTTCAAGAAGCCTTTCGCTAAGGCTGTTCTTGTGGAATTGGCAAAGGGATATTTGGAAGCCCATAGAGGGCTGTGGTGAAAAAGGAAATATCTTCCGTTCAAAACTGGAAAGAAGCTTTCTGAGAAACTGCTCTGTGTTCTGTGAATTCATCTCACAGAGTTACATCTTTCCCTTCAAGAAGCCTTTCGCTAAGGCTGTTCTTGTGGAATTGGCAAAGGGATATTTGGAAGCCCATAGAGGGCTATGGTGAAAAAGGAAATTTCTTGCGTTCAAAACTGGAAAGAGGCTTTCTGAGAATCTGCTCTGTGTTCTGTTAATACATCTCACAGAGTTACATCTTTCCCTTCCAGAAGCCTTTCGGTAAGGCTGTTCTTGTGGAATTGGCAAAGGGATATATGGAAGCCCGTAGAGGGGTACGGTGAAAAAGGAAATAAGTTCCGTTCAAAACTGGAAAGAAGCTTTCCGAGAAACTGCTCTGTGTTCTGTTAATTCATCTCACAGAGTTACATCTTTCCCTTCAAGAAGCCTTTCGCTAAGGCTGTTCTTGTGGAATTGGCAAAGGGATATTTGGAAGCCCGTAGAGGGCTATGGTGAAAAAGGAAATATCTTGGGTTCAAAACTGGTCAGAAGCTTTCTGAGAAACTGCTCTGTGTTCTGTTAATTCATCTCACAGAGTTACATCTTTCCTTTCAAGAAGCCTTTCGCTAAGGCTGTTCTTGTGGAATTGGAAAAGGGATATTTGGAAGCCCATAGAGGTCTATGGTGAAACAGGAAATATCTTCCGTTCAAAACTGGAAAGAAGCTTTCTGAAAAACTGCAGTGTGTTCTGTTAATTCATCTCACAGTGTTACATGTTTCCCTTCAAGAAACCTTTCACTAAGGCTGTTCTTGTGGAATTGGCAAAGGGATATTTGGAAGCCCATAGAGGGCTATGGTGAAAAAGGAAATATATTCCGTTCAAAACTGGAAAGAAGCTTTCTGAGAATCTGCTCTGTGTTCTGTTCATTCATCTCACAGAGTTACATCTTTCCCTTCAAGAAGCCTTTCGCTAAGGCTGTTCTTGTGGAATTGGCAAAGTGATATTTGGAAGCCAAAAGAGGGCTATGGTGAAAAAGGAAATATCTTCCGTTGAAAACTGGAAAGAAGCTTTCTGAGAAACTGCTCTGTGTTCTGTTAATTCATCTCACAGAGTTACATCTTTCCCTTCAAGAAACCTTTCGCTAAGGCTGTTCTTTTGGAATTGGCAAAGGGATATTTGGAAGCCCATAGAGGGCTATGGTGAAAAAGGAAATATCTTCCGTTCAAAACTGGAAAGAAGCTTTCTGAGAAACTGCTCTGTGTTCTCTTAATTCATCTCACAGAGTTACATCTTTCCCTTTAAGAAGCCTTTCGCTAAGGCTGTTCTTGTGGATTTGGCAAAGGGATATTTGGAAGCCCATAGAGGGCTATGGTGAAACAGAAAATATCTTCCGTTCAAAACTGGAAAGAAGCTTTCTGAGAAACTGCTCTGTGTTCTGTTCATTCATCTCACAGAGTTACATCTTTCCCTTCAAGAAGCCTTTCGCTAAGGCTGTTCTTGTGGATTTGGCAAGGGGATATTTGGAAGCAAATAGAGGGCTATGGTGAAAAGGAAATATCTTCCGTTGAAAACTGGCAAGAAGCTTTCTGAGAAAATGATCTGTGTTCTGTTAATTCATCTCACAGAGTTACATCTTTCCCTTCAAGAAGCCTTTCGCTAAGGCTGTTCTTGTGGAATTGGCAAAGGGATATTTGGAAGCCCATAGAGGGCTATGGTGAAAAAGGAAATATCTTCCGTTCAAAACTGAAAAGAAGCTTTCTGAGAAACTGCTCTGTGTTCTGTTAATTCATCTCACAGAGTTACATCTTTCCCTTCAAGAAGCCTTTCGCTATGGCTGTTCTTGTGGAATTGGAAAAGGGATATTTGGAAGCCCATAGAGGGCTATGGTGAAAAAGTAAATATCTTCCGTTCAAAACTGGAAAGAAGATTTCTGAGAAACTGCTCTGTGTTCTGTTAATTCATCTCACAGAGTTACATCTTTCCCTTCAAGAAACCTTTCGCTAAGGCTGTTCTTGTGGAATTGGCAAAGGGATATTTGGAAGCCCATAGAGGGCTATGGTGAAAAAGGAAATATCTTCCGTTCAAAACTGGAAAGAAGCTTTCTGAGAAACTGCTCTGTGTTCTGTTAATTCATCTCACAGAGTTACATCTTTCCCTTCAAGAAGCCTTTCGATAAGGCTGTTCTTGTGGAATTGGCAAAGTGATATTTGGAAGCCCATAGATGGCTATGGTGAAAAAGGATATATCTTCCGTTCAAAACTGGAAAGAAGCTTTCTGAGAAACTGCTCTGTGTTCTCTTAATTCATCTCACAGAGTTACATCTTTCCCGTCATGATGCCTTTCGCTAAGGCTGTCCTTGTGGAATTGGCAAAGGGATATTTGGAAGCCCTTAGAGGGCAATGGTAAAAAAGGAAATATCTTCCGTTCAAATCTGGAAAGAAATTTCTGAGAAACTGCTCTGTGTTCTGTTAATTCATCTCACAGAGTTTCATCTTTCCCTTCAAGAAGCCTTTCGCTAAGGCTGTTCTTGTGGAATTGGCAAAGGGATATTTGGAAGCCCATAGAGGGCTATGGTGAAAAAGGAAATATCTTCCGTTCAAAACTGGAAAGAAGCTTTCAGAGAAACTGCTCTGTGTTCTGTTAATTCATCTCACAGAGTTACATCTCTCCCTTCAAGAAGCCTTTCGCTAAGGCTGTTCTTGTGGAATTGGCAAAGGGATATTTGGAAGCCCGTAGAGGGCTACGGTGAAAAAGGAAATAAATTCCGTTCAAAACTGGAAAGAAGCTTTCTTAGAAACTGCTCTGTGTTATGTTAATTCATCTCTCAGAGTTACATCTTTCCCTTCAAGAAGCCTTTCGGTATGGCTGTTCTTGTGGAATTGGCAAAGAGATATTTGGAAGCCCATACAGGGCTATGGTGAAAAAGGAAATATCATCCGTTCAAAACTGGAAAGAAGCTTTCTGAGAAACTGCTCTGTGTTCTGTTAATTCATCTCACCGAGTTACATCTTTCCCTTCAAGAAGCCTTTCGCTAATGCTGTTCTTGTTGAATTGGCAAAGTGATATGTGGAAGCCCATAGAGGGCTACGGTGAAAAAGGAAATAAGTTCCGTTCAAAACTGGAAAGAAGCTTTCTGAGAAACTGCTCTGTGTTCTGTTAATTCATCTCACAGAGTTACATCTTTCCCTTCAAGAAGCCTTTCGCTAAGGCTGTTCTTGGGGAATTTGCAAAGGGATATTTGGAAGCCCAGAGAGGACTACGGTGAAAAAGGAAATATCTTCCGTTCAAAACTGGAAAGAAGATTTCTGCGAAACTGCTCTCTGTTATGTTAATTCATCTCACAGAGTTACATCTTTCCCTTCAAGAAGCCTTTCGCTAAGGCTGTTCTTCTGGAATTGGCAAGGGGATATTAGGAAGCCCATAGAGGGCTGTGGTGAAAAAGGAAATATCTTCCGTTCAAAACTGGAAAGAAGCTTTCTGAGAAACGGCTCTGTGTTCTGTTAATTCATCTCACAGAGTTACATCTTTCCCTTCAAGAAGCCTTTCGCTAAGGCTGTTCTTGTGGAATTGGCAAATGGATATTTGGAAGCCCCTAGAGGGCTATGGTGAAAAAGGAAATATCTTCCGTTAAAAACTGGAAAGAAGATTTCTGAGAAACTGCTGTGTGTTCTGTTAATTCTTCTCACAGAGTTACAACTTTCCCTTCAAGAAGCCTTTCGCTAAGGCTGTTCTTGTGGAATTCGCAAAGGGATATTTGGAAGCCCTTAGAGGGCTATGGTGAAAAAGGAAATATCTTCGTTCAAAACTGGAAAGAAGCTTTCTGAGAAACTGCTCTGTGTTCTGATAATTCATCTCACAGAGTTACATCTTTCCCTTCAAGAAGCCTTTCGCTAAGGCTGTTCTTGTGGAATTGGCAAAGCGATATTTGGAAGCCCATAGAGGGCTATGGTGAAAAAGGAAATATCTTCCATGCAAAACTGGAAAGAAGCTTTCTGAGAAACTGCTCTGTGTTCTGATAATTCATCTCACAGAGTTACATCTTTCCCTTCAAGAAGCCTTTCGCTAAGGCTGTTCTTGTGGAATTGGCAAAGCGATATTTGGAAGCCCATAGAGGGCTATGGTGAAAAAGGAAATATCTTCCATGCAAAACTGGAAAGAAGCTTTCTGAGAAACTGCTCTGTGTTCTGTTAATTCATCTCACATAGTTACATCTTTCCCTTCAAGAAGCCTTTCGCTTAGGCTGTTCTTGTGGAATTGGCAAAGGGATATTTGGAAGCCCATAGAGGGCTATGGTGAAAAAGAAATATCTTCCTTTCAAAACTAGAAAGAAGCTTTCTGAGAAACTGCTCTGTGTTCTGTTAATTCATCTCACAGAGTTACATCTTTCCCTTCAAGAAGCCTTTTGCTAAGGCTGTTCTCGTGGAATTGGCAAAGGGATATTTGGAAGCCCATAGAGCGCAATGGTGAAACAGGAAATACCTTCCGTTCAAAACTGGAAAGAAGCTTTCTGATAAACTGCTCTGTGTTCTGTTCTTTCATCTCACAGAGTTACATCTTTCCCTTCAAGAAGCCTTTCGCTAAGGCTGTTCTTGTGGAATTGGCAAGGGGATATTTGGAAGCCCACAGAGGGCTATGGTGAAAAAGAAATATCTTCCGTTGAAAACTGGAAAGAAGCTTTCTGAGAAACTGCTCTGTGTTCTGTTAATTCATCTCACAGAGTTACATCTTTCCCTTCAAGAAGCCTTTCGCTAAGGCTGTTCTTGTGGAATTGGCAAAGGGATATTTGGAAGCCCATAGAGGGCTATGGTGAAAAGGGAAATATCTTCCGTTCGAAACTGGAAAGAAGCTTTCTGAGAAACTGCTCTGTGCTCTGTTAATTCATCTCACAGAGTTACATCTTTCCCTTCCAGAAGCCTTTCGGTAAGGCTGTTCTTGTGGAATTGGCAAAGGGATATTTGGAAGCCCATAGAGGGCTATGGTGAAAAAGGAAATATCTTCCGTTCAAAACTGGAAAGAAGCTTTCTGAGAAACTGCTCTGTGTTCTGTTAATTCATCTCACAGAGTTACATCTTTCCCTTCAAGAAGCCTTTCGCTAAGGCTGTTCTTGGGGAATTGGCAAAGGGATATTTGGAAGCCCAGAGAGGACTACGGTGAAATAGGAAATATCTTCCGTTCAAAACTGGAAAGAAGCTTTCTGCGAAACTGCTCTGTGTTATGTTAATTCACCTCACTGAGTTACATCTTTCCCTTCAAGAAGCCTTTCGCTAAGGCTGTTCTTGTGGAATTGGCAAAGGGATATTTGGAAGCCCATAGAGGGCTGTGGTGAAAAAGGAAATATCTTCCGTTCAATACTGGAAAGAAGCTTTCTGAGAAACTGCTCTGTGTTCTGTTAATTCATCTCACAGAGTTACATCTTTCCCTTCAAGAAGACTTTCGTAAGGCTGTTCTCGTGGAATTGGCAAAGGGATATTTGGAAGCCCATAGAGGGCTATGGTGAAAAAGGAAATATCTTCCGTTCAAAACTAGAAAGAAGCTTTCTGAGAAACTGCTCTGTGTTCTGTTAATTCATCTCACAGAGTTACATCTTTCCCTTCCAGAAGCCTTTCGCTAAGCATGTTCTTGTGGAATTGGCAAAGGGATATTTGGAAGCCCGTAGAGGGCTATGGTGAAAAAGGAAATATCTTCCGTTCAAAACCGGAAAGAAGATTTCTGAGAAACTGCTCTGTGTTCTGTTAATTCATCTCACAGAGTTACATCTTTCCCTTCAAGAAGCCTTTCGCTAAGGCTGTTCTTGTGGAATTGGAATAGGGATATTTGGAAGCCCACAGAGGGCTATGGTGAAAAAGGAAATATCTTCCGTTCGAAACTGGAAAGAAGCTTTCTGAGAAACTGCTCTGTGTTCTGTGAATTCATCTCACAGAGTTACATCTTTCCCTTCAAGAAGCCTTTCGCTAAGGCTGTTCTTGTGGAATTGGCAAAGGGATATTTGGAAGCCCGTAGAGGGCTATGGTGAAAAAGGAAATATCTTCCGTTCGAGACTGGAAAGAAGCTTTCTGAGAAACTGCTCTGTGTTCTGTGAATTCATCTCACAGAGTTACATCTCTCCCTTCAAGAAGCCTTTCGCTAAGGCTGTTCTTGTGGAATTGGCAAAGGGATATTTGGAAGCCCATAGAGGGCTACGGTGAAAAAGGAAATATCTTCCGTTCAAAACTGGAGAGAAGCTTTCTGAGAAACTGCTCTGTGTTCTGTTAATTCATCTCACAGAGTTACATCTTTCCCTTCAAGAAGCCTTTCGCTAAGGCTGTTCTTGGGAATTTGGCAAAGGGATATTTGGAAGCCCATAGAGGACTATGGTGAAAAAGGAAATATCTTCCGTTCAAAACTGGAAAGAAGCTTTCTGAGAAACTGCTCTGTGTTCTGTTAATTCATCTCACAGAGTTACACCTTTCCCTTCAAGAAGACTTTCGCTAAGGCTGTTCTCGTGGAATTGGCAAAGGGATATTTGAAAACCCATAGAGGGCATGGTAAAAAAGGAAATATCTTCCGTTCAAAACCGGAAAGAACCTTTCTGAGAAACTGCTCTGTGTTCTGTTAATTCATCTCACAGAGTTTCATCTTTCCCTTAAAGAAGCCTTTCGCTAAGGCTCTTCTTGTGGAATTGGCAAAGGGAAATTTGGAAGCCCATAGAGGTCTCTGGTGAAACAGGAAATATCTTCCGTTCAAAACTGGAAAGAAGCTTTCTGAGAAACTGCTCTGTGTTCTGTTAATTCATCTCACAGAGTTACATCTTTCCCTTCAAGAAGCCTTTCGCTAAGGCTCTTCTTGTGGAATTGGCAAAGGGGTATTTGGAAGCCCATAGAGGGCTATGGTGAAAAAGGAAATATCTTCCGTTCAAAACTGGAAAGAAGCTTTCTGAGAAACTGCTCTGTGTTCTCTTAATTCATGACAGAGAGTTACATCTTTTCCTTCAAGAAGCCTTTCGCTAAGGCTGTTCTTGTGGAATTGGCAAAGTTATATTTGGAAGCCCATAGAGGGCTATGGTGAGAAAGGAAATATCTTCCGTTCAAAACTGGAAAGAAGCTTTCTGAGAAACTGCTCTGTGTTCTGTTAATTCATCTCACAGAGTTACATCTTTCCCTTCAAGAAGCCTTTCGCTAAGACTGTTCTTGTGGAATTGGCAAAGGGATATTTGGAAGCCCATAGAGGGCTATGGTGAAAAAGGAAATATCTTCCGTTCAAAACTGGAAAGAAGCTTTCTGAGAAACTGCTCTGTGTTCTGTTAATTCATCTCACAGAGTTACATCGTTCCCTTCCAGAAGCCTTTCGCTAAGGCTGTTCTTGTGGAATTGGCAAAGGGATATTTGGAAGCCCATAGAGGGCTATGGTGAAAAAGGAAATATCTTTCGTTCAAAACTGGAAAGAAGCTTTCTGAGAAACCGCTCTGTGTTCTGTTAATTCATCTCACAGAGTTACATCTTTCCCTTCAAGAAGCCTTTCGCTAAGGCTGTTCTCGTGGAATTGGCAAAGGGATATTTGGAAACCCATAGAGGGCCATGGTAAAAAAGGAAATATCTTCCTTTCAAAACCGGAAAGAACCTTTCTGAGAAACTGCTCTGTGTTCTGTTAATTCATCTCACAGAGTTTCATCTTTCCCTTCAAGAAGCCTTTCGCTAAGGCTGTTCTTGTGGAATTGGCAAAGGGATATTTCGAAGCCCATAGAGGTCTCTGTTGAAACAGGAAATATCTTCCGTTCAAAACTGGAAAGAAGCTTTCTGAGAAACTGCGCTGTGTTCTGTTAATACATCTCACAGAGTTACATGTTTCCCTTCAAGAAGCCTTTCACTAAGGCTGTTCTTGTGGAATTGGCAAAGGGATATTTGGAAGATCACAGAGGGCTATGGTGAAAAAGGAAATATATTCCGTTCAAAACTGGAAAGAAGCTTTCTGAGAAACTGCTCTGTGTTATGTGAATTCATCTCACAGAGTTACATCTTTCCCTTCAAGAAGCCTTTCGCTAAGGCTGTTCTTGTGGAATTGGCAAGGGGATATTTGGAAGCCCATAGAGGGCTATGATGAAAAAGAAATATCTTCCGTTGAAAACTGGAAAGAAGCTTTCTGAGAAACAGATCTGTGTTCTGTTAATTCATCTCATAGAGTTACATCTTTCCCTTCAAGAAGCCTTTCGCTAAGGCTGTTCTTGTGGTATTGGCAAAGGGATATTTGGAAGCCCATAGAGGGCTACGGTGAAAAAGGAAATATCTTCCGTTCAAAACTGGAAAGAAGCTTTCTTAGAAACTGCTCTGTGTTCTGTTAATTCATCTCACAGAGTTACATCTTTCCCTTCAAGAAGCCTTTCGCTAAGGCTGTTCTTGTGGAATTGGCAAAGGGATATTTGGAAGCCCATAGAGGGCTATGATAAAAAAGGAAATATCTTCCGTTCAAAACTGGAAAGAAGCTTTCTGAGAAACTGCTCTGTGTTCTGTTAATTCATCTCACAGAGTTACATCTTTCCCTTCAAGAAGCCTTTCGCTAAGGCTGTTCTTGTGGAATTGGCAAAGTGATATTTGAAGCCAAAAGAGGGCTATGGTGAAAAAGGAAATATCTTCCGTTCAAAACTGGAAAGAAGCTTTCTGAGAAACTGCTCTGTGTTCTGTTAATTCATCTCACAGAGTTACATCTTTCCCTTCAAGAAGCCTTTCGCCAAGGCTGTTCTTGTGGAATTGGGAAAGGGATATTTGGAAGCCCATAGAGGGCTATGGTGAAAAAGGAAATATCTTCCGTTCAAAACTGGAAAGAAGCTTTCTGAGAAACTGCTCTGTGTTCTGTTACTTCATCTCACAGTGTTACATCTTTCCCTTCAAGAAGCCTTTCGCTAAGGCTGTTCTTGTGGAATTGGAAAAGGAATATTTGGAAGTCCATAGAGGGCTATGGTGAGAAAGGAAATATCTTCCGTTCAAAACTGGAAAGAAGCTTTCTGCGAAACTGCTCTGTGTTATGTTAATTCATCTCACAGAGTTACATCTTTCCCTTCAAGAAGCCTTTCGCTAAGGCTGTTCTTGTGGAATTGGCAAAGGGATATATGGAAGCCCATAGAGGGCTAGGGTGAAAAAGGAAATATCTTCCGTTCAAAACTGGAAAGAAGATTTCTTAGAAACTGCTCTGTGTTCTGTTAATTCATCTCACAGAGTTACATCTTTCCCTTCAAGAAGCCTTTCGCTAAGGCTGTTCTTGTGGAATTGGCAAAGGGATATTTGGAATCCCCTACAGGGCTGTGGTGAAAAAGGAAATATCTTCCGTTCAAAACTGGAAAGAAGCTTTCTGAGAAACTGCGCTGTGTTCTGTTAATACATCTCACAGAGTTACATGTTTCCCTTCAAGAAGCCTTTCACTAAGGCTGTTCTTGTGGAATTGGCAAAGGGATATTAGGAAGCCCATAGAGGGCTATGGTGAAAAAGGAAATATCTTCCGTTCAAAACTGGAAAGAGGCTTTCTGAGAATCTGCTCTGTGTTCTGTTAATTAATCTCACAGAGTTACATCATTCCCTTCAAGAAGCCTTTCGCTAAGGCTGTTCTTGTGGAATTGGCAAAGTGATATTTGGAAGCCAAAAGAGGGCTATGGTGAAAAAGGAAATATCTTCCGTTCAAAACTGGAAAGAAGCTTTCTGAGAAACTGCTCTGTGTTCTGTTAATTCATCTCACAGAGTTACATCTTTCCCTTCGAGAAGCCTTTCGCTAAGGCTGTTCTTCAGGAATTGGCAAAGGGATATTTGGAAGCCCATAGAGGGCTATGGTGAGAAAGGAAATATCTTCCGTTCAAAACTGGAAAGAAGCTTTCTGAGAAACTGCTCTGTGTTCTGTTAATTCATCTCACAGAGTTACATCTTTCCCTTCAAGAAGCCTTTCTCTAAGGCTGTTCTTGTGGAATTGGCAAAGGGATATTTGGAAGCCCATAGAGGGCTATGGTGAAAAAGGAAATATCTTCCGTTCAAAACTGGAAAGAAGCTTTCTGAGAAACTGCTGTGTGTTCTGTTAATTCATCTCACAGAGTTACATCATTCCCTTCAAGAAGCCTTTCGCTAAGGCTGTTCTTGTGGAATTGGCAAAGTTATATTTGGAAGCCCATAGAGGGCTATGATGAAAAAGAAATATCTTCCGTTGAAAACTGGAAAGAAGCTTTCTGAGAAACAGATCTGTGTTCTGTTAATTCATCTCATAGAGTTACATCTTTCCCTTCAAGAAGCCTTTCGCTAAGGCTGTTCTTGTGGTATTGGCAAAGGGATATTTGGAAGCCCATAGAGGGCTATGGTAAAAAAGGAAATATCTTCCGTTCAAAACTGGAAAGAAGCGTTCTGAGAAACTGCTCTGTGTTCTGTTAATTCATCTCACAGAGTTACATCTTTCCCTTCAAGAAGCCTTTCGCTATGGCTGTTCTTGTGGAATTGGAAAAGGGATATTTGGAAGCCCATAGAGGGCTATGGTGAAAAAGTAAATATCTTCCGTTCAAAACTGGAAAGAAGCTTTCTGAGAAACTGCTCTGTGTTCTGTTAATTCATCTCACAGAGTTACATCGTTCCCTTCCAGAAGCCTTTCGCTAAGGCTGTTCTTGTGGAATTGGCAAGGGGATATTTGGAAGCCCATAGAGGGCTATGGTGAAAAAGAAATATCTTCGGTTGAAAACTGGAAAGAAGCTTTCTGAGAAACTGATCTGTGTTCTTTTAATTCATCTCAGTGAGTTACATCTTTCCCTTCAAGAAGCCTTTCGCTAAGGCTGTTCTTGTGGAATTGGCAAAGGGATATTTGGAAGCCCATAGAGGGCTAGGGTGAAAAAGGAAATATCTTCCGTTCAAAACTGGAAAGAAGCTTTCTTAGAAACTGCTCTGTGTTCTGTTAATTCATCTCACAGAGTTACGTCTTTCCCTTCAAGAAGCCTTTTGCTAAGGCTGTTCTTGTGGAATTGGCAAAGGGATATTTGGAATCCCCTACAGGGCTGTGGTGAAAAAGGAAATATCTTCCGTTCAAAACTGGAAAGAAGCTTTCTGAGAAACTGCTCTGTGTTCTGTTAATTCATCTCACAGAGTTACATCTTTCCCTTCAAGTAGCCTTTCGCTAAGGCTGTTCTTGTGGAATTGGCAAAGGGATATTTGGAAGCCCATAGAGGGATGTGGTGAAAAAGGAAATATCTTCCGTTCAAAACTGGAAAGAAGCTTTCTGAGAAACTGCTCTGTGTTCTGTTAATTCATCTCACAGGGTTACATCTTTCCCTTCAACAAGCCTTTCGCAAAGGCTGTTCTTGTGGAATTGGCAAAGGGATATTTGGAAACCCATAGAGGGCCATGGTAAAAAAGGAAATATCTTCCGTTCAAAACCGGAAAGAACCTTTCTGAGAAACAGCTCTGTGTTCTGTTAATTAATCTCACAGAGTTTCATCTTTCCCTTCAAGAAGCCTTTCGCTAAGGCTGTTCTTGTGGAATTGGCAAAGGGATATTTCGAAGCCCATAGAGGTCTCTGTTGAAACAGGAAATATCTTCCGTTCAAAACTGGAAAGAAGCTTTCTGAGAAACTGCGCTGTGTTCTGTTAATACATCTCACAGAGTTACATGTTTCCCTTCAAGAAGCCTTTCACTAAGGCTGTTCTTGTGGAATTGGCAAAGGGATATTTGGAAGCCCACAGAGGGCTATGGTGAAAAAGGAAATATATTCCGTTCAAAACTGGAAAGAAGCTTTCTGAGAAACTGCTCTGTGTTATGTGAATTCATCTCACAGAGTTACATCTTTCCCTTCAAGAAGCCTTTCGCTAAGGCTGTTCTTGTGGAATTGGCAAGGGGATATTTGGAAGCCCATAGAGGGCTATGATGAAAAAGAAATATCTTCCGTTGAAAACTGGAAAGAAGCTTTCTGAGAAACAGATCTGTGTTCTGTTAATTCATCTCATAGAGTTACATCTTTCCCTTCAAGAAGCCTTTCGCTAAGGCTGTTCTTGTGGTATTGGCAAAGGGATATTTGGAAGCCCATAGAGGGCTACGGTGAAAAAGGAAATATCTTCCGTTCAAAACTGGAAAGAAGCTTTCTTAGAAACTGCTCTGTGTTCTGTTAATTCATCTCACAGAGTTACATCTTTCCCTTCAAGAAGCCTTTCGCTAAGGCTGTTCTTGTGGAATTGGCAAAGGGATATTTGGAAGCCCATAGAGGGCTATGATAAAAAAGGAAATATCTTCCGTTCAAAACTGGAAAGAAGCTTTCTGAGAAACTGCTCTGTGTTCTGTTAATTCATCTCACAGAGTTACATCTTTCCCTTCAAGAAGCCTTTCGCTAAGGCTGTTCTTGTGGAATTGGCAAAGTGATATTTGAAGCCAAAAGAGGGCTATGGTGAAAAAGGAAATATCTTCCGTTCAAAACTGGAAAGAAGCTTTCTGAGAAACTGCTCTGTGTTCTGTTAATTCATCTCACAGGGTTACATCTTTCCCTTCAAGAAGCCTTTCGCTAAGGCTGTTCTTGTGGAATTGGGAAAGGGATATTTGGAAGCCCATAGAGGGCTATGGTGAAAAAGGAAATATCTTCCGTTCAAAACTGGAAAGAAGCTTTCTGAGAAACTGCTCTGTGTTCTGTTACTTCATCGCACAGTGTTACATCTTTCCCTTCAAGAAGCCTTTCGCTAAGGCTGTTCTTGTGGAATTGGCAAAGGAATATTTGGAAGTCCATAGAGGGCTATGGTGAGAATGGAAATATCTTCCGTTCAAAACTGGAAAGAAGCTTTCTGCGAAACTGCTCTGTGTTATGTTAATTCATCTCACAGAGTTACATCTTTCCCTTCAAGAAGCCTTTCGCTAAGGCTGTTCTTGTGGAATTGGCAAAGGGATATATGGAAGCCCATAGAGGGCTAGGGTGAAAAAGGAAATATCTTCCGTTCAAAACTGGAAAGAAGATTTCTTAGAAACTGCTCTGTGTTCTGTTAATTCATCTCACAGATTTACATCTTTCCCTTCAAGAAGCCTTTCGCTAAGGCTGTTCTTGTGGAATTGGCAAAGGGATATTTGGAATCCCCTACAGGGCTGTGGTGAAAAAGGAAATATCTTCCGTTCAAAACTGGAAAGAAGCTTTCTGAGAAACTGCGCTGTGTTCTGTTAATACATCTCACAGAGTTACATGTTTCCCTTCAAGAAGCCTTTCACTAAGGCTGTTCTTGTGGAATTGGCAAAGGGATATTTGGAAGCCCATAGAGGGCTATGGTGAAAAAGGAAATATCTTCCGTTCAAAACTGGAAAGAAGCTTTCTGAGAAACTGCTCTGTGTTATGTGAATTCATCTCACAGAGTTACATCTTTCCCTTCAAGAAGCCTTTCGCTAAGGCTGTTCTTGTGGAATTGGCAAGGGGATATTTGGAAGCCCATAGAGGGCTATGATGAAAAAGAAATATCTTCCGTTGAAAACTGGAAAGAAGCTTTCTGAGAAACAGATCTGTGTTCTGTTAATTCATCTCATAGAGTTACATCTTTCCCTTAAAGAAGCATTTCGCTAAGGCTGTTCTTGTGGTATTGGCAAAGGGATATTTGGAAGCCCATAGAGGGCTACGGTGAAAAAGGAAATATCTTCCGTTCAAAACTGGAAAGAAGCTTTCTTAGAAACTGCTCTGTGTTCTGTTAATTCATCTCACAGAGTTACATCTTTCCCTTCAACAAGCCTTTCGCAAAGGCTGTTCTTGTGGAATTGGCAAAGGGATATTTGGAAGCCCATAGAGGGCTATGGTGAAAAAGGAAATATCTTTCGTTCAAAACTGGAAAGAAGCTTTCTGAGAAACCGCTCTGTGTTCTGTTAATTCATCTCACAGAGTTACATCTTTCCCTTCAAGAAGCCTATCGCTAAGGCTGTTCTCGTGGAATTGGCAAAGGGATATTTGGAAACCCATAGAGGGCCATGGTAAAAAAGGAAATATCTTCCGTTCAAAACCGGAAAGAACCTTTCTGAGAAACTGCTCTGTGTTCTGTTAATTCATCTCACAGAGTTTCATCTTTCCCTTCAAGAAGCCTTTCGCTAAGGCTGTTCTTGTGGAATTGGTAAAGGGATATTTCGAAGCCCATAGAGGTCTCTGTTGAAACAGGAAATATCTTCCGTTCAAAACTGGAAAGAAGCTTTCTGAGAAACTGCGCTGTGTTCTGTTAATACATCTCACAGAGTTACATGTTTCCCTTCAAGAAGCCTTTCACTAAGGCTGTTCTTGTGGAATTGGCAAAGGGATATTTGGAAGCCCACAGAGGGCTATGGTGAAAAAGGAAATATATTCCGTTCAAAATTGGAAAGAAGCTTTCTGAGAAACTGCTCTGTGTTATGTGAATTCATCTCACAGAGTTACATCTTTCCCTTCAAGAAGCCTTTCGCTAAGGCTGTTCTTGTGGAATTGGCAAGGGGATATTTGGAAGCCCATAGAGGGCTATGATGAAAAAGAAATATCTTCCGTTGAAAACTGGAAAGAAGCTTTCTGAGAAACAGATCTGTGTTCTGTTAATTCATCTCATAGAGTTACATCTTTCCCTTCAAGAAGCCTTTCGCTAAGGCTGTTCTTGTGGTATTGGCAAAGGGATATTTGGAAGCCCATAGAGGGCTACGGTGAAAAAGGAAATATCTTCCGTTCAAAACTGGAAAGAAGCTTTCTTAGAAACTGCTCTGTGTTCTGTTAATTCATCTCACAGAGTTACATCTTTCCCTTCAAGAAGCCTTTCGCTAAGGCTGTTCTTGTGGAATTGGCAAAGGGATATTTGGAAGCCCATAGAGGGGTATGATAAAAAAGGAAATATCTTCCGTTCAAAACTGGAAAGAAGCTTTCTGAGAAACTGCTCTGTGTTCTGTTAATTCATCTCACAGAGTTACATCTTTCCCTTCAAGAAGCCTTTCGCTAAGGCTGTTCTTGTGGAATTGGCAAAGTGATATTTGAAGCCAAAAGAGGGCTATGGTGAAAAAGGAAATATCTTCCGTTCAAAACTGGAAAGAAGCTTTCTGAGAAACTGCTCTGTGTTCTGTTAATTCATCTCACAGAGTTACATCTTCCCCTTCAAGAAGCCTTTCGCTAAGGCTGTTCTTGTGGAATTGGGAAAGGGATATTTGGAAGCCCATAGAGGGCTATGGTGAAAAAGGAAATATCTTCCGTTCAAAACTGGAAAGAAGCTTTCTGAGAAACTGCTCTGTGTTCTGTTACTTCATCGCACAGTGTTACATCTTTCCCTTCAAGAAGCCTTTCGCTAAGGCTGTTCTTGTGGAATTGGCAAAGGAATATTTGGAAGTCCATAGAGGGCTATGGTGAGAAAGGAAATATCTTCCGTTCAAAACTGGAAAGAAGCTTTCTGCGAAACTGCTCTGTGTTATGTTAATTCATCTCACAGAGTTACATCTTTCCCTTCAAGAAGCCTTTCGCTAAGGCTGTTCTTGTGGAATTGGCAAAGGGATATATGGAAGCCCATAGAGGGCTAGGGTGAAAAAGGAAATATCTTCCGTTCAAAACTGGAAAGAAGATTTCTTAGAAACTGCTCTGTGTTCTGTTAATTCATCTCACAGATTTACATCTTTCCCTTCAAGAAGCCTTTCGCTAAGGCTGTTCTTGTGGAATTGGCAAAGGGATATTTGGAATCCCCTACAGGGCTGTGGTGAAAAAGGAAATATCTTCCGTTCAAAACTGGAAAGAAGCTTTCTGAGAAACTGCGCTGTGTTCTGTTAATACATCTCACAGAGTTACATGTTTCCCTTCAAGAAGCCTTTCACTAAGGCTGTTCTTGTGGAATTGGCAAAGGGATATTTGGAAGCCCATAGAGGGCTATGGTGAAAAAGGAAATATATTCCGTTCAAAACTGGAAAGAAGCTTTCTGAGAAACTGCTCTGTGTTATGTGAATTCATCTCACAGAGTTACATCTTTCCCTTCAAGAAGCCTTTCGCTAAGGCTGTTCTTGTGGAATTGGCAAGGGGATATTTGGAAGCCCATAGAGGGCTATGATGAAAAAGAAATATCTTCCGTTGAAAACTGGAAAGAAGCTTTCTGAGAAACAGATCTGTGTTCTGTTAATTCATCTCATAGAGTTACATCTTTCCCTTAAAGAAGCATTTCGCTAAGGCTGTTCTTGTGGTATTGGCAAAGGGATATTTGGAAGCCCATAGAGGGCTACGGTGAAAAAGGAAATATCTTCCGTTCAAAACTGGAAAGAAGCTTTCTTAGAAACTGCTCTGTGTTCTGTTAATTCATCTCGCAGAGTTACATCTTTCCCTTCAAGAAACCTTTCGCTAAGGCTGTTCTTGTGGAATTGGCAAAGGGATATTTGGAAGCCCATAGAGGGCTATGTTGAAAAAGGAAATATCTTCCGTTCAAAACTGGAAAGAGGCTTTCTGAGAATCTGCTCTGAGTTCTGTTAATTCATCTCACAGAGTTACATCATTCCCTTCAAGAAGCCTTTCGCTAAGGCTGTTCTTGTGGAATTGGCAAAGTGATATTTGGAAGCCAAAAGAGGGCTATGGTGAAAAAGGAAATATCTTCCGTTCAAAACTGGAAAGAAGCTTTCTGAGAAACTGCTCTGTGTTCTGTTAATTCATCTCACAGAGTTACATCTTTCCCTTCAAGAAGCCTTTCGCTAAGGCTGTTCTTCAGGAATTGGCAAAGGGATATTTGGAAGCCCATAGAGGGCTATGGTGAGAAAGGAAATATCTTCCGTTCAAAACTGGAAAGAAGCTTTCTGAGAAACTGCTCTGTGTTCTGTTAATTCATCTCACAGAGTTACATCTTTCCCTTCAAGAAGCTTTTCTCTAAGGCTGTTCTTGTGGAATTGGCAAAGGGATATTTGGAAGCCCATAGAGGGCTATGGTGAAAAAGGAAATATCTTCCGTTCAAAACTGGAAAGAAGCTTTCTGAGAAACTGCTGTGTGTTCTGTTAATTCATCTCACAGAGTTACATCATTCCCTTCAAGAAGCCTTTCGCTAAGGCTGTTCTTGTGGAATTGGCAAAGTTATATTTGGAAGCCCATAGAGGGCTAGGGTGAAAAAGGAAATATCTTCCGTTCAAAACTGGAAAGAAGCTTTCTGAGAAACTGCTCTGTGTTCTGTTAATTCATCTCACAGAGTTACATCTTTCCCTTCAAGAAGCCTTTCGCTAAGGCTGTTCTTGTGGAATTGGCAAAGGGATATTTGGAAGCCCATAGAGGGCTGTGGTGATAAAGGAAATATCTTCCGTTCAAAACTGGAAAGAAGCTTACAGAGAAAGTGCTCTGTGTTCTGTTAATTCATCTCACAGAGTTACATCTTTCCCTTCAAGAAGCCTTTCGCTAAGGCTGTTCTTGTGGAATTGTCAAAGGGATATTTGGAAGCCCATAGAGGGCTATGGTGAAAAAGGAAATATCCTCCGTTCAAAACTGGATAGAAGCTTTCTGAGAAACTGCTCTGTGTTCTGTTAATTCATCTCACAGAGTTACATATTTCCCGTCAAGAAGCCTTTCGCTAAGGCGGTTCCGTGGAATTGGCAAAGGGATATTTGGAAACCCATAGAGGGCAATGGTAAAAAAGGAAATATCTTCCGTTCAAAACCGGAAAGAACCTTTCTGAGAAACTGCTCTGTGTTCTGTTAATTCATCTCACAGAGTTTCATCTTTCCCTTCAAGAAGCCTTTCGCTAAGGCTGTTCTTGTTGAATTGGCAAAGGGATATTTCGAAGCCCATAGAGGTCTCTGTTGAAACAGGAAATATCTTCCGTTCAAAACTGGAAAGAAGCTTTCTGAGAAACTGCGCTGTGTTCTGTTAATACATCTCACAGGGTTACATGGTTCCCTTCAAGAAGCCTTTCACTAAGGCTGTTCTTGTGGAATTGGCAAAGGGATATTTGGAAGCCCATAGAGGGCTATGGTGAAAAAGGAAATATATTCCGTTCAAAACTGGAAAGAAGCTTTCTGAGAAACTGCTCTGTGTTATGTGAATTCATCTCACAGAGTTACATCTTTCCCTTCAAGAAGCCTTTCGGTAAGGCTGTCCTTGTGGAATTGGCAAGGGGATATTTGGAAGCCCATAGAGGGCTATGATGAAAAAGAAATATCTTCCGTTGAAAACTGGAAAGAAGCTTTCTGAGAAACAGATCTGTGTTCTGTTAATTCATCTCATAGAGTTACATCTTTCCCTTCAAGAAGCCTTTCGCTAAGGCTGTTCTTGTGGTATTGGCAAAGGGATATTTGGAAGCCCATAGAGGGCTACGGTGAAAAAGGAAATATCTTCCGTTCAAAACTGGAAAGAAGCTTTCTTAGAAACTGCTCTGTGTTCTGTTAATTCATCTCACAGAGTTACATCTTTCCCTTCAAGAAGCCTTTCGCTAAGGCTGTTCTTGTGGAATTGGCAAAGGGATATTTGGAAGCCCATAGAGGGCTATGATAAAAAAGGAAATATCTTCCGTTCAAAACTGGAAAGAAGCTTTCTGAGAAACTGCTCTGTGTTCTGTTAATTCATCTCACAGAGTTACATCTTTCCCTTCAAGAAGCCTTTCGCTAAGGCTGTTCTTGTGGAATTGGCAAAGTGATATTTGAAGCCAAAAGAGGGCTATGGTGAAAAAGGAAATATCTTCCGTTCAAAACTGGAAAGAAGCTTTCTGAGAAACTGCTCTGTGTTCTGTAAATTCATCTCACAGAGTTACATCTTTCCCTTCAAGAAGCCTTTCGCTAAGGCTGTTCTTGTGGAATTGGGAAAGGGATATTTGGAAGCCCATAGAGGGCTATGGTGAAAAAGGAAATATCTTCCGTTCAAAACTGGAAAGAAGCTTTCTGAGAAACTGCTCTGTGTTCTGTTACTTCATCTCACAGTGTTACATCTTTCCCTTCAAGAAGCCTTTCGCTAAGGCTGTTCTTGTGGAATTGGAAAAGGAATATTTGGAAGTCCATAGAGGGCTATGGTGAGAAAGGAAATATCTTCCGTTCAAAACTGGAAAGAAGCTTTCTGCGAAACTGCTCTGTGTTATGTTAATTCATCTCACAGAGTTACATCTTTCCCTTCAAGAAGCCTTTCGCTAAGGCTGTTCTTGTGGAATTGGCAAAGGGATATATGGAAGCCCATAGAGGGCTAGGGTGAAAAAGGAAATATCTTCCGTTCAAAACTGGAAAGAAGATTTCTTAGAAAAGGCTCTGTGTTCTGTTAATTCATCTCACAGGGTTACATCTTTCCCTTCAAGAAGCCTTTCGCTAAGGCTGTTCTTGTGGAATTGGCAAAGGGATATTTGGAATCCCTTACAGGGCTGTGGTGAAAAAGGAAATATCTTCCGTTCAAAACTGGAAAGAAGCTTTCTGAGAAACTGCGCCGTGTTCTGTTAATACATCTCACAGAGTTACATGTTTCCCTTCAAGAAGCCTTTCACTAAGGCTGTTCTTGTGGAATTGGCAAAGGGATATTTGGAAGCCCATAGAGGGCTTTGGTGAAAAAGGAAATATATTCCGTTCAAAACTGGAAAGAAGCTTTCTGAGAAACTGCTCTGTGTTATGTGAATTCATCTCACAGTGTTACATCTTTCCCTTCAAGAAGCCTTTCGCTAAGGCTGTTCTTGTGGAATTGGCAAGGGGATATTTGGAAGCCCATAGAGGGCTATGATGAAAAAGAAATATCTTCCGTTGAAAACTGGAAAGAAGCTTTCTGAGAAACAGATCTGTGTTCTGTTAATTCATCTCATAGAGTTACATCTTTCCCTTCAAGAAGCCTTTCGATAAGGCTGTTCTTGTGGTATTGGCAAAGGGATATTTGGAAGCCCATAGAGGGCTACGGTGAAAAAGGAAATATCTTCCGTTCAAAACTGGAAAGAAGCTTTCTTAGAAACTGCTCTGTGTTCTGTTAATTCATCTCACAGAGTTACATCTTTCCCTTCAAGAAACCTTTCGCTAAGGCTGTTCTTGTGGAATTGGCAAAGGGATATTTGGAAGCCCATAGAAGGCTATGTTGAAAAAGGAAATATCTTCCGTTCAAAACTGGAAAGAGGCTTTCTGAGAATCTGCTCTGTGTTCTGTTAATTCATCTCACAGAGTTACATCATTCCCTTCAAGAAGCCTTTCGCTAAGGCTGTTCTTGTGGAATTGGCAAAGTGATATTTGGAAGCCAAAAGAGGGCTATGGTGAAAAAGGAAATATCTTCCGTTCAAAACTGGAAAGAAGCTTTCTGAGAAACTGCTCTGTGTTCTGTTAATTCATCTCACAGAGTTACATCTTTCCCTTCAAGAAGCCTTTCGCTAAGGCTGTTCTTCAGGAATTGGCAAAGGGATATTTGGAAGCCCGTAGAGGGCTACGGTGAGAAAGGAAATATCTTCCGTTCAAAACTGGAAAGAAGCTTTCTGAGAAACTGCTCTGTGTTCTGTTAATTCATCTCACAGAGTTACATCTTTCCCTTCAAGAAGCCTTTCTCTAAGGCTGTTCTTGTGGAATTGGCAAAGGGATATTTGGAAGCCCATAGAGGGCTGTGGTGATAAAGGAAATATCTTCCGTTCAAAACTGGAAAGAAGCTTACAGAGAAACTGCTCTGTGTTCTGTTAATTCATGTCACAGAGTTAAATCTTTCCCTTCAAGAAGCCTTTCGCTAAGGCTGTTATTGTGGAATTGTCAAAGGGATATTTGGAAGCCCATAGAGGGCTATGGTGAAAAAGGAAATATCCTCCGTTCAAAACTGGATAGAAGCTTTCTGAGAAACTGCTCTGTGTTCTGTTCTTTCATCTCACAGAGTTACATCTTTCCCTTCAAGAAGCCTTTCGCTAAGGCTGTTCTTGTGGAATTGGCAAAGGGATATTTGGAAGCCCATAGAGGGCTATGGTGAAAAAGGAAATATCTTCCGTTCAAAACTGGAAAGAAGCTTTCTGAGAAACTGCTGTGTGTTCTGTTAATTCATCTCACAGAGTTACATCATTCCCTTCAAGAACCCTTTCGCTAAGGCTGTTCTTGTGGAATTGGCAAAGTTATATTTGGAAGCCCATAGAGGGCTAGGGTGAAAAAGGAAATATCTTCCGTTCAAAACTGGAAAGAAGCTTTCTTAGAAACTGCTCTGTGTTCTGTTAATTCATCTCACAGAGTTACATCTTTCCCTTCAAGAAGCCTTTCGCTAAGGCTGTTCTTGTGGAATTGGCAAAGGGATATTTGGAAGCCCATAGAGGGCTATGGTAAAAAAGGAAATATCTTCCGTTCAAAATTGGAAAGAAGCGTTCTGAGAAACTGCTCTGTGTTCTGTTAATTCATCTCACAGAGTTACATCTTTCCCTTCAAGAAGCCTTTCGCTATGGCTGTTCTTGTGGAATTGGAAAAGGGATATTTGGAAGCCCATAGAGGGCTATGGTGAAAAAGTAAATATCTTCCGTTCAAAACTGGAAAGAAGCTTTCTGAGAAACTGCTCTGTGTTCTGTTAATTCATCTCACAGAGTTACATCTTTCCCTTCCAGAAGCCTTTCGCTAAAGCTGTTCTTGTGGAATTGGCAAGGGGATATTTGGAAGCCCAAAGAGGGCTATGGTGAAAAAGAAATATCTTCGGTTGAAAACTGGAAGGAAGCTTTCTGAGAAACTGATCTGTGTTCTTTTAATTCATCTGAGTGAGTTACATCTTTCCCTTCAAGAAGCCTTTCGCTAAGGCTGTTCTTGCGGAATTGGCAAAGTTATATTTGGAAGCCCATAGAGGGCTATGGTGAAATAGGAAATATCTTCCGTTCAAAACTGGAAAGAAGCTTTCTGAGAAACTGCTCTGTGTTCTGTTAATTCATCTCACAGAGTTACATCTTTCCCTTCAAGAAGCCTTTCGCTAAGGCTGTTCCTGGGAATTTGGCAAAGGGATATTTGGAAGCCCATAGAGGACTATGGTGAAAAAGGAAATATCTTCCGTTCAAAACTGGAAAGAAGCTTTCTGCGAAACTGCTCTGTGTTATGTTAATTCATCTCTCAGAGTTACATCTTTCCCTTCAAGAAGCCTTTCGCTAAGGCTGTTCTTGTGGAATTGGCAAAGGGATATTTGGAAGCCCATAGAGCGCTACGGTGAAAAAGGAAATATCTTCCGTTCAAAACTGGAAAGAAGCTTTCTTAGAAACTGCTCTGTGTTCTGTTAATTCATCTCACAGAGTTACATCTTTCCCTTCAAGAAGCCTTTCGCTAAGGCTGTTCTTGTGGAATTGGCAAAGGGATATTTGGAAGCCCATAGAGGGCTATGATAAAAAAGGAAATATCTTCCGTTCAAAACTGGAAAGAAGCTTTCTGAGAAACTGCTGTGTTTTCTGTTAATTCATCTCACAGAGTTACATCTTTCCCTTCAAGAAGCCTTTCGCTAAGGCTGTTCTTGTGGAATTGGCAAAGGGATATATGGAAACCCATAGAGCGCTGTGGTGAAAAAGGTAATATCTTCCGTTCAAAACTGGAAAGAAGCTTTCTGAGATACTGCTCTGTGTTCTTTTAATTCATCTCACAGAGTTACATCTTTCCCTTCAAGGAACCTTTTGCTAAGGATGTTCTTGTGGAATTGGCAAAGGGATATTTGGAAGCCCATAGAGGGCTATGTTGAAAAAGGAAATATCTTCCGTTCGAAACTGGAAAGAAGCTTTCTGAGGAACTGCTCTGTGTTCTGTTAATTCATCTCACAGAATTACATCTTTCCCTTCAAGAAGCCTTTCGCTATGGCTGTTCTTGTGGAATTGGCAGGGGATATTTCGAAGCCCACAGAGGGCTATGGTGAAAAAGAAATATCTTCCGTTGAAAACTGGAAAGATGCTTTCTGAGAAACTGCTCTGTGTTCTGTTAATTCATCTCACAGAGTTTCATCTTTCCCTTCAAGAAGCCTTTCGCTTAGGCTGTTCTTGTGGAATTGGCAAAGGGATATTTGGAAGCCCATAGAGGGCTGTGGTGAAAAAGGAAATATCTTCCGTTCAAAACTGGAAAGAAGCTTTCTTAGAAACTCTTCTGTGTTCTGTTAATTCATCTCACAGAGTTACATCTTTCTCTTCCAGAAGTCTTTCGCTAAGGCTGTTCTTGTGGAACTGGCAAGGGTATATTTGGAAGCCCATAGAGGGCTATGGTGAAAAAGCAAATATCTTCGGTTCAAAACTGGAAAGAAGCTTTCTGAGAAACTGCTCTGTGTTCTGTTAATTCATCTCACAGAGTTACATCTTTCCCTTCAAGAATCCTTTCGCTCAGGCTGTTCTTGTGGAATTGGCAAAGGGATATTTGGAAGCCCATAGAGGGCTGTGGTGAAAAAGGAGATATCTTCCGTTCAAAACTGGAAAGAAGCTTTCTGAGAAACTGCTCTGTGTTCTGTTAATTCATCTCACAGAGTTTCATCTTTCCCTTCAAGAAGACTTTCGCTTAGGTCGTACTTGTGGAATTGGCAAGGGGATATTTGGAAGCCCATAGAGGGCTATGGTGAAAAAGTAATATCTTCCGTTCAAAACTAGAAAGAAGCTTTCTGAGAAACTGCTCTGTGTTCTTTCAATTCGTCACACAGAGTTACATCTTTCCCTTCAAGAAGCCTTTCTCTAAGGCTGTTCTCGTGGAATTGGCAAAGGGATATTTGGAAGCCCATAGAGGGCTATGGTGAAAAAGGAAATATCTTCCGTTCAAAACCGGAAAGAAGCTTTCTGAGAAACTGCTCTGTGTTCTGTTAATTCATCTCACAGAGTTACATCTTTCCTTTCAAGAAGCCTTTCGCTAAGCATGTTCTTGTGGAATTGGCAAAGGGATATTTGGAAGCCCGTAGAGGGGTATGGTGAAAAAGGAAATATCTTCCGTTCAATACTGGAAGGAAGATTTCTGAGAAACTGCTCTGTGTTCTGTTAATTCATCTCACAGAGTTTCATCTTTCCCTTCAAGAAGCCTTTCGATAAGGCTGTTCTTGTGGAATTGGCAAAGGGATATTTGGAAGCCCATAGAGGGCTATGGTGAAAAAGGAAATATCTTCCGTTCGAAACTGGAAAGATGCTTTCTGAGAAACTGCTCTGTGTTCTGTTAATTCATCTCACAGAGTTACATCTTTCCCTTCAAGAAGCCTTTCGCTAACGCTGTTCTTGTGGAATTGGCAAAGGGATATTTGGAAGCCCATAGAGGGCTATGGTAAAAAAAGGAAATATCTTCCGTTCAAAACTGGAAAGAAGCTTTCTGAGAAACTGCTCTGTGTTCTGTTAATTCATCTCACAGAGTTACATCTTTCCCTTCAAGAAGCCTTTCTCTAAGGCTGTTCTTGTGGAATTGGCAAAGTGATATGTGGAAGCCCATAGAGGGCTACGGTGAAAAAGGAAATAAGTTCCGTTCAAAACTGGAAAGAAGCTTTCTGAGAAACTGCTCTGTGTTCTGTTAATTCATCTCACAGAGTTACATCTTTCCTTTCAAGAAGCCTTTCGCTAAGGCTGTTCTTGTGGAATTGGCAAAGGGATATTTGGAAGCCCATAGAGGGCTATGGTGAAAAAGGAAATATCTTCCGTTCAAAACTGGAAAGAAGCTTTCTGAGAAACTGCTCTGTGTTCTGTTAATTCATCTCACAGAGTTTCATCTTTCCCTTCAAGAAGCCTTTCGCTTAGGCTGTTCTTGTGGAATTGGCAAAGGGATATTTGGAAGCCCATAGAGGGCTGTGGTGAAAAAGGAAATATCTTCCGTTCAAAACTGGAAAGAAGCTTTATTAGAAACTGTTCTGTGTTCTGTTAATTCATCTCACAGAGTTACATCTTTCTCTTCCAGAAGTCTTTCGCTAAGGCTGTTCTTGTGGAACTGGCAACGGTATATTTGGAAGCCCATAGAGGGCTATGGTGAAAAAGCAAATATCTTCCGTTCAAAACTGGAAAGAAGCTTTCTGAGAAACTGCTCTGTGTTCTGTTAATTCATCTCACAGAGTTACATCTTTCCCTTCAAGAATCCTTTCGCTCAGGCTGTTCTTGTGGAATTGGCAAAGGGATATTTGGAAGCCCATAGAGGGCTGTGGTGAAAAAGGAGATATCTTCCGTTCAAAACTGGAAAGAAGCTTTCTGAGAAACTGCTCTGTGTTCTGTTAATTCATCTCACAGAGTTTCATCTTTCCCTTCAAGAAGACTTTCCCTTAGGCTGTTCTTGTGGAATTGGCAAGGGGATATTTGGAAGCCCATAGAGGGCTATGGTGAAAAAGAAATATCTTCCGTTCAAAACTAGAAAGAAGCTTTCTGAGAAACTGCTCTGTGTTCTTTTAATTTGTCACACAGAGTTACATCTTTCCCTTCAAGAAGCCTTTCTCTAAGGCTGTTCTCGTGGAATTGGCAAAGGGATATTTGGAGGCCCATAGAGGGCTATGGTGAAAAAGGAAATATCTTCCGTTCAAAACCGGAAAGAAGCTTTCTGAGAAACTGCTCTGTGTTCTGTTAATTCATCTCACAGAGTTACATCATTCCTTTCAATAAGCCTTTCGCTAAGCATGTTCTTGTGGAATTGGCAAAGGGATATTTGGAAGCCCGTAGACGGCTATGGTGAAAAAGGAAATATCTTCTGTTCAAAACTGGAAAGAAACTTTCTGAGAAAATGCTCTGTGTTCTGTTAATTCATCTCACAGAGTTACATCTTTCCCTTCAAGAAGCCTTTCGCTAAGGCTGTTTCCGTGGAATTGGCAAAGGTATATTTGGAAGCCCATAGAGGGCTATGGTGAAAAAGGAAATATCTTCCGTTCAAAACCGGAAAGAAGCTTTCTGAGAAACTGCTCTGTGTTCTGTTAATTCATCTCACAGAGTTACATCTTTCCTTTCAAGAAGCCTTTCGCTAAGCATGTTCTTTTGGAATTGGCAAAGGGATATTTTGAAGCCCGTAGAGGGCTATGGTGAAAAAGGAAATATCTTCCGCTCAAACCTGGAAAGAAGATTTCTGAGAAACTGCTCTGTGTTCTGTTAATTCATCTCAAAGAGTTACATCTTTCCCTTCAAGAAGCCTTTCGCTAAGGCTGTTCTTGTGGAATTCGAAAAGGGATATTTGGAAGCCCATAGAGGGCTATGGTGAAAAAGGAAATATCTTCCGTTCGAAACTGGAAAGAAGCTTTCTGAGAAACTGCTCTGTGTTCTGTGAATTCATCTCACAGAGTTATATCTTTCCCTTCAAGAAGCCTTTCGCTAAGGCTGTTCTCGTGGAATTGGCAAAGGGATATTTGGAAGCCCATAGAGGGCTATGGTGAAAAGGAAATATCTTCCGTTCAAAACTGGAAAGAAGCTTTCTGAGAAACTGCTCTGTGTTCTGTTAATTCATCTCACAGAGTTACATCTTTCCCTTCAAGAAGCCTTTCGCTAAGGCTGTTCTTGTGGAATTGGCAAAGTGATATGTGGAAGCCCATAGAGGGCTACGGTGAAAAAGGAAATAAGTTCCGTTCAAAACTGGAAAGAAGCTTTCTGAGAAACTGCTCTGTGTTCTGTTAATTCATCTCTCAGAGTTACATCTTTGCTTTCAAGAAGCCTTTCGCTAAGCATGTTTTTGTGGAATTGGCAAAGGGATATTTGGAAGCCCATAGAGGGCTATGGTGAAAAGGAAATATCTTCCGTTCAAAACTGGAAAGAAGCTTTCTGAGAAACTGCTCTGTGTTCTGTTAATTCATCTCACAGAGTTACATCTTTCCCTTCAAGAAGACTTTCGCTATGGCTGTTCTTGTGGAATTGGCAAGGGGATATTTCGAAGCCCATAGAGGGCTATGGTGAAAAAGAAATATCTTCCGTTGAAAACTGGAAAGATGCTTTCTGAGAAACTGCTCTGTGTTCTGTTAATTCATCTCAAAGAGTTACATCTTTCCCTTCACGAAGCCTTTCGCTAAGGCTCTTCTTGTGGAATTGGCAAAGTGATATAAGGAAGCCCATAGAGGGCTATGGTGAAAAAGGAAATATCTTCCGTTCAAAACTGGAAAGAAGCTTTCTGAGAAACTGCTCTGTGTTCTGTTAATTCATCTCACAGTGTTACATCTTTCTCTTCCAGAAGCCTTTCGCTAAGGCTGTTCTTGTGGAATTGGCAAGGGGATATTTGGAAGCCCATAGAGGGCTATGGTGAAAAAGGAAATATCTTCCGTTCAATACTGGAAAGAAGGTTTCTGAGAAACTGCTCTGTGTTCTGTTAATTCATCTCACAGAGTTACATCTTTCCCTTCAAGAAGCCTTTCTCTAAGGCTGTTCTTGTGGAATTGGCAAAGTGATATGTGGAAGCCCATAGTGGGCTACGGTGAAAAAGGAAATAAGTTCCGTTCAAAACTGGAAAGAAGCTTTCTGAGAAACTGCTCTGTGTTCTGTTAATTCATCTCACAGTGTTACATCTTTCCCTTCAAGAAGCCTTTCGCTAAGGCTGTTCTTGTGGAATTGGCAAAGGGATATTTGGAAGCCCATAGAGGGCTATAGTGTAAAAGGAAATATCTTCCGTTCAAAACTGGAAAGAAGCTTTCTGAGAAACTGCTCTGTGTTCTGTTAATTCATCTCACAGAGTTACATCATTCCCTTCAAGAAGCCTTTCGCTAAGACTGTTCTTGTGGAATTGGCAAAGGGATATTTGGAAGCCCGTAGAGGGCTATGGTGAAAAAGGAAATATCTTCCGTTCAAAACTGGAAGGAAGATTTCTGAGAAACTGCTCTGTGTTCTGTTAATTCATCTCAAAGAGTTACATCTTTCCCTTCAAGAAGCCTTTCGCTAAGGCTGTTCTTGTGGAATTCGAAAAGGGATATTTGGAAGCCCATAGAGGGCTATGGTGAAAAAGGAAATATCTTCCGTTCGAAACTGGAAAGAAGCTTTCTGAGAAACTGCTCTGTGTTCTGTGAATTCATCTCACAGAGTTACATCTTTCCCTTCAAGAATCCTTTCGCTAAGGCTGTTCTTGTGGAATTGGCAAATAGATATTTGGAAGCCCATAGAGGGCTATGGTGAAAAGGAAATATCTTCCATTCAAAACTGGAAAGAAGCTTTCTGAGAAACTGCTCTGTGTTCTGTTAATTCATCTCACAGAGTTACATCTTTCCCTTCAAGAAGCCTTTCGCTAAGGCTGTTCTTGTGGAATTGGCAAAGTGATATGTGGAAGCCCATAGAGGGATACGGTGAAAAAGGAAATAAGTTCCGTTCAAAACTGGAAAGAAGCTTTCTGAGAAACTGCTCTGTGTTCTGTTAATTCATCTCACAGAGTTACATCTTTCCTTTCAAGAAGCCTTTCGCTAAGCATGTTTTTGTGGAATTGGCAAAGGGATATTTGGAAGCCCGTAGAGGGCTATGGTGAAAAAGGAAATATCTTCCGTTCAAAACTGGAAAGAAGCTTTCTGAGAAACTGCTCTGTGTTCTGTTAATTCATCTCACAGAGTTACATCTTTCTCTTCCAGAAGCCTTTCGCTAAGGCTGTTCTTGTGGAATTGGCAAGGGGATATTTGGAAGCCCATAGAGGGCTATGGTGAAAAAGGAAATATCTTCCGTTCAATACTGGAAAGAAGCTTTCTGAGAAACTGCTCTGTGTTCTGTGAAGTCATCTGACAGAGTTACATCTTTCCCTTCAATAAGCCTTTGGATAAGGTTGTTCTTGTGGAATTGGCAAAGGGATATATGGAAGCCCGTAGAGGGCTATGGTGAAAAAGGAAATATCTTCCGTTCGAAACTGGAAAGAAGCTTTCTGAGAAAATGCTCTGTGTTCTGTTAATTCATCTCACAGAGTTACATCTTTCCCTTCAAGAAGCCTTTCGCTAAGGGTGTTCTTGTGGAATTGGCAAAGGGATATTTGGAAGCCCATAGAGTGCTATGGTGAAAAAGGAAATATCTTCCGTTCAAAACCTGAAAGAAGCTTTCTTAGAAACTGCTCTGTGTTCTGTTAATTCAACTCACAGAGTTACATCTTTCTCTTCCAGAAGCCTTCCGCTAAGGCTGTTCTTGTGGAATTGGCAAGGGGATATTTGGAAGCCCATAGAGGGCTATGGTGAAAAAGGAAATATCTTCCGTTCAAAACCGGAAAGAAGCTTTCTGAGAAACTGCTCTGTGTTCTGTTAATTCATCTCACAGAGATACATCTTTCCTTTCAAGAAGCCTTTCGCTAAGCATGTTCTTGTGGAATTGGCAAAGGGATATTTGGAAGCCCATAGAGGGCTATGGTGAAAAAGCAAATATCTTCCGTTCAAAACTGGAAAGAAGCTTTCTGAGAAAGTGCTCTGTGTTCTGTTAATACATCTCACCGAGTTACATCTTTCCCTTCAAGAATCCTTTCGCTCAGGCTGTTCTTGTGTAATTGGCAAAGGGATATTTGGAAGCCCATAGAGGGCTGTGGTGAAAAAGGAGATATCTTCCGTTCAAAACTTGAAAGAAGCTTTCTGAGAAACTGCTCTGTGTTCTGTTAATTCATCTCACCGAGTTTCATCTTTCCCTTCAAGAAGACTTTGGCTTAGGCTGTTCTTGTGGAATTGGCAAGGGGATAGTTGGAAGCCCATAGAGGGCTATGGTGAAAAAGAAATATCTTCCGTTCAAAACTAGAAAGAAGCTTTCTGAGAAACTGCTCTGTGTTCTGTTAATTCGTCACACAGAGTTACATCTTTCCCTTCAAGAAGCCTTTCTCTAAGGCTGTTCTCGTGGAATTGGCAAAGGGATATCTGGAAGCCCACAGAGGGCTATGGTGAAAAAGGAAATATCTTCCGTTCAAAACCGGAAAGAAGCTTTCTGAGAAACTGCTCTGTGTTCTGTTAATTCATCTCACAGAGTTACATCTTTCCTTTCAAGAAGCCTTTCGCTAAGCATGTTCTTGTGGAATTGTCAAAGGGATATTTGGAAGCCCTTAGAGGGCTATGGTGAAAAAGGAAATATCTTCCGTTCAAAACTGGAAAGAAGATTTCTGAGAAACTGCTCTGTGTTCTGTTAATTCATCTCACAGAGTTACATCTTTCCCTTCAAGAAGCCTTTCGCTAAGGCTGTTCTTGTGGAATTCGAAAAGGGATATTTGGAATCCCATAGAGGGCTATGGTGAAAAAGAAATATCTTCCGTTCGAAACTGGAAAGAAGCTTTCTGAGAAACTGCTCTGTGTTGTGTGAATTCATCTCACAGAGTTACATCTTTCCCTTCAAGAAGCCTTTCGCTAAGGCTGTTCTTGTGGAATTGGCAAAGGGATATTTGGAAGCCCATAGAGGGCTATGGTGAAAAAGGAAATATCTTCCGTTCAAAACTGGAAAGAAGCTTTCTGAGAAACTGCTCTGTGTTCTGTGAATTCATCTCACAGAGTTACATCTTTCCCTTCAAGAAGACTTTCGCTAAGGCTGTTCTTGTGGAATTGGCAAAGTGATATGTGGAAGCCCATAGAGGGCTACGGTGAAAAAGGAAATAAGTTCCGTTGAAAACTGGAAAGAAGCTTTCTGAGAAACTGCTCTGTGTTCTGTTAATTCATCTCACAGAGTTACATCTTTCCCTTCAAGAAGCCTTTCGCTAAGGCTGTTCTTGTGGAATTGGCAAAGGGATATTTGGAAGCCCATAGAGGGCTATGGTGAAAAAGCAAATATCTTCCGTTCAAAACTGGAAAGAAGCTTTCTGAGAAACTGCTCTGTGTTCTGTTAATTCATCTCATAGAGTTACATCTTTCCCTTCAAGGAGCCGTTTGCTAAGGATGTTCTTGTGGAATTGGCAAAGGGATATTTGGAAGCCCATAGAGGGCTATGGTGAAAAAGGAAATATCTTCCGTTCAAAACTGGAAAGAAGCTTTCTGAGGAACTGCTCTGTGTTCTGTTAATTCATCTCACAGAGTTACATCTTTCCCTTCAAGAAGCCTTTCGCTAAGCATGTTCTTGTGGAATTGGCAAAGGGATATTTCGAAGCCCGTAGAGGGCTATGGTGAAAAAGGAAATATCTTCCGTTCAAAACTGGAAAGAAGATTTCTGGGAAACTGCTCTGTGTTCTGTTAATTCATCTCAAAGAGTTACATCTTTCCCTTCAAGAAGCCTTTCGCTAAGGCTGTTCTTGTGGAATTCGAAAAGGGATATTTGGAAGCCCATAGAGGGCTATGGTGAAAAAGGAAATATCTTCCGTTCGAAACTGGAAAGAAGCTTTCTGAGAAACTGCTCTGTTTTCTGTGAATTCATCTCACAGAGTTACATCTTTCCCTTCAAGAATCCTTTCGCTAAGGCTGTTCTTGTGGAATAGGCAAAGGGATATGTGGAAGCCCTTAGAGGGCTATGGTGAAAAAGGGAATATCTTCCGTTCAAAACTGGAGAGAAGCTCTCTGAGAAACTGCTCTGTGTTCTGTTAGTTGATCTCACAGAGTTTCATCTTTCCGTTCAAGAAGCCTTTCGCCAAGGCTGTTGTTGTGGAATTGCCAAAGGGATATTTGGAAGACCATTGAGAGCTATGGTGAAAAAGGAAATATCTTCCGTTCAAAACTGGAAAGAACCTTTCTGAGAAACTGCTCTGTGTTCTCTGAATTCATCTCACAGGGTTACATCTTTCCCTACAAGAAGACTTTCGCTAAGGGTGTTCTTGTGGAATTGGCAAAGGGATATTTGGAAGCCCATAGAGGGCTATGGTGAAAATGGAAATATCTTCCGTTCAAAACTAGAAAGAAGCTTTCCGAGAAACTGATCTGTGTTCTCTGAATTCATCTCACAGAGCTACATCTTTCCCTTCAAGAAGCCTTTCGCTAAGGCTGTTCTTGTGGAGTTGGCAAAGTGATATTTGGAAGCCCATAAAGGGCTATGGTGAAAAAGGAAATATCTTCCGTTCAAAACTGGAAAGAAGCTTTCTGAGAAACTGCTCTGTTTTCTCTGAATTCATCTCACAGAGTTACATCTTTCCCTTCAAGAAGCCTTTCGCTAAGGCTGTTCTTGTGGAATTGGCAAAGGGATATTTGGAACCCCATAGAGGGCTATGGTGAAAAAGGAAATATCTTCCGTTCAAAACTGGAAAGAAGCTTTCTGAGAAACTGCTCTGTGTTCTGTTAATTCATCCCACAGAGTTACATCTTTCCCTTCAAGAATCCTTTCGCTAAGGCTGTTCTTGTGGAATTGAAAAGGGATATTTGGAAGCCCATAGAGGGCTATGGTGAAAAAGGAAAAATCTTCGGTTCAAAACTGGAAAGAAGCTTTTGAGAAAGTGTTCTGTGTTCTGTTAGCTCATCTCACAGAGTTACATCTTTCCCTTCAAGAAGCCTTTCGCTAAGGCTGTTCTTGTGGAATTGGAAAAGGGATATTTGGAAGCCCTTTGAGGGCTATGCTGAAAAAGGAAATATCTTCCGTTCAAAACTGGAAAGAAGCTTTCTGAGAATGTGCTCTGTGTTCTCTGAATTCATCTCACAGATTTACATCTTTCCCTTCAAGAAGCCTTTGGCTAAGGCTGTTCTTGTGGAATTGGCAAAGGGATATTTGGAAGCCCATAGAGGGTTATGGTGAAAAAGGAAATATCTTCCGTTCAAAACTGGAAAGAAGGTTTCTGAGAAACTGCTCTGTGTTCTGTTAATTCATCTCACAGAGTTACATCTTTCCCTTCAAGAAGCCTTTCGCTAAGGCTGTTCTTGTGGAATTGGCAAAGGGATACTTGGAAGCCCTTTGAGGGCTATGGTGAAAAAGGAAATATCTTCCGTTCAAAACTGGAAAGAATCTTTCTGAGAATGTGCTCTGTGTTCTCTGAATTCATCTCACAGAGTTACATCTTTCCCTTCAAGAAGCCTTTGGCTAAGGCTGTTCTTGTGGAATTGGCAAAGGGATATTTGGAAGCCCATAGAGGGCTATGATTAAAAAGGAAATATCTTCCGTTCAAAACCGGAAAGAAGCTTTCTGAGAAACTGCTCTGCGTTCCGTTAGTTCATCTCCCAGAGTTACATCTGTCCCTTCAAGAAGCCTTTCGCCAAGGCTGTTCTTGTGGAATTGGCAAAGGGATATTTGGAAGCCCATTGAGGCCTATGGTGAAAAAGGAAATATCTTCCGTTCAATACTGGAAAGAACCTTTCTGAGAAACTGCTCTCTGTTCCGTTAATTCATGTCACAGAGTTACATCTTTCCCTTCAAGAAGCCTTTCGCTAAGGCTGTTCTTGTGGAACTGGCGAAGGGATATTTGGAAGCACATAGAGGGCTATGGTGAAAAAGGAAATATCTTCCGTTCAAAACTGGAAAGAAGCTTTCTAAGAGACTGCTCTGAGTTCTCTGAATTCATCTCACAGGGTTACATCTTTCCCTTCAAGAAGCCTTTCGCTAAGGCTGTTCTTGTGGAATTGGCAAAGGGATATGTAGAAGCCAATAGAGGGCTATGGTGAAAAAGGGAATATCTTCCGTTCAAAACTGGAGAGAAGCTCTCTGAGAAACTGCTCTGTGTTCTGTTAGTTCATCTCACAGAGTTTCATCTTTCCCTTCAAGAAGACTTTCGCAAAGCTGTTGTTGTGGAATTGCCAAAGGGATATTTGGAAGCCCATTGAGAGCTATGGTGAAAAAGGAAATATCTTCCGTTCAAAACTGGAAAGAACCTTTCTGAGAAACTGCTCTGTGTTCTCTGAATTCATCTCACAGGGTTACATCTTTCCCTACAAGAAGACTTTCGCTAAGGCTGTTCTTGTGGAATTGGCAAAGGGATATTTGGAAGCCCATAGAGGGCTATGGTGAAAATGGAACTATCTTCCGTTCAAAACTGGAAAGAAGCTTTCTGAGAAACTGCTCTGTGTTCTCTGAATTCATCTCACAGAGCTACATCTTTCCCGTCAAGAAGCCTTTCGCTAAGGCTGTTCTTGTGGAGTTGGCAAAGTGATATTTGGAAGCCCATAAAGGGCTATGGTGAAAAAGGAAATATCTTCCGTTCAAAACTGGAAAGAAGCTTTCTGAGAAACTGCTCTGTGTTCTCTGAATTCATCTCACAGAGTTACATCTTTCCCTTCAAGAAGCCTTTCGCTAAGGCTGTTCTTGTGGAATTGGCAAAGGGATATTTGGAAGCCCATAGAGGGCTATGGTGAAAAAGGAAATATCTTCCGTTCAAAACTGGAAAGAAGCTTTCTGAGAAACTGCTCTGTGTTCTGTTAATTCATCCCACAGAGTTACATCTTTCCCTTCAAGAATCCTTTCGCTAAGGCTGTTCTTGTGGAATTGGAAAAGGGATATTTGGAAGCCCATAGAGGGCTATGGTGAAAAAGGAAATATCTTCCGTTCAAAACTGGAAAGAAGATTTTGAGAAAGTGTTCTGTGTTCTTTTAGCTCATCTCACAGTATTACATCTTTCCCTTCAAGAAGCCTTTCGCTAAGGCTGTTCTTGTGGAATTGGCAAAGGGATATTTGGAAGCCCTTTGAGGGCTATGGTGAAAAAGGAAATATCTTCCGTTCAAAACTGGAAAGAAGCTTTCTGAGAATGTGCTCTGTGTTCTCTGAATTCATCTCACAGAGTTACATCTTTCCCTTCAAGAAGCCTTTGGCTAAGGCTGTTCTTGTGGAATTGGCAAAGGGATATTTGGAAGCCCATAGAGGGCTATGGTGAAAAAGGAAATATCTTCCGTTCAAAACCGGAAAGAAGCTTTCTGAGAAACTGCTCTGGGTTCCGTTATTTCATCTCACAGAGTTACATCTTTCCCTTCAGGAAGCCTTTCGCCAAGGCTGTTCTTGTGGAATTGGCAAAGGGATATTTGGAAGCCCATTGGGGGCTACGGTGAAAAAGGAAATATCTTCCGTTCAAAACTGGAAAGAACCTTTCTGAGAAACTGCTCTGTGTTCTGTTAATTCATCTCACAGAGTTACATCTTTCCCTTCAAGAAGCCTTTCGCTAAGGGTGTTCTTGTGGAATTGGCAAAGGGTTATTTGGAAGCCCCTAGAGGACTATGGTGAAAATGGAAATATCTTCCGTTCAAAACTGGAAAGAAGGTTTCTGAGAAACTGCTCTGTGTTCTCTGAATTCATCTCACAGAGCTACATCTTTCCCTTCAAGAAGCCTTTCGTTAAGGCTGTTGTTGTGGTGTAAGCAAAGTGATATTTGGAAGCCCATATAGTGCTATGGTGAAAAAGGAAATATCTTCCGGTCAAAACTGGAAAGAAGCTTTCTGAGAAAGTGTTCTGTGTTCTGTTAGTTCATCTCACAGAGTTATGTCTTTCCCTTCAAGAAGCCTTTCGCTAATGCTGTTGTTGTGGAATTGGAAAGGGATATTTGGAAGCCAATTGAGGGCTATGGTGTAAAAGGAAATATCTTCCGTTCAAAACTGGAAAGAAGCTTTCTGAGAAACTGCTCTGTGTTCTCTGAATTCATCTCACAGTGTTACATCTTTCCCTTCAAGAAGCCTTTCGCTAAGGCTGTTCTTGTGGAATTGGCAAAGGGATATTTGGAAGCCCATGGAGGGCTCTGGTGAAAGAGGAAATATCTTCCGTTCAAAACTGGAAGGAAGCTTTCTGAGAAACTGCTCTGTGTTCTCTGAATTCATCTCACAGAGTTACATCTTTCCCTTCAAGAATTCTTTCGCTAAGGCTGTTCTTGTGGAATTGGCAAAGGGATATTTGGAAGACCATAGAGGGCTATGGTGAAAAAGGAAATATCTTCCGTTCAAAACTGGAAAGAAGCTTTCTGAGAGACAGCTCTGTGTTCTGTAAATTCATCTCACAGAGTTACATCTTTCCCTTCAAGAAGCCTTTCGCTAAGGCTGTTCTTGTGGAATTCGCAAAGGGATATTTGGAAGCCCTTTGAGGGCTATGGTGAAAAAGGAAATATCTTCCGTTCAAAACTGGAAAGAAGCTTTCTGAGAAACTGCTCTGTGTTCTGTTAATTCATCTCACAGAGTTACATCTTCACTTCAAGAAGCCTTTCGCTAAGGCTGTTCTTGTGGAACTGGGAAAGGGATATTTGGAAGCCCATAGAGGGCTATGGTGAAAAAGGAACTATCTTCCGTTCAAAACTGGAAAGAAACTTTCTGAGAAACTGCTCTGTGTTCTGTTAATTCATCTCACAGAGTTACATCTTTCCCTTCAAGAAGCCTTTCGCTAAGGCTGTTCTTGTGTAATTGGCAAAGGGATATTTTGAAGCCCATAGAGGGCTATGGTGAGAAAGGAAATATCTTCCGTTGAAAACTGGAAAGAAGCTTTCTGAGAATCTGCTCTGTGTTCTGTTAGTTCATTTTACAGAGTTACATCTTTCCCTTTAGGAAGCCTTTCTCTAAGGCTGTTCTTGTGGAATTGGCAAAGGGATATTTGGAAGCCCATAGAGGGCTATGGTGAAAAAGGAAATATCTTCCGTTCAAAACTGGAAAGAAGCTTTCTAAGAAACTGCTCTGAGTTCTCTGAATTCATCTCACAGGGTTACATCTTTCCCTTCAAGAAGCCTTTCGCTAAGGCTGTTCTTGTGGAATTGGCAAAGGGATATTTGGAAGCCCTTTGAGGGCTATGGTGAAAAAGGAAATATCTTCCGTTCAAAACTGGAAAGAAGCTTTCTGAGAATGTGCTCTGTGTTCTCTGAATTCATCTCACAGAGTTACATCTTTCCCTTAAAGAAGCCTTTGGCTAAGGCTGTTCTTGTGGAATTGGCAAAGGGATATTCGGAAGCCCATAGAGGGCTATGGTGAAAAAGGAAATATCTTCCGTTCAAAACCGGAAAGAAGCTTTCTGAGAAACTGCTCTGCGTTCCGTTATTTCATCTCACAGAGTTACATCTTTCCCTTCAGGAAGCCTTTCGCCAAGGCTGTTCTTGTGGAATTGGCAAAGGGATATTTGGAAGCCCATTGAGGGCTACGGTGAAAAAGGAAATATCTTCCGTTCAAAACTGGAAAGAACCTTTCTGAGAAACTGCTCTGTGTTCTGTTAATTCATCTCACAGAGTTACATCTTTCCCTTCAAGAAGCCTTTCGCTAAGGGTGTTCTTGTGGAATTGGCAAAGGGATATTAGGAAGCCAATAGAGGGCTATTGTGAAAAAGGAAATATCTTCCGTTCAAAACTGGAAAGAAGCTTTCTGAGAAAGTGCTCTGTGTTCAGTTAGATCATCTCACAGAGTTACATCTTTCCTTTCAAGAAGCCTTTCGCTAAGGCTGTTCTTGTGGGACAGGCAAAGGGATATTTGGAAGCCCATAGAGGACCATGCTGAAAAAGGAAATATCTTCCGTTCAAAACTGGAAAGAAGCTTTCTGAGAAACTGCTCTGTGTTCTCTGAATTCATCGCACAGATTTATATCTTTCCCTTCAAGAAGCCTTTCGCTAAGGCTGTTCTTGTGGAATTGGCAAAGGGATATTTGGAAGCCCATAGAGGGCTATGGTGAAAAAGGAAATATCTTCCGTTCAAAACTAGAAAGAAGCTTTCTGAGAAACTGCTCTGTGTTCAGTTAGTTCATCTCACAGAGTTACATCATTCCTTTAAAGAAGCCTTTCGCTAAGGCTGTTCCTGTGGAACTGGCAAAGGGATATTTGGAAGCCCATAGAGGGCTATGGTGAAAAAGGAAATATCTTCCGTTCAAAACTGGAAAGAAGCTTTCTGAGAAACTGTTCTGTGTTCTCTGAATTCATCTCACACAGTTACAACTTCCCTTTCAAGAAGCCTTTCGCCACGGCTGTTCTTGGGGAATTGGCAAAGGGATATTTGGAAGCCCATAGAGGGCTATGGTGAAAAAGGAAATATCTTCCGTTCAAAACTGGAAAGAAGCTTTCTGAGAAACTGCTCTGTGTTCAGTTAGTTCATCTAACAGAGTTATATCTTTCCCTTCAAGAAGCCTTTCGCTAAGGCTGTTCTTGTGGAACTGGCAAAGGGATATTTGGAAGCCCTTAGAGGGCTATGGTGAAAAAGGAAATATCTTCCGTTCAAAACTGGAAAGAAGCTTTCGGAGAAACTGCTCTGTGTTCTCTGAATTCATCTAACAAAGTTACATATTTCCCTTCAAGAAGCCTTTCGCTAAGGCTGTTCTTGTGGAATTGGCAAAGGGATATTTGGAAGCCCCTAGAGGGCTATGGTGAAAAAGGAAATATCTGCCGTTCAAAACTGGAAAGAAGCTTTCTGAGAAACTGCTCTGTGTTGTCTGAATTCATCTCACAGAGTTACATCTTTCCCTTCAAGAAGCCTTTCGCTAAGGCTGTTCTTGTTTAATTGGCAAAGGGATATTTGGAACCCCATAGAGGGCTATGGTGAAAAAGGAAATATCTTCCGTTCAAAACTGGAAGGAAGCTTTCGGAGAAACTGCTCTGTGTTCTCTGAATTCATCTAACAAAGTTACATATTTCCCTTCAAAAAGCCTTTCGCTAAGGCTGTTCCTGTGGAAATGGCAAAGGGATATTTGGAAGCCCTTAGAGGGCTATGGTGAAAAAGGAAATATCTTCCGTTCAAATCTGGAAAGAAGCTTTCTGAGAAACTGCTCTGTGTTCTCTGAATTCATCTCACAGAGTTACATCTTTCCCTTCAAGAAGCCTTTTGCCACGGCTGTTCTTGTGGTATTGGCAAAGGGATATTTGGAAGCCCATAGAGGGCTATGGTGAAAAAGGAAATATCTTCCGTTCAAAACTGGAAAGAAGCTTTCTGAGAAACTGCTCTGTGTTCAGTTAGTTCATCTCACAGAGTTACATCTTTCCTTTCAAGAAGCCTTTCGCTAAGGCTGTTCTTGTGGAACTGGCAAAGGGATATTTGGAAGCCTATAGAGGGCTTTGGTGAAAAAGGATATATCTTCCGTTCAAAATTGGAAAGAAGCTTTCTGAGAAACTGCTCTGTGTTCTCTGAATTCATCTCACAGAGTTACAACTTTCCCTTCAAGAAGCCTTTCACCACGGCTGTTCTTGTGGAATTGGCAAAGGGATATTTGGAAGCCCCTAGAGGGCTATGGTGAAAAAGGAAATATCTGCCGTTCAAAACTGGAAAGAAGCTTTCTGGGAAACTGCTCTGTGTTCTGCTACTTCATCTCACAGAGTTAGATCTTTCCCTTCAAGAAGCCTTTCGCTATGGCTGTTCTTGTGGAATTGGCAAAGGGATATTTGGAAGCCCATAGAGGGCTATGGTGAAAAAGGAACTATCTTCCGTTCAAAACTGGAAAGAAGCTTTCTGAGAAACTGCTCTGTGTTCTGTTAATTCATCTCACAGAGTTACATCTTTCCGTTCAAGAAGCCCTTCGCTAAAGCTGTTCTTGTGGAACTGGCAAAGGGATATTTGGAAGCCCATAGAGGGCTATGGTGAAAAAGGAAATATCTTCCGTTGAAAACTGGAAAGAAGCTTTCTGAGAAACTGCTCTGTGTTCTCTGAATTCATCTCACAGAGTTACATATCTCCCTTCAAGAAGCCTTTCGCTAAGGCTGTTCTTGTGGAATTGGCAAAGGGATATTTGGAAGCCCATAGAGGGCTATGGTGAAAAAGGAAATATCTTCCGTTCAAAACTGGAAAGAAGCTTTCTCAGAAACTGCTCTGTGTTCTCTGAAATGATCTCAGAGAGTTACATCTTTCCCTTCAAGAAGCCTTTCGCCACGGCTCTTCTTGTGGAATTGGCAAAGGGATATTTGGAAGCCCCTAGAGGGCTATGGTGAAAAAGTAAATATCTTCCGTTCAAAACTGGAAAGAAGCTTTCTGAGAAACTGCTCTGTGTTCAGTTATTTCATCTCACAGAGTTACATCTATCCTTTCAAGAAGCCTTTCGCTAAGGCTGTTCTTGTGGAACTGGCAAAGGGATATTTGGAAGCCCATAGAGGGCTTTGGTGAAAAAGGAAATATCTTCCGTTCAAAACTGGAAAGAAGCTTTCTGAGAAACTGCTCTGTGTTCTCTGAATTCATCTCAGAGAGTTACAACTTTCCCTTCAAGAAGCCTTTCGCCACGGCTGTTCTTGTGGAATTGGCAAAGGGATATTTGGAAGCCCATAGAGGGCTATGGTGAAAAAGTAAATATCTTCCGTTCAAAACTGGAAAGAAGCTTTCTGAGAAACTGCTCTGTGTTCAGTTAGTTCATCTCACAGAGTTATATCTTTCCCTTCAAGAAGGCTTTCGCTAAGGCTGTTCTTGTGGAACTGGCAAAGGGATATTTGGAAGCCCATAGAGGGCTATGTTGAAAAAGGAAATATCTTCCGTTCAAAACTGGAAAGAAGCTTTTTGAGAAACTGCTCTGTGTTCTGTTAGTTCATCTCACAGAGTTACATCTTTCCCTTCAAGAAGCCTTTCGCTAAGGCTGTTCTTGTGGAATTGGCAAAGGGATATTTGGAAGTCCTTTGAGGGCTATGGTGAAAAAGGAAATATCTTCCGTTCAAAACTGGAAAGAAGCTTTCTGAGAATGTGCTCTGTGTTCTCTGAATTCATCTCACAGAGTTACATCGTTCCCTTCAAGAAGCCTTTGGCTAAGGCTGTTCTTGTGGAATTGGCAAAGGGATATTTGGAAGCCCATAGAGGGCTACGGTGAAAAAGGAAATATCTTCCGTTCAAAACTGGAAAGAACGTTTCTGAGAAACTGCTCTGTGTTCTGTTTAGTCATCTCACAGAGTTACATCTTTCCCTTCAAGAAGCCTTTCGCTAAGGGTGTTCTTGTGGAATTGGCAAAGGGATATTAGGAAGCCCATAGAGGGCTATTGTGAAAAAGGAAATATCTTCCGTTCAAAACTGGAAAGAAGCTTTCTGATAAAGTGCTCTGTGTTCAGTTAGATCATCTCACAGAGTTACATCTTTCCCTTTAGGAAGCCTTTCTCTAAGGCTGTTCTTGTGGAATTGGCAAAGGGATATTTGGAAGCCCATAGAGGCCTATGGTGAAAAAGGAAATATCTTCAAGAAGATGTAGCTCTGTGAGATGAACTAACAGAACACAGGGCAGTTTCTCAGAAAGCTTCTTTCCAGTTTTGAACGGAAGATATTTCCTTTTTCACCATAGACCTCTATGGGCTTCCAAATATCCCTTTGCCAGTTCCACAAGAACAGCTTCAGCGAAAGGCTTCTTGAACAGAAAGATGTAACTCTGTGAGATGAATACAGAGAACACAGAGCAGTTTCTCAGAAAGCTTCTTTCCAGTTTTGAAAGGAAGATATTTCCTTTTTCACCATAGCCCACTAAGGGCTTCCAAATATCACTTTGCCTATTCCACAAGAACAGCCTTAGCGAAAGGCTTCTTGAAGGGAAAGATGTAATTCTATGAGATGAACTAACTGAACACAGAGAAGTTTCTCAGAAAGCTTCTTCGTAGTTTTAAACGGAAGATAGTTCCTTTTTCACCATAGACCTCTATGAGCTTCCAAATATCCCTTTGCCAGTTCCACAAGAACAGCCTTAGCGAAAGGCTTCTTGAAGGGAAAGATGTAACTCTGTGAGATGAACTAACAGAACACAGAGCAGTTTCTCAGAAAGCTTCTTTCCAGTTTTAAAAGGAAGATATTTCCTTTTTCACCATAGCCCTCTATGGGCTTCCAAATATCCCTTTGCCAATTCCACAAGAACAGCCTTAGCGAAAGGCTTCTTGAAGGGAAAGATGTAACTCTGTGAGATCAACTAACAGAACACAGAGCAGTTTCTCAGAAAGCTGCTTTCCAATTTTGAACGGAAGATATTTCCTTTTTCACCATAGCCCTCTATGGGCTTCCAAGTACACCTTTGCCAATTCCACAAGAACAGCCTTAGCGAAAGGCTGCTTGAAGGGAAAGATGTAACTCTGAGAGACGAATTAACAGAACAGAGAACAGTTCCTCAGAAAGCTTCCTTCCAGTTTTGAACGGAAGATATTCCCTTTTTCACCATAGCCCTCTATGGGCTTCCAAATATCCCTTTGCCAGTTCCAGAAGAGCAGCCTTATCGAATGGCTTCTTGAAGGGAAAGGTGTAACTCTGGGAGATGAATTAACAGAACACAGAGCAGTTTCTCAGAAAGCTTCTTTCCAGTTTTGAACGGAAGATATTTCCTTTTTCACCATTGACCTCTATGGGCTTCCAAATATCCCTTTGCCAATTCCACAAGAAGAGCCTTAGCGAAAGGCTTCTTGAAGGGAAAGATGTAACTCTGTGAGATGAATTAACAAACACAGAAAAGTTTCTCAGAAAGCTTCTTTCCAGTTTTGAACGGAAGATATTTCCTTTTTCACCATAGCCCTCTATGGGCTTCCAAATATCCCTTTGCCCATTCCACAAGAACAGCTTTAGCGAAAGGCTGCTTGAAGGGAAAGATGTAACTCTGTGAGATGAATTAACAGAGCACAGAACAGTTTCTCAGAAAGCTTCTTTCCAGTATTGAACGGAAGATATTTCCTTTTACACAGTAGACCTCTATGGGCTTCCAAATATCCCTTTTCCAATTCCACAAGAACAGCCTTAGCGAAAGGATTCTTGAAGGGAAAGATGTAACTCTGTGAGATGAATTACCAGAACACAGAGCAGTTTCTCAGAAAGCTTCTTTCCGGTTTTGAACGGAAGATATTTCCTTTTTCACCATAGCCCTCTATGGGCTTCCAAATATCTCTTTGCCAATTCCACAAGAACAGCCTTAGCGAAAGGTTTCTTAAAGGGAAAGCTGTAACTCTGTGAGATGAATTAACAGAACACAGAGCAGTTTCTCAGAAAGCTTCTTTCCAGTTTTGAACGGAAGATATTTCCTTTTTCACCATAGGGCTCTATGGGCATCCAAATATCCCTTTGCCAATTCCACAAGAACAGCCTTAGCGACAGGCCTCTTGAAAGGAATGATGTAACTCTCTGAGATGAATTAACAGAACACAGAGCAGTTTCTCAGAAAGCTTCTTTCCAGTTTTGAACGAAAGATATTTCCTTTTTCCTCATAGCCCTCTATGGGCTTCCAAATATCCCTTTGCCAGTTCCACAAGAACAGCTTTAGCGAAAGGCTTCTTGAAGGGAAAGATGTAACTCTTTGAGATGAATTCAGAGAACACAGAGCAGTTTCTCAGAAAGCTTCTTTCCAGTTTTGAACGGAAGATAATTCCTTTTTCACCATAGCCCTCTATGGGCTTCCAAATATCCCTTTGCCAATTCCACAAGAACAGCCTTAGCGAAAGGCTTCTTGAAGGGAAAGATGTAACTCTGTGAGATGAACTAACAGAACAGAGAGCCGTTCTCAGAAAGCTGCTTTCCAATTTTGAACGGAAGATATTTCCTTTTTCACCATAGCCCTCTATGGGCTTCCAAATATCCCTTTGCCAATTCCACAAGAACAGCCTTAGCGAAAGGCTTCTTGAAGGGAAAGATGTAACTCTGTGAGATGAACTAACTGAACACAGAGCAGTTTCTCAGAAAGCTTCTTTCCAGTTTTGAACGGAAGATATTTCCTTTTTCACCATAGCCCTCTATGGGCTTCCAAATATCCCTTTTGCAATTCCACAAAACAGCCGTGGCGAAAGGCTTCTAGAAAGGAAAGATGTAACTCTGTGAGATGAACTAACTGAACACAGAGCAGTTTCTCAGAAAGCTTCTTTCCAGTTTTGAACAGAAGATATTTCCTTTTTCACCATTGCCCTCTATGGGCTTCCAAATATCCCTTTCCCCATTTCACAAGAACAGCCGTGGCGAAAGGCTTCTGGAAGGGAAAGATGTAACTCTGTGAGATGAACTAACAGAACACAGAGCAGTTTCTCAGCAAGCTTCTTTCCAGTTTTGAACGGAAGATATTTCCTTTTTCACCATAGCCCTCTATGGGCTTCCAAATATCCCTTTGCCAATTCCACAAGAACAGCCTTAGCGAAAGGCTTCTTGAAGGGAAAGATGTAACTCTGTGAGATGAATTCAGAGTACACAGAGCAGGTTCTCAGAAAGCTTCTTTCCAGTTTTGAACGGAAGATATTTCCTGTTTCACCATAGCCCTCTAATGGCTTCCAAATATCCCTTTGCCAATTCCACAAGAACAGCCTAAGCGAAAGGCTTCTGGAAGGGAAAGATGTAACTCTGTGAGATGAATTCAGAGAACACAGAGCAGTTTCTCAGAAAGCTTCTTTCCAGTTTTGAAAGGAAGATATTTCCTTTTTCACCATAGCCCTCCATGGGCTTCCAAATATCCCTTTGCCAATTCCACAAGAACAGCCTTAGCGAAAGGCTTCTTGAAGGGGAAGATGTAACTCTGTGAGATGAACTAACAGAACACAGAGCAGTTTCTCAGAAAGCTTCTTTCCAGTTTTGAACAGAAGATATTTCCTTTTTCAACATAGCCCACTATGGGCTTCCAAATATCCCTTTGCCAATTCCACAAGAACAGCGTTACCGAAAGGCTTCTTGAAGGGAAAGATGTAACTCTGTGAGATGAATTAACAGAACACATAACAGTTTCTCAGAAAGCTTCTTTCCAGTTTTGAACGGAAGATATTTCCTTTTTCACCATAGCCCTCTATGGGCTTCCAAATATCCCTTTGCCAATTCCACAAGAACAGCCTTAGCGAAAGGCTTCTTGAAGGGAAAGATGTAACTCCGTGAGACTGATTAACAGAACACAGAGCAGTTTTTCAGAAAGCTTCTTTCCAGTTTTGAACGGATGATATTTCCTTTTTAACCATAGCCCTCTATGGGCTTCCAAATATCCCTTTGCCAGTTCCAGAAGAACAGCCTTAGCGAAAGGCTTCTTGAAGGGAAAGATGTAACTCTGTGAGATGAATTAACAGAACCCAGAACAGTTTCTCAGAAAGCTTCTTTCCAGTTTTGAACGGAAGATATTTCCTTTTTCACCATAGCCCTCTATGGGCTTCCAAATATCACTTTGCCAATTCCACAAGAACAGCCTTAGCGAAAGGCTTCTTGAAGGGAAAGATGTAACTCTGTGAGATGAACTAACAGAACACAGAGCATTTTCTCAAAAAGCTTCTTTCCAGTTTTGAACGGAAGATATTTCCTTTTTCACCATAGCCCTCTATGGGCTTCCAAATATCCCTTTGCCAATTCCACAAGAACAGCGTTAGCGAAAGGCTTCTTTAAGGGAAAGATGTAACTCTGTGAGATGAATTCAGAGAACACAGAGCAGTTTCTCAGAAAGCTTCTTTCCAGTTTTGAACGGAAGATATTTCCTTTTTCACCATAGCCCTCTATGGACTTCCAAATATCCCTTTGCCAATTCCACAAGAACAGCCTTAGCGAAAGGCTTCTTGAAGGGAAAGATGTAACTCTGTGAGATGAATTAACAGAACACAGAGCAGTTTCTCAGAAAGCTTCTTTCCACTTTTGAACAGAAGATATTTCCTTTTTCACCATAGCCCTCTATGGGCTTCCAAATATCCCTTTCCCAATTCCACAGGAACAGCCTTAGCGAAAGGCTTCTTGAAGGGAAAGATGTAACTCTGTGAGATGTATTACCAGAACACAGAGCAGTTTCTCAGAAAGATTCTTTCCAGTTTTGAACGGAAGATATTTCCTTTTTCACCATGGCCCTCTATGGGCTTCCAGATAGCCCTTTGCCAATTCCACAAGAACAGCCTTAGCGAAAGGCTTCTTGAAGGGAAAGATGTAACTCTGTGAGATGAACTAACAGAACACAGAGCAGTTTCTCAGAAAGCTTCTTTCCAGTTTTGAACAGAAGATATTTCCTTTTTCACCATAGCCCTCTAACTGCTTACAAATATCCCTTTTCCAATTCCGCAAGAACAGCCTTAGCGAAAGGCTTCTTGAAGGGAAAGATGGAACTCTGTGAGATGAACTCAGAGAACACGGAGCAGTTTCTCAGAAAGCTTCTTTCCAGTTTTGAACGAAAGATAATTCCTTTTTCACCATTGCCCTCTATGGGCATCCAAATATCACTTTGCCAATTCCACAGGAAAATCCTTAGGGAAAGGCTTCTTGAAGGGGAAGACGTAACTCTGTGAGATGAACTAACAGAACACAGAGCACTTTCTCAGAAAGCTTCTTTCCAGTTTTGAACGGAAGATATTTCCTTTTTCACCGTAGCCCTCCAACTGCTTACAAATATCCCTTTTCCAATTCCGCAAGAACAGCCTTAGCGAAAGGCTTCTTGAAGGGAAAGATGTAACTCTGTGAGATGAACTAACAGAACACAGAGCAGTTTCTCAGAAAGCTTCTTTCCAGTTTTGAACGGAAGATATTTCCTTTTTCACCATAGCCCTCTAGGGGCTTCCAAGTACACCTTTGCCAATTACACAAGAACAGCCTTAGCGAAAGGCTGCTTGAAGGGAAAGATGTAACTCTGTGAGATGAATTAACAGAACAGAGAACAGTTTCTCAGAAAGTTTCTTTCCAGTTTTGAACGGAAGATATTTCCTTTTTCACCATAGCCCTCTATGGGCTTCCAAATATCCCTTTGCCAGTTCCAGAAGAACAGCCATATCGAAAGGCTTCTTGAAGGGAAAGATGTAACTCAGCGAGATGAATTAACAGAACACAGAGCAGTTTCTCAGAAAGCTTCTTTCCAGTTTTGAACGGAAGATATTTCCTTTTTCACCATAGACCTCTATGGGCTTCCAAATATCCCTTTGCCAATTCCACAAGAAGAGCCTTAGCGAAAGGCTTCTTGAAGGGAAAGATGTAACTCTGTGATATGAATTAACAGAACACAGAAAAGTTTCTCAGAAAGCTTCTTTCCAGTTTTGAACGGAAGATATTTCCTTTTTCACCATAGCCCTCTATGGGCTTCCAAATATCCCTTTGCCAATTCCACAAGAACAGCCTTACCGAAAGTCTGCTTGAAGGGAAAGATGTAACTCTGTGAGATGAATTAACAGAGCACAGAACAGTTTCTCAGAAAGCTTCTTTCCAGTTTTGAACAGAAGATATTTCCTTTTTCACCATAGCCCTCTAAGGGCTTCCAAATATCCCTTTTCCAATTCCACAAGAACAGCCTTAGCGAAAGGATTCTTGAAGGGAAAGATGTAACTCTGTGAGATGAATTACCAGAACACAGAGCAGTTTCTCAGAAAGCTTCTTTCCAGTTTTGAACGGAAGATATTTCCTTTTTCACCATAGCCCTCTATGGGCTTCCAAATATCCCTTTGCCAATTAAACAAGAACAGCCTTAGCGAAAGGCTTCTTGAAGGGAAAGATGTAACTCTGTGAGATGAACTAACAAAACACAGAGCAGTTTCTCAGAAAGATTCTTTCCAGTTTTGAACGGAAGATATTTCCTTTTTCACCCTGGAACTCTATGGGCTTCCAAGTAGCCCTTTGCCAATTCCACAAGAACAGCCTTAGCGAAAGGCTTCTTGAAGGGAAAGATGTAACTCTGTGAGATGAACTAACAGAACACAGAGCAGTTTCTCAGAAAGCTTCTTTCCAGTTTTGAACGGAAGATATTTCCTTTTTCACCATAGCCCTCTAACTGCTTACAAATATCCCTTTTCCAATTCCGCAAGAACAGCCTTAGCGAAAGGCTTCTTGAAGGGAAAGATGGAACTCTGTGAGATGAATTCAGAGAACACGGAGCAGTTTCTCAGAAAGCTTCTTTCCAGTTTTGAACGGAAGATAATTCCTTTTTCACCATTGCCCTCTATGGGCATCGAAATATCACTTTGCCAATTCCACAGGAAAATCCTTAGGGAAAGGCTTCTTGAAGGGGAAGATGTAACTCTGTGAGATGAACTAACAGAACACAGAGCACTTTCTCAGAAAGCTTCTTTCCAGTTTTGAACGGAAGATATTTCCTTTTTCACCGTTGCCCTCCAACTGCTTACAAATATCCCTTTTCCAATTCCGCAAGAACAGCCTTAGCGAAAGGCTTCTTGAAGGGAAAGATGTAACTCTGTGAGATGAACTAACAGAACACAGAGCAGTTTCTCAGAAAGCTTCTTTCCAGTTTTGAACGGAAGATATTTCCTTTTTCACCATAGCCCTCTAGGGGCTTCCAAGTACACCATTGCCAATTCCACAAGAACAGCCTTAGCGAAAGGCTGCTTGAAGGGAAAGATGTAACTCTGTGAGATGAATTAACAGAACAGAGAACAGTTTCTCAGAAAGCTTCTTTCCAGTTTTGAACGGAAGATATTTCCTTTTTCACCATAGCCCTCTATGGGCTTCCAAATATCCCTTTGCCAGTTCCAGAAGAACAGCCATATCGAAAGGCTTCTTGAAGGGAAAGATGTAACTCTGCGAGATGAATTAACAGAACACAGAGCAGTTTCTCAGAAAGCTTCTTTCCAGTTTTGAAAGGAAGATATTTCCTTTTTCACCATAGCCCTCTATGGGCTTCCAAATATCCCTTTGCCAATTCCACAAGAACAGCCTTACCGAAAGTCTGCTTGAAGGGAAAGATGTAACTCTGTGAGATGAATTAACAGAGGACAGAACAGTTTCTCAGAAAGCTTCTTTCCAGTTTTGAACAGAAGATATTTCCTTTTTCACCATAGCCCTCTAAGGGCTTCCAAATATCCCTTTTCCAATTCCACAAGAACAGCCTTATCGAAAGGATTCTTGAAGGGAAAGATGTAACTCTGTGAGATGAATTACCAGAACACAGAGCAGTTTCTCAGAAAGCTTCTTTCCAGTTTTGAACGGAAGATATTTCCTTTTTCACCATAGCCCTCTATGGGCTTCCAAATATCCCTTTGCCAATTAAACAAGAACAGCCTTAGCGAAAGGTTTCTTAAAGGGAAAGCTGTAACTCTGTGAGATGAATTAACAGAACACAGAGCAGTTTCTCAGAAAGCTTCTTTCCAGTTTTGAACGGAAGATATTTCCTTTTTCACCATAGCGCTCTATGGGCATCCAAATATCCCTTTGCCAATTCCACAAGAACAGCCTTAGCGAAAGGCTTCTTGAAAGGAATGATGTAACTCTCTGAGATGAATTAACAGAACATAGAGCAGTTTCTCTGAAAGCTTCTTTCCAGTTTTGAACGGAAGATATGTACTTTTTCACCATAGCCCTCTACGGGCTTCCAAATATCCGTTTGCAAATTCCACAAGAACAGCCTTAGCGAAAGGCTTCTTGAAGGGAAAGATGTAACTCTGTGAGATGAATTATCAGAACACAGAGCAGTTTCTCAGAAAGCTTCTTTCCAGTTTTGAACGGAAGATATTTCCTTTTTCACCATAGCCCTCTATGGGCTTCCAAATATCCCTTTGCCAATTCCACAAGAACAGCCTTAGCGAAAGGCTTCTTGAAGGGAAAGATGTAACTCTGTGAGATGAATTCAGAGAACACAGAGCAGTTTCTCAGAAAGCTTCTTTCCAGTTTTGAACGGATGATATTTCCTTTTTCAGCCTAGCCCTCTAAGGGCTTCCAAATATCCCTTTTCCAATTCCACAAGAAGAGCCTTAGCGAAAGGCTTGTTGAAAGGAAACATGTAACTCTGTGAGATGAATTAACAGAACACAGAACAGTTTCTCAGAAAGCTTCTTTCCTGTTTTGAACGGAAGATATTTACTTTTTCACCATAGCCCGCTATGGGCTTTCAAATATCACTTTGCCAATTCCACAAGAACAGCCTTAGCGAAAGGCTTCTTGAAGGGAAAGATGTAGCTCTGTGAGATGAATTAACAGAACACAGAGCAGTTTCTCAGCAAGCTTCTTTCCAGTTTTGAACGGAAGATATTTCCTTTTTCACCATAGCCCTCTATGGGCTTCCAAATATCCCTTAGCCAATTCCACAAGAACAGCCTTAGCGAAAGGCTTCTTGAAGGGAAAGATGTAACTCTGTGAGATGAATTCAGAGTACACAGAGCAGGTTCTCAGAAAGCTTCTTTCCAGTTTTGAACGGAAGATATTTCCTGTTTCACCATAGCCCTCTAAGGGCTTCCAAATATCCCTTTGCCAATTCCACAAGAACAGCCTAAGCGAAAGGCTTCTGGAAGGGAAAGATGTAACTCTGTGAGATGAATTCAGAGAACACAGAGCAGTTTCTCAGAAAGCTTCTTTCCAGTTTAGAACGGAAGATATTTCCTTTTTCACCATAGCCCTCTATGTGCTTCCTAATATCCCTTTGCCAATTCCACAAGAACAGCCGTATCGAAAGGCTTCTTGAAGGGAAAGATGTAACTCTGTGAGATGAATTAACAGAACACATAACAGTTTCTCAGAAAGCTTCTTTCCAGTTTTGAGCGGAAGATATTTCCTTTTTCACCATAGCCCTCTATGGGCTTCCAAATATCCCTTTGCCAATTCCACAAGAACAGCCTTAGCGAAAGGCTTCTTGAAGGGAAAGATGTAACTCTGTGAGATTGATTAACAGAACACAGAGCAGTTTTTCAGAAAGCTTGTTTCCAGTTTTGAACGGATGATATTTCCTTTTTAACCATAGCCCTCTATGGGCTTCCAAATATCCCTTTCCTAGTTCCAGAAGATCAGCCTGAGCGAAAGGCTTCTTGAAGGGAAAGATGTAACTCTGTGAGATGAATTAACAGAACACAGAGCACTTTCTCAGAAAGCTTCTTTCCAGTTTTGAATGGAAGATATTTCCTTTTTCACCATAGCCCTCTATAGGCTTCCAAATATCCCTTTGACAATTCCACAAGAAGAGCCTTAGCGAAAGGCTTCTTGAAGGGAAAGATGTAGCTCTGTGAGATGAATTAACAGAACCCAGAACAGTTTCTCAGAAAGCTTCTTTCCAGTTTTGAACGGAAGATATTTCCTTTTTCACCATAGCCCTCTATGGGCTTCCAAATATCACTTTGCCAATTCCACAAGAACAGCCTTAGCGAAAGGCTTCTTGAAGGGAAAGATGTAACTCTGTGAGATGAACTAACAGAACACAGAGCATTTTCTCAAAAAGCTTCTTTCCAGTTTTGAACGGAAGATATTTCCTTTTTCACCATAGCCCTCTATGGGCTTCCAAATATCCCTTTGCCAATTCCACAAGAACAGCGTTAGCGAAAGGCTTCTTTAAGGGAACGATGTAACTCTGTGAGATGAATTCAGAGAACACAGAGCAGTTTCTCAGAAAGCTTCTTTCCAGTTTTGAACGGAAGATATTTCCTTTTTCACCATAGCCCTCTATGGACTTCCAAATATCCCTTTGCCAATTCCACAAGAACAGCCTTAGCGAAAGGCTTCTTGAAGGGAAAGATGTAACTCTGTGAGATGAACTAACAGAACACAGAGCAGTTTCTCAGAAAGCTTCTTTCCAGTTTTGAACGGAAGATATTTCCTTTTTCACCATAGCCCTCTAACTGCTTACAAATATCCCTTTTCCAATTCCGCAAAAATAGCCTTAGCGAAAGGCTTCTTGAAGGGAAAGATGTAACTCTGTGAGATGAACTCAGAGAACACGGAGCAGTTTCTCAGAAAGCTTCTTTCCAGTTTTGAACGGAAGATAATTCCTTTTTCACCATTGCCCTCTATGGGCATCCAAATATCACTTTGCCAATTCCACAGGAAAATCCTTAGGGAAAGGCATCTTGAAGGGGAAGATGTAACTCTGTGAGATGAACTAACAGAACACAGAGCACTTTCTCAGAAAGCTTCTTTCCAGTTTTGAACGGAAGATATTTCCTTTTTCACCGTAGCCCTCCAACTGCTTACAAATATCCCTTTTCCAACTCCGCAAGAACAGCCTTAGCGAAAGGCTTCTTGAAGGGAAAGATGTAACTCTGTGAGATGAACTAACAGAACACAGAGCAGTTTCTCAGAAAGCTTCTTTCCAGTTTTGAACGGAAGATATTTCCTTTTTCACCATAGCCCTCTAGGGGCTTCCAAGTACACCTTTGCCAATTCCACAAGAACAGCCTTAGCGAAAGGCTGCTTGAAGGGAAAGATGTAACTCTGTGAGATGAATTAACAGAACAGAGAACAGTTTCTCAGAAAGCTTCTTTCCAGTTTTGAACGCAAGATATTTCCTTTTTCACCATAGCCCTCTATGGGCTTCCAAATATCCCTTTGCCAGTTCCAGAAGAACAGCCATATAGAAAGGCTTCTTGAAGGGAAAGATGTAACTCTGCGAGATGAATTAACAGAACACAGAGCAGTTTCTCAGAAAGCTTCTTTCCAGTTTTGAACGGAAGATATTTCCTTTTTCACCATAGACCTCTATGGGCTTCCAAATATCCCTTTGCCAATTCCACAAGAAGAGCCTTAGCGAAAGGCTTCTTGAAGGGAAAGATGTAACTCTGTGATATGAATTAACAGAACACAGAAAAGTTTCTCAGAAAGCTTCTTTCCAGTTTTGAACGGAAGATATTTCCTTTTTCACCATAGCCCTCTTTGGGCTTCCAAATATCCCTTTGCCAATTCCACAAGAACAGCCTTACCGAAAGTCTGCTTGAAGGGAAAGATGTAACTCTGTGAGATGAATTAACAGAGCACAGAACAGTTTCTCAGAAAGCTTCTTTCCAGTTTTGAACAGAAGATATTTCCTTTTTCACCATAGCCCTCTAAGGGCTTCCAAATATCCCTTTTCCAATACCACAAGAACAGCCTTAGCGAAAGGATTCTTGAAGGGAAAGATGTAACTCTGTGAGATGAATTACCAGAACACAGAGCAGTTTCTCAGAAAGCTTCTTTCCAGTTTTGAACGGAAGATATTTCCTTTTTCACCATAGCCCTCTATGGGCTTCCAAATATCCCTTTGCCAATTAAACAAGAACAGCCTTAGCGAAAGGCTTCTTGAAGGGAAAGATGTAACTCTCTGAGATGAACTAACAAAACACAGAGCAGTTTCTCAGAAAGCTTCTTTCCACTTTTGAACGGAAGATATTTCCTTTTTCACCATAGCCCTCTATGGGCTTCCAAATATCTCTTTGCCAATTCCACAAGAACAGCCTTAGCGAAAGGTTTCTTAAAGGGAAAGCTGTAACTCTGTGAGATGAATTAACAGAACACAGAGCAGTTTCTCAGAAAGCTTCCTTCCAGTTTTGAACGGAAGATATTTCCTTTTTCACCATAGCGCTCTATGGGCATCCAAATATCCCTTTGCCAATTCCACAAGAACAGCCTTAGCGAAAGGCTTCTTGAAGGGAAAGATGTAACTCTTTGAGATGAATTAACAGAACACAGAACAGTTTCTCAGAAAGCCTCTTTCCAGTTTTGAACGGAAGATATTTCCTTTTTCACCATAGCCCTCTAAGGGCTTACAAATATCCCTTTTCCAATTCCGCAAGAACAGCCTTAGCGAAAGGCTTCTTGAAGGGAAAGATATAACTCTGTGAGATGAACTCAGAGAACACGGAGCAGTTTCTCAGAAAGCTTTTTTCCAGTTTTGAACGGAAGATATTTCCTTTTTCACCATTGCCCTCTATGGGCTTCCAAATATCCCTTTGCCAGTTCCAGAAGAACAGCCATATCGAAAGGCTTCTTGAAGGGAAAGATGTAACTCTGCGAGATGAATTAACAGAACACAGAGCAGTTTCTCAGAAAGCTTCTTTCCAGTTTTGAAAGGAAGATATTTCCTTTTTCACCATAGCCCTCTATGGGCTTCCAAATATCCCTTTGCCAATTCCACAAGAACAGCCTTACCGAAAGTCTGCTTGAAGGGAAAGATGTAACTCTGTGAGATGAATTAACAGAGCACAGAACAGTTTCTCAGAAAGCTTCTTTCCAGTTTTGAACAGAAGATATTTCCTTTTTCACCATAGCCCTCTAAGGGCTTCCAAATATCCCTTTTCCAATTCCACAAGAACAGCCTTAGCGAAAGGATTCTTGAAGGGAAAGATGTAACTCTGTGAGATGAATTACCAGAACACAGAGCAGTTTCTCAGAAAGCTTCTTTCCAGTTTTGAACGGAAGATATTTCCTTTTTCACCATAGCCCTCTATGGGCTTCCAAATATCCCTTTGCCAATTAAACAAGAACAGCCTTAGCGAAAGGCTTCTTGAAGGGAAAGATGTAACTCTGTGAGATGAACTAACAAAACACAGAGCAGTTTCTCAGAAAGCTTCTTTCCACGTTTTAACGGAAGATATTTCCTTTTTCACCATAGCCCTCTATGGGCTTCCAAATATCTCTTTGCTAATTCCACAAGAACAGCCTTAGCGAAAGGTTTCTTAAAGGGAAAGCTGTAACTCTGTGAGATGAATTAACAGAACACAGAGCAGTTTCTCAGAAAGCTTCTTTCCAGTTTTGAACGGAAGATATTTCCTTTTTCACCATAGCGCTCTATGGGCATCCAAATATCCCTTTGCCAATTCCACAAGAACAGCCTTAGCGAAAGGCTTCTTGAAAGGAATGATGTAACTCTCTGAGATGAATTAACAGAACATAGAGCAGTTTCTCTGAAAGCTTCTTTCCAGTTTTGAACGGAAGATATGTACTTTTTCACCATAGCCCTCTACGGGCTTCCAAATATCCGTTTGCAAATTCCACAAGAACAGCCTTAGCGAAAGGCTTCTTGAAGGGAAAGATGTAACTCTGTGAGATGAATTATCAGAACACAGAGCAGTTTCTCAGAAAGCTTCTTTCCAGTTTTGAACGGAAGATATTTCCTTTTTCACCATAGCCCTCTATGGGCTTCTAAATATCCCTTTGCCAATTCCACAAGAACAGCCTTAGCGAAAGGCTTCTTGAAGGGAAAGATGTAACTCTGTGAGATGAATTCAGAGAACACAGAGCAGTTTCTCAGAAAGCTTCTTTCCAGTTTTGAACGGATGATATTTCCTTTTTCAGCCTAGCCCTCTAAGGGCTTCCAAATATCCCTTTTCCAATTCCACAAGAAGAGCCTTAGCGAAAGGCTTGTTGAAAGGAAACATGTAACTCTGTGAGATGAATTAACAGAACACAGAACAGTTTCTCAGAAAGCTTCTTTCCTGTTTTGAACGGAAGATATTTACTTTTTCACCATAGCCCGCTATGGGCTTTCAAATATCACTTTGCCAATTCCACAAGAACAGCCTTAGCGAAAGGCTTCTTGAAGGGAAAGATGTAGCTCTGTGAGATGAATTAACAGAACACAGAGCAGTTTCTCAGCAAGCTTCTTTCCAGTTTTGAACGGAAGATATTTCCTTTTTCACCATAGCCCTCTATGGGCTTCCAAATATCCCTTAGCCAATTCCACAAGAACAGCCTTAGCGAAAGGCTTCTTGAAGGGAAAGATGTAACTCGGTGAGATGAATTCAGAGTACACAGAGCAGGTTCTCAGAAAGCTTCTTTCCAGTTTTGAACGGAAGATATTTCCTGTTTCACCATAGCCCTCTAAGGGCTTCCAAATATCCCTTTGCCAATTCCACAAGAACAGCCTAAGCGAAAGGCTTCTGGAAGGGAAAGATGTAACTCTGTGAGATGAATTCAGAGAACACAGAGCAGTTTCTCAGAAAGCTTCTTTCCAGTTTAGAACGGAAGATATTTCCTTTTTCACCATAGCCCTCTATGTGCTTCCTAATATCCCTTTGCCAATTCCACAAGAACAGCCGTATCGAAAGGCTTCTTGAAGGGAAAGATGTAACTCTGTGAGATGAATTAACAGAACACATAACAGTTTCTCAGAAAGCTTCTTTCCAGTTTTGAGCGGAAGATATTTCCTTTTTCACCATAGCCCTCTATGGGCTTCCAAATATCCCTTTGCCAATTCCACAAGAACAGCCTTAGCGAAAGGCTTCTTGAAGGGAAAGATGTAACTCTGTGAGATTGATTAACAGAACACAGAGCAGTTTTTCAGAAAGCTTGTTTCCAGTTTTGAACGGATGATATTTCCTTTTTAACCATAGCCCTCTATGGGCTTCCAAATATCCCTTTCCTAGTTCCAGAAGATCAGCCTGAGCGAAAGGCTTCTTGAAGGGAAAGATGTAACTCTGTGAGATGAATTAACAGAACACAGAGCACTTTCTCAGAAAGCTTCTTTCCAGTTTTGAATGGAAGATATTTCCTTTTTCACCATAGCCCTCTATAGGCTTCCAAATATCCCTTTGACAATTCCACAAGAAGAGCCTTAGCGAAAGGCTTCTTGAAGGGAAAGATGTAGCTCTGTGAGATGAATTAACAGAACCCAGAACAGTTTCTCAGAAAGCTTCTTTCCAGTTTTGAACGGAAGATATTTCCTTTTTCACCATAGCCCTCTATGGGCTTCCAAATATCACTTTGCCAATTCCACAAGAACAGCCTTAGCGAAAGGCTTCTTGAAGGGAAAGATGTAACTCTGTGAGATGAACTAACAGAACACAGAGCATTTTCTCAAAAAGCTTCTTTCCAGTTTTGAACGGAAGATATTTCCTTTTTCACCATAGCCCTCTATGGGCTTCCAAATATCCCTTTGCCAATTCCACAAGAACAGCGTTAGCGAAAGGCTTCTTTAAGGGAACGATGTAACTCTGTGAGATGAATTCAGAGAACACAGAGCAGTTTCTCAGAAAGCTTCTTTCCAGTTTTGAACGGAAGATATTTCCTTTTTCACCATAGCCCTCTATGGACTTCCAAATATCCCTTTGCCAATTCCACAAGAACAGCCTTAGCGAAAGGCTTCTTGAAGGGAAAGATGTAACTCTGTGAGATGAACTAACAGAACACAGAGCAGTTTCTCAGAAAGCTTCTTTCCAGTTTTGAACGGAAGATATTTCCTTTTTCACCATAGCCCTCTAACTGCATACAAATATCCCTTTTCCAATTCCGCAAGAATAGCCTTAGCGAAAGGCTTCTTGAAGGGAAAGATGTAACTCTGTGAGATGAACTCAGAGAACACTGAGCAGTTTCTCAGAAAGCTTCTTTCCAGTTTTGAACGGAAGATAATTCCTTTTTCACCATTGCCCTCTATGGGCATCCAAATATCACTTTGCCAATTCCACAGGAAAATCCTTAGGGAAAGGCATCTTGAAGGGGAAGATGTAACTCTGTGAGATGAACTAACAGAACACAGAGCACTTTCTCAGAAAGCTTCTTTCCAGTTTTGAACGGAAGATATTTCCTTTTTCACCGTAGCCCTCCAACTGCTTACAAATATCCCTTTTCCAACTCCGCAAGAACAGCCTTAGCGAAAGGCTTCTTGAAGGGAAAGATGTAACTCTGTGAGATGAACTAACAGAACACAGAGCAGTTTCTCAGAAAGCTTCTTTCCAGTTTTGAACGGAAGATATTTCCTTTTTCACCATAGCCCTCTAGGGGCTTCCAAGTACACCTTTGCCAATTCCACAGGAACAGCCTTAGCGAAAGGCTGCTTGAAGGGAAAGATGTAACTCTGTGAGATGAATTAACAGAACAGAGAACAGTTTCTCAGAAAGCTTCTTTCCAGTTTTGAACGCAAGATATTTCCTTTTTCACCATAGCCCTCTATGGGCTTCCAAATATCCCTTTGCCAGTTCCAGAAGAACAGCCATATAGAAAGGCTTCTTGAAGGGAAAGATGTAACTCTGCGAGATGAATTAACAGAACACAGAGCAGTTTCTCAGAAAGCTTCTTTCCAGTTTTGAACGGAAGATATTTCCTTTTTCACCATAGACCTCTATGGGCTTCCAAATATCCCTTTGCCAATTCCACAAGAAGAGCCTTAGCGAAAGGCTTCTTGAAGGGAAAGATGTAACTCTGTGATATGAATTAACAGAACACAGAAAAGTTTCTCAGAAAGCTTCTTTCCAGTTTTGAACGGAAGATATTTCCTTTTTCACCATAGCCCTCTTTGGGCTTCCAAATATCCCTTTGCCAATTCCACAAGAACAGCCTTACCGAAAGTCTGCTTGAAGGGAAAGATGTAACTCTGTGAGATGAATTAACAGAGCACAGAACAGTTTCTCAGAAAGCTTCTTTCCAGTTTTGAACAGAAGATATTTCCTTTTTCACCATAGCCCTCTAAGGGCTTCCAAATATCCCTTTTCCAATACCACAAGAACAGCCTTAGCGAAAGGATTCTTGAAGGGAAAGATGTAACTCTGTGAGATGAATTACCAGAACACAGAGCAGTTTCTCAGAAAGCTTCTTTCCAGTTTTGAACGGAAGATATTTCCTTTTTCACCATAGCCCTCTATGGGCTTCCAAATATCCCTTTGCCAATTAAACAAGAACAGCCTTAGCGAAAGGCTTCTTGAAGGGAAAGATGTAACTCTCTGAGATGAACTAACAAAACACAGAGCAGTTTCTCAGAAAGCTTCTTTCCACTTTTGAACGGAAGATATTTCCTTTTTCACCATAGCCCTCTATGGGCTTCCAAATATCTCTTTGCCAATTCCACAAGAACAGCCTTAGCGAAAGGTTTCTTAAAGGGAAAGCTGTAACTCTGTGAGATGAATTAACAGAACACAGAGCAGTTTCTCAGAAAGCTTCCTTCCAGTTTTGAACGGAAGATATTTCCTTTTTCACCATAGCGCTCTATGGGCATCCAAATATCCCTTTGCCAATTCCACAAGAACAGCCTTAGCGAAAGGCTTCTTGAAGGGAAAGATGTAACTCTTTGAGATGAATTAACAGAACACAGAACAGTTTCTCAGAAAGCCTCTTTCCAGTTTTGAACGGAAGATATTTCCTTTTTCACCATAGCCCTCTAAGGGCTTACAAATATCCCTTTTCCAATTCCGCAAGAACAGCCTTAGCGAAAGGCTTCTTGAAGGGAAAGATATAACTCTGTGAGATGAACTCAGAGAACACGGAGCAGTTTCTCAGAAAGCTTTTTTCCAGTTTTGAACGGAAGATATTTCCTTTTTCACCATTGCCCTCTATGGGCTTCCAAATATCCCTTTGCCAGTTCCAGAAGAACAGCCATATCGAAAGGCTTCTTGAAGGGAAAGATGTAACTCTGCGAGATGAATTAACAGAACACAGAGCAGTTTCTCAGAAAGCTTCTTTCCAGTTTTGAAAGGAAGATATTTCCTTTTTCACCATAGCCCTCTATGGGCTTCCAAATATCCCTTTGCCAATTCCACAAGAACAGCCTTACCGAAAGTCTGCTTGAAGGGAAAGATGTAACTCTGTGAGATGAATTAACAGAGCACAGAACAGTTTCTCAGAAAGCTTCTTTCCAGTTTTGAACAGAAGATATTTCCTTTTTCACCATAGCCCTCTAAGGGCTTCCAAATATCCCTTTTCCAATTCCACAAGAACAGCCTTATCGAAAGGATTCTTGAAGGGAAAGATGTAACTCTGTGAGATGAATTACCAGAACACAGAGCAGTTTCTCAGAAAGCTTCTTTCCAGTTTTGAACGGAAGATATTTCCTTTTTCACCATAGCCCTCTATGGGCTTCCAAATATCCCTTTGCCAATTAAACAAGAACAGCCTTAGCGAAAGGCTTCTTGAAGGGAAAGATGTAACTCTGTGAGATGAACTAACAAAACACAGAGCAGTTTCTCAGAAAGCTTCTTTCCATGTTTGAACGGAAGATATTTCCTTTTTCACCATAGCCCTCTATGGGCTTCCAAATATCTCTTTGCTAATTCCACAAGAACAGCCTTAGCGAAAGGTTTCTTAAAGGGAAAGCTGTAACTCTGTGAGATGAATTAACAGAACACAGAGCAGTTTCTCAGAAAGCTTCTTTCCAGTTTTGAACGGAAGATATTTCCTTTTTCACCATAGCGCTCTATGGGCATCCAAATATCCCTTTGCCAATTCCACAAGAACAGCCTTAGCGAAAGGCTTCTTGAAAGGAATGATGTAACTCTCTGAGATGAATTAACAGAACATAGAGCAGTTTCTCTGAAAGCTTCTTTCCAGTTTTGAACGGAAGATATGTACTTTTTCACCATAGCCCTCTACGGGCTTCCAAATATCCATTTGCAAATTCCACAAGAACAGCCTTAGCGAAAGGCTTCTTGAAGGGAAAGATGTAACTCTGTGAGATGAATTATCAGAACACAGAGCAGTTTCTCAGAAAGCTTCTTTCCAGTTTTGAACGGAAGATATTTCCTTTTTCACCATAGCCCTCTATGGGCTTCCAAATATCCCTTTGCCAATTCCACAAGAACAGCCTTAGCGAAAGGCTTCTTGAAGGGAAAGATGTAACTCTGTGAGATGAATTCAGAGAACACAGAGCAGTTTCTCAGAAAGCTTCTTTCCAGTTTTGAACGGATGATATTTCCTTTTTCAGCATAGCCCTCTAAGGGCTTCCAAATATCCCTTTTCCAATTCCACAAGAAGAGCCTTAGCGAAAGGCTTGTTGAAAGGAAACATGTAACTCTGTGAGATGAATTAACAGAACACAGAACAGTTTCTCAGAAAGCTTCTTTCCTGTTTTGAACGGAAGATATTTACTTTTTCACCATAGCCCGCTATGGGCTTTCAAATATCACTTTGCCAATTCCACAAGAACAGCCTTAGCGAAAGGCTTCTTGAAGGGAAAGATGTAGCTCTGTGAGATGAATTAACAGAACACAGAGCAGTTTCTCAGCAAGCTTCTTTCCAGTTTTGAACGGAAGATATTTCCTTTTTCACCATAGCCCTCTATGGGCTTCCAAATATCCCTTAGCCAATTCCACAAGAACAGCCTTAGCGAAAGGCTTCTTGAAGGGAAAGATGTAACTCTGTGAGATGAATTCAGAGTACACAGAGCAGGTTCTCAGAAAGCTTCTTTCCAGTTTTGAACGGAAGATATTTCCTGTTTCACCATAGCCCTCTAAGGGCTTCCAAATATCCCTTTGCCAATTCCACAAGAACAGCCTAAGCGAAAGGCTTCTGGAAGGGAAAGATGTAACTCTGTGAGATGAATTCAGAGAACACAGAGCAGTTTCTCAGAAAGCTTCTTTCCAGTTTAGAACGGAAGATATTTCCTTTTTCACCATAGCCCTCTATGTGCTTCCTAATATCCCTTTGCCAATTCCACAAGAACAGCCGTATCGAAAGGCTTCTTGAAGGGAAAGATGTAACTCTGTGAGATGAATTAACAGAACACATAACAGTTTCTCAGAAAGCTTCTTTCCAGTTTTGAGCGGAAGATATTTCCTTTTTCACCATAGCCCTCTATGGGCTTCCAAATATCCCTTTGCCAATTCCACAAGAACAGCCTTAGCGAAAGGCTTCTTGAAGGGAAAGATGTAACTCTGTGAGATTGATTAACAGAACACAGAGCAGTTTTTCAGAAAGCTTGTTTCCAGTTTTGAACGGATGATATTTCCTTTTTAACCATAGCCCTCTATGGGCTTCCAAATATCCCTTTCCTAGTTCCAGAAGATCAGCCTGAGCGAAAGGCTTCTTGAAGGGAAAGATGTAACTCTGTGAGATGAATTAACAGAACACAGAGCACTTTCTCAGAAAGCTTCTTTCCAGTTTTGAATGGAAGATATTTCCTTTTTCACCATAGCCCTCTATAGGCTTCCAAATATCCCTTTGACAATTCCACAAAAAGAGCCTTAGCGAAAGGCTTCTTGAAGGGAAAGATGTAGCTCTGTGAGATGAATTAACAGAACCCAGAACAGTTTCTCAGAAAGCTTCTTTCCAGTTTTGAACGGAAGATATTTCCTTTTTCACCATAGCCCTCTATGGGCTTCCAAATATCACTTTGCCAATTCCACAAGAACAGCCTTAGCGAAAGGCTTCTTGAAGGGAAAGATGTAACTCTGTGAGATGAACTAACAGAACACAGAGCATTTTCTCAAAAAGCTTCTTTCCAGTTTTGAACGGAAGATATTTCCTTTTTCACCATAGCCCTCTATGGGCTTCCAAATATCCCTTTGCCAATTCCACAAGAACAGCGTTAGCGAAAGGCTTCTTTAAGGGAACGATGTAACTCTGTGAGATGAATTCAGAGAACACAGAGCAGTTTCTCAGAAAGCTTCTTTCCAGTTTTGAACGGAAGATATTTCCTTTTTCACCATAGCCCTCTATGGACTTCCAAATATCCCTTTGCCAATTCCACAAGAACAGCCTTAGCGAAAGGCTTCTTGAAGGGAAAGATGTAACTCTGTGAGATGAACTAACAGAACACAGAGCAGTTTCTCAGAAAGCTTCTTTCCAGTTTTGAACGGAAGATATTTCCTTTTTCACCATAGCCCTCTAACTGCTTACAAATATCCCCTTTCCAATTCCGCAAGAATAGCCTTAGCGAAAGGCTTCTTGAAGGGAAAGATGTAACTCTGTGAGATGAACTCAGAGAATACGGAGCAGTTTCTCAGAAAGCTTCTTTCCAGTTTTGAACGGAAGATAATTCCTTTTTCACCATTGCCCTCTATGGGCATCCAAATATCACTTTGCCAATTCCACAGGAAAATCCTTAGGGAAAGGCATCTTGAAGGGGAAGATGTAACTCTGTGAGATGAACTAACAGAACACAGAGCACTTTCTCAGAAAGCTTCTTTCCAGTTTTGAACGGAAGATATTTCCTTTTTCACCGTAGCCCTCCAACTGCTTACAAATATCCCTTTTCCAACTCCGCAAGAACAGCCTTAGCGAAAGGCTTCTTGAAGGGAAAGATGTAACTCTGTGAGATGAACTAACAGAACACAGAGCAGTTTCTCAGAAAGCTTCTTTCCAGTTTTGAACGGAAGATATTTCCTTTTTCACCATAGCCCTCTATGGGCTTCCAAGTACACCTTTGCTAATTCCACAAGAACAGCCTTAGCGAAAGGCTGCTTGAAGGGAAAGATGTAACTCTGTGAGATGAATTAACAGAACAGAGAACAGTTTCTCAGAAAGCTTCTTTCCAGTTTTGAACGCAAGATATTTCCTTTTTCACCATAGCCCTCTATGGGCTTCCAAATATCCCTTTGCCAGTTCCAGAAGAACAGCCATATAGAAAGGCTTCTTGAAGGGAAAGATGTAACTCTGCGAGATGAATTAACAGAACACAGAGCAGTTTCTCAGAAAGCTTCTTTCCAGTTTTGAACGGAAGATATTTCCTTTTTCACCATAGACCTCTATGGGCTTCCAAATATCCCTTTGCCAATTCCACAAGAAGAGCCTTAGCGAAAGGCTTCTTGAAGGGAAAGATGTAACTCTGTGATATGAATTGACAGAACACAGAAAAGTTTCTCAGAAAGCTTCTTTCCAGTTTTGAACGGAAGATATTTCCTTTTTCACCATAGCCCTCTTTGAGCTTCCAAATATCCCTTTGCCAATTCCACAAGAACAGCCTTACCGAAAGTCTGCTTGAAGGGAAAGATGTAACTCTGTGAGATGAATTAACAGAGCACAGAACAGTTTCTCAGAAAGCTTCTTTCCAGTTTTGAACAGAAGATATTTCCTTTTTCACCATAGCCCTCTAAGGGCTTCCAAATATCCCTTTTCCAATTCCACAAGAACAGCCTTAGCGAAAGGCTTCTTGAAGGGAAAGATGTAACTCTGTGAGATGAATTACCAGAACACAGAGCAGTTTCTCAGAAAGCTTCTTTCCAGTTTTGAACGGAAGATATTTCCTTTTTCACCATAGCCCTCTATGGGCTTCCAAATATCCCTTTGCCAATTAAACAGGAACAGCCTTAGCGAAAGGCTTCTTGAAGGGAAAGATGTAACTCTCTGAGATGAACTAACAAAACACAGAGCAGTTTCTCAGAAAGCTTCTTTCCACTTTTGAACGGAAGATATTTCCTTTTTCACCATAGCCCTCTATGGGCTTCCAAATATCTCTTTGCCAATTCCACAAGAACAGCCTTAGCGAAAGGTTTCTTAAAGGGAAAGCTGTAACTCTGTGAGATGAATTAACAGAACACAGAGCAGTTTCTCAGAAAGCTTCCTTCCAGTTTTGAACGGAAGATATTTCCTTTTTCACCATAGCGCTCTATGGGCATCCAAATATCCCTTTGCCAATTCCACAAGAACAGCCTTAGCGAAAGGCTTCTTGAAGGGAAAGATGTAACTCTTTGAGATGAATTAACAGAACACAGAACAGTTTCTCAGAAAGCCTCTTTCCAGTTTTGAACGGAAGATATTTCCTTTTTCACCATAGCCCTCTAAGGGCTTACAAATATCCCTTTTCCAATTCCGCAAGAACAGCCTTAGCGAAAGGCTTCTTGAAGGGAAAGATATAACTCTGTGAGATGAACTCAGAGAACACGGAGAAGTTTCTCAGAAAGCTTCTTTCCAGTTTTGAACGGAAGATATTTCCTTTTTCACCATTGCCCTCTATGGGCATCCAAATATCCCTTTGCCAATTCCACAAGAACAGCCTTAGCGAAAGGCTTCTTGAAGGGAAAGATGTAACTCTGTGAGATGAACTAACAGAACACAGAGCAGTTTCTCAGAAAGCTTCTTTCCAGTTTTGAACGGAAGACATTTCCTTTTTCACCATAGCCCTCTATGGGCTTCCAAATATCCCTTTGCCCATTCCACAACAACAGCCTTAGCGAAAGGCTTCTTGAAGAGAAAGATATAGCTCTTTGACATGAATTAGCAGAACACAGAGCAGTTTCTCAGAAAGCTTCTTTCCAGTTTTGAACGGAAGATATTTCCTTTTTCAACATAGCCCTCTATGGGCTTCCAAATATCCCTTTGTGAATTCCACAAGAACAGACTTAGCGAAAGGCTTCTTGATGCGAAAGATGTAACTCTGTGAGATGAATTAACAGTACACAGAGCAGTTTCTCAGAAAGCTTCTTTCCAGTTTTGAACGGAAGATATTTCCATTTTCACTATAGCCCTCTAAGGGCTTCCAAATATCCCTTTTCCAATTCCACAAGAACAGCCTTAGCGAAAGGCTTCTTGAAGGGAAAGATGTAACTCTGTGAGATGAATTAACAGAACACAGAACAGTTTCTCAGAAAGCTTCTTTCCTGTTTTGAACGGAAGATATTTACTTTTTCACCATAGCCCTCTATGGGCTTCCAAATATCCCTTTGCCAATTCCACAAGAACAGCCTTAGCGAAAGGCTTCTTGAAGGGAAAGATGTAGCTCTGTGAGATGAATTAACAGAACACAGAGCAGTTTCTCAGAAAGCTTCTTTCCAGTTTTGAACGGAAGATATTTCCTTTTTCACCATAGCCCTCTATGGGCTTCCAAATATCCCTTTGCCAATTCCACAAGAACAGCCTTAGCGAAAGGCTTCTTGAAGGGGAAGATGTAACTCTGTGAGATGAACTAACAGAACACAGAGCAGTTTCTCAGAAAGCTTCTTTCCAGTTTTGAACAGAAGATATTTCCTTTTTCAACATAGCCCACTATGGGCTTCCAAATATCACTTTGCCAATTCCACAAGAACAGCGTTACCGAAAGGCTTCTTGAAGGGAAAGATGTAACTCTGTGAGATGAATTAACAGAACACATAACAGTTTCTCAGAAAGCTTCTTTCCAGTTTTGAGCGGAAGGTATTTCCTTTTTTACCATAGCCCTCTATGGGCTTCCAAATATCCCTTTGCCAATTCCACAAGAACAGCCTTAGCGAAAGGCTTCTTGAAGGGAAAGATGTAACTCTGTGAGATTGATTAACAGAACACAGAGCAGTTTTTCAGAAAGCTTGTTTCCAGTTTTGAACGGATGATATTTCCTTTTTAACCATAGCCCTCTATGGGCTTCCAAATATCCCTTTCCTAGTTCCAGAAGATCAGCCTGAGCGAAAGGCTTCTTGAAGGGAAAGATGTAACTCTGTGAGATGAATTAACAGAACACAGAGCACTTTCTCAGAAAGCTTCTTTCCAGTTTTGAATGGAAGATATTTCCTTTTTCACCATAGCCCTCTATAGGCTTCCAAATATCCCTTTGACAATTCCACAAGAAGAGCCTTAGCGAAAGGCTTCTTGAAGGGAAAGATGTAACTCTGTGAGATGAATTAACAGAACCCAGAACAGTTTCTCAGAAAGCTTCTTTCCAGTTTTGAACGGAAGATATTTCCTTTTTCACCATAGCCCTCTATGGGCTTCCAAATATCACTTTGCCAATTCCACAAGAACAGCCTTAGCGAAAGGCTTCTTGAAGGGAAAGATGTAACTCTGTGAGATGAACTAACAGAACACAGAGCATTTTCTCAAAAAGCTTCTTTCCAGTTTTGAACGGAAGATATTTCCTTTTTCACCATAGCCCTCTATGGGCTTCCAAATATCCCTTTGCCAATTCCACAAGAACAGCGTTAGCGAAAGGCTTCTTTAAGGGAACGATGTAACTCTGTGAGATGAATTCAGAGAACACAGAGCAGTTTCTCAGAAAGCTTCTTTCCAGTTTTGAACGGAAGATATTTCCTTTTTCACCATAGCCATCTAGGGACTTCCAAATATCCCTTTGCCAATTCCACAAGAACAGCCTTAGCGAAAGGCTTCTTGAAGGGAAAGATGTAACTCTGTGAGATGAACTAACAGAACACAGAGCAGTTTCTCAGAAAGCTTCTTTCCAGTTTTGAACGGAAGATATTTCCTTTTTCACCATAGCCCTCTAACTGCTTACAAATATCCCTTTTCCAATTCCGCAAGAATAGCCTTAGCGAAAGGCTTCTTGAAGGGAAAGATGTAACTCTGTGAGATGAACTCAGAGAACACGGAGCAGTTTCTCAGAAAGCTTCTTTCCAGTTTTGAACGGAAGATAATTCCTTTTTCACCATTGCCCTCTATGGGCATCCAAATATCACTTTGCCAATTCCACAGGAAAATCCTTAGGGAAAGGCATCATGAAGGGGAAGATGTAACTCTGTGAGATGAACTAACAGAACACAGAGCACTTTCTCAGAAAGCTTCTTTCCAGTTTTGAACGGAAGATATTTCCTTTTTCACCGTAGCCCTCCAACTGCTTACAAATATCCCTTTTCCAACTCCGCAAGAACAGCCTTAGCGAAAGGCTTCTTGAAGGGAAAGATGTAACTCTGTGAGATGAACTAACAGAACACAGAGCAGTTTCTCAGAAAGCTTCTTTCCAGTTTTGAACGGAAGATATTTCCTTTTTCACCATAGCCCTCTAGGGGCTTCCAAGTACACCTTTGCCAATTCCACAAGAACAGCCTTAGCGAAAGGCTGCTTGAAGGGAAAGATGTAACTCTGTGAGATGAATTAACAGAACAGAGAACAGTTTCTCGGAAAGCTTCTTTCCAGTTTTGAACGCAAGATATTTCCTTTTTCACCATAGCCCTCTATGGGCTTCCAAATATCCCTTTGCCAGTTCCAGAAGAACAGCCATATCGAAAGGCTTCTTGAAGGGAAAGATGTAACTCTGCGAGATGAATTAACAGAACACAGAGCAGTTTCTCAGAAAGCTTCTTTCCAGTTTTGAACGGAAGATATTTCCTTTTTCACCATAGACCTCTAAGGGCTTCCAAATATCCCTTTGCCAATTCCACAAGAAGAGCCTTAGCGAAAGGCTTCTTGAAGGGAAAGATGTAACTCTGTGATATGAATTAACAGAACACAGAAAAGTTTCTCAGAAAGCTTCTTTCCAGTTTTGAACGGAAGACATTTCCTTTTTCACCATAGCCCTCTTTGGGCTTCCAAATATCCCTTTGCCAATTCCACAAGAACAGCCTTACCGAAAGTCTGCTTGAAGGGAAAGATGTAACTCTGTGAGATGAATTAACAGAGCACAGAACAGTTTCTCAGAAAGCTTCTTTCCAGTTTTGAACAGAAGATATTTCCTTTTTCACCATAGCCCTCTAAGGGCTTCCAAATATCCCTTTTCCAATTCCACAAGAACAGCCTTAGCGAAAGGATTCTTGAAGGGAAAGATGTAACTCTGTGAGATGAATTACCAGAACACAGAGCAGTTTCTCAGAAAGCTTCTTTCCAGTTTTGAACGGAAGATATTTCCTTTTTCACCATAGCCCTCTATGGGCTTCCAAATATCCCTTTGCCAATTAAACAAGAACAGCCTTAGCGAAAGGCTTCTTGAAGGGAAAGATGTAACTCTCTGAGATGAACTAACGAAACACAGAGCAGTTTCTCAGAAAGCTTCTTTCCACTTTTGAACGGAAGATATTTCCTTTTTCACCATAGCCCTCTATGGGCTTCCAAATATCTCTTTGCCAATTCCACAAGAACAGCCTTAGCGAAAGGTTTCTTAGAGGGAAAGCTGTAACTCTGTGAGATGAATTAACAGAACACGGAGCAGGTTCTCAGAAAGCTTCCTTCCAGTTTTGAACGAAAGATATTTCCTTTTTCACCATAGCGCTCTATGGGCATCCAAATATCCCTTTGCCAATTCCACAAGAACAGCCTTAGCGAAAGGCTTCTTGAAGGGAAAGATGTAACTCTTTGAGATGAATTAACAGAACACAGAGCAGTTTCTCAGAAAGCTTCTTTCCAGTTTTGAACGGAAGACATTTCCTTTTTCACCATAGCCCTCTATGGGCTTCCAAATATCCCTTTGCCCATTCCACAACAACAGCCTTAGCGAAAGGCTTCTTGAAGAGAGAGATGTAGCTCTTTGACATGAATTAGCAGAACACAGAGCAGTTTCTCAGAAAGCTTCTTTCCAGTTTTGAACGGAAGATATTTCCTTTTTCAACATAGCCCTCTATGGGCTTCCAAATATCCCTTTGTGAATTCCACAAGAACAGACTTAGCGAAAGGCTTCTTGAAGAGAAAGATGTAACTCTGTGAGATGAATTAACAGTACACAGAGCAGTTTCTCAGAAAGCTTCTTTCCAGTATTGAACGGAAGATATTTCCATTTTCACTATAGCCCTCTATGGACTTCCAAATATCCCTTTGCCAATTCCACAAGAACAGCCTTAGCGAAAGGCTTCTTGAAGGGAAAGATGTAACTCTGTGAGATGAATTACTAGAACACAGAGCAGTTTCTGAGAAAGCTTCTTTCCACTTTTGAACAGAAGATATTTCCTTTTTCACCATAGCCCTCTAAGGGCTTCCAAATATCCCTTTTCCAATTCCACAAGAACAGCCTTAGCGAAAGGCTTCTTGAAGGGAAAGATGTAACTCTGTGAGATGAATTACCAGAACACAGAGCAGTTTCTCAGAAAGCTTCTTTCCAGTTTTGAACGGAAGAAAATTCCTTTTTCACCATAGACCTCTATGGGCTTACAAATATCCCGCTTCCAAATCCGCAAGAACAGCCTTAGCGAAAGGCTTCTTGAAGGGAAAGATATAACTCTGTGAGATGAACTCAGAGAACACAGAGCAGTTTCTCAGAAAGCTTCTATCCTGTTTTGAACGGAAGATATTTCCTTTATCACCATAGCCCTCTATGGGCTTCCAAGTACACCTTTGCAAATTCACAAGAACAGCCTTAGCGAAAGGCTTCTTGAAGGGAAAGATGTAACTCTGTGAGATGAATTAACAGAACACAGAGCACTTTCTCAGAAAGCTTCTTTCCAGTTTTGAACGGAAGATATTTCCTATTTCACCATAGCCCTCTATGGGCTTCCAAATATCCCTTTGCCAGTTGAGAAGAACAGCCTTAGCGAAAGGCTTCTTGAAGGGAAAGATGTAACTCTGTGAGATGAATTAACAGAACACAGAGCAGTTTCTCAGAAAGCTTCTTTCCAGTTTTGAACGGAAGATATTTCCTTTTTCACCATAGACCTCTATGGGCTTCCAAATATCCCTTTGCCAATTCCACAAGAAGAGCCTTAGCGAAAGGCTTCTTGAAGGGAAAGATGTAACTCTGTGATATGAATTAACAGAACACAGAAAAGTTTCTCAGAAAGCTTCTTTCCAGTTTTGAACGGAAGATATTTCCTTTTTCACCATAGCCCTCTATGGGCTTCCAAATATCCCTTTGCCAATTCCACAAGAACAGCCTTACCGAAAGTCTGCTTGAAGGGAAAGATGTAACTCTGTGAGATGAATTAACAGAGCACAGAACAGTTTCTCAGAAAGCTTCTTTCCAGTTTTGAACAGAAGATATTTCCTTTTTCACCATAGCCCTCTAAGGGCTTCCAAATATCCCTTTTCCAATTCCACAAGAACAGCCTTAGCGAAAGGCTTCTTGAAGGGAAAGATGTAACTCTGTGAGATGAATTAACAGTACACAGAGCAGTTTCTCAGAAAGCTTCTTTTCAGTATTGAACGGAAGATATTTCCATTTTCACCATAGCCCTCTATGGGCTTCCAAATATCCCTTTCCCAATTCCACAAGAACAGCCTTAGCGAAAGGCTTCCTGAAGGGGAAGATGTAACTCTGTGAGATGAATTAACAGAACACAGAGCAGTTTCTCAGAAAGCTTCTTTCCAGTTTTCAACGGAAGATATTTCCTTTTTCACCATAGCCCTCTATGGGCTTTCAAATATCCCTTTTCCAATTCCACAAGAACAGCCTTAGCGAAAGGCTTCTTGAAGGGAAAGATGTAACTCTGTGAGATGAACTCAGAGAACACAGAGCAGTTTCTCCGAAAGGTTCTTTCCAGTTTTGAACGGAAGATATTTCCTTTATCACCATTGCCCTCTATGGGCATCCAAATATCACTTTGCCAATACCACAGGAAAAGCCTTAGCGAAAGGCTTCTTGAAGGGAAAGATGTAACTCTGCGAGATGCACTAACAGAACACAGAGCAGTTTCTCAGAAAGCTTCTTTCCAGTTTTGAACGGAAGATATTTCCTTTTTCACCATAGCCCTCTATGGGCTTCCAAATATCCCTTTGCCAATTCCACAAGAACAGCCTTAGCGAAAGGCTTCTTGAAGGGAAAGATGTAACTCTGTGAGATGAATTAACAGAACACAGAGCAGTTTCTCAGAAACCTTCTTTCTAGTATTGAACGGAAGATATTTCCATTTTCACCATAGCCCTCTATGGACTTTCAAATATCCCTTTGCCAATTCCACAAGAACAGCCTTAGCGAAAGGCTTCTTGAAGGGAAAGATGTAACTCTGTGAGATGAATTACTAGAACACAGAGCAGTTTCTGAGAAAGCTTCTTTCCACTTTTGAACAGAAGATATTTCCTTTTTCACCATAGCCGTCTATGGGCTTCCAAATATCCCATTTCCAATTCCACAAGAAAGCCTTAGCGAAAGGCTTCTTGAAGGGAAAGATGTAACTCTGTGAGATGAATTACCAGAACACAGAGCAGTTTCTAAGAAAGCTTCTTTCCAGTTTTGAACGGAAGATAATTCCTTTTTCACCATAGACCTCTATGGGCTTCCAAATATCCCTTTCCCAATTCCACAAGAACAGCCTTAGCGAAAGGCTTCTTGAAGGGAAAGATGTAACTCTCTGAGATGAATTACGAGAACACAGAGCAGTTTCTCAGAAAGATTCTTTCCAGTTTTGAACGGAAGATATTTCCTTTTTCACCATAGCCCTCTATGGGCTTCCAAGTACACCTTTGCCAATTCCACAAGAACAGCCTTAGCGAAAGGCTTCTGAAGGGAAAGATGTAACTCTGTGAGATGAACTAACAGAACACAGAGCAGTTTCTTAGAAAGCTTCTTTCCAGTTTTGAACGGAAGATATTTCCTTTTTCACCGTAGCCCTCTATGGGCTTCCAAATATCCCTTTGCCAATTCCACAAGAACAGCCTTAGCGAAAGGCTTCTTGAAGGGAAAGATGTAACTCTGTGAGATGAATTAACAGAACACAGAACAGTTTCTCAGAAAGCTTCTTTCCAGTTTTGAACTTAAGATATTTCCTTTTTCACCATAGCCCTCTATGGACTTCAAAATATCCCTCTGCCTATTCCACAAGAACAGCCTAGCGAAAGGCTTCTTGAAGGGAAAGATGTAACTCTGTGAGATGAACTAACAGAACACAGAGCAGTTTCTTAGAAAGCTTCTTTCCAGTTTTGAACGGAAGATATTTCCTTTTTCACCTTAGCCCTCTATGGGCTTCCAAATATCCCTTTGCCAATTCCACAAGAACAGCCTTAGCGAAAGGCTTCTTGAAGGGAAAGATGTAACTCTGTGAGATGAATTCAGAGAACACAGAGCAGTTTCTCAGAAAGCTTCTTTCCAGTTTTAAACGGAAGATATTTCCTTTTTCACCATAGCCCTCTATGGGCTTCCAAATATCCGTTTGCCAATTCCACAAGAACAGCCTTAGCGAAAGGCTTCTTGAAGGGAGAGATGTAATTCTGTGAGATGAATTAACAGAACACAGAGCAGTTTCTCAGAAAGCTTCTTTCTAGTTTTGAACGGAAGACAATTCCTTTTTCACCATAGCTCTCTATGGGCATCCAAATATCCCTTTGCCAGTTCCAGAAGAACAGCCTTAGCGAAAGACTTCTTGAACGGAAAGATGTAACTCCGTGAGATGAATTCAGAGAACACAGAGCAGTTTCTCAGAAAGCTTCTTTCCAGTTTTGAACGGAAGATATTTCCTTTTTCACCATAGCCCTTATGGACTTCCAAATATCCCTTTGCCAATTCCGCAAGAACAGCCTTAGCAAAAGGCTTCTTGAAGGGAAAGATGTAACTCTGTGAGATGAACTAACTGAACACAGAGCAGTTTCTCAGAAAGCTTTTTCCAGTTTTGAATGGAAGATATTTCCTTTTTCACCATAGCCCTCTATGGGCTTCCAAATATCCCTTTGCCAGTTCCAGAAGAACAGCCTCAGCGAAAGGCTTCTTGAAGGGAGAGATGTAACTCTGTGAGATGAATTAACAGAACACAGAGCAGTTTCTCAGAAAGCGTCTTTCCAGTTTTGAACGGAAGATATTTCCTTTTTCACCATAGCCCTCTTTGGGCTTCCAAATATCCCTTTGGCAATTCCACAAGAACAGCCTTAGCGAAAGGCTTCTTGAAGGGAAAGATGTAACTCTGTGAGATGAATTCAGAGAACACAGAGCAGTTTCTCAGAAAGCTTCTTTCCAGTTTTGAACGGAAGATATTTCCTTTTTCACCATAGCCCTCTATGGGCTTCCAAATATCCCTTTGCCAATTCCACAAGAACAGCCTTAGCGAAAGGCTTCTTGAAAGGAAAAATGTAACTCTGGAAGATGAATTAACAGAACACACAGCAGTTTTTCAGAAAGCTTCTTTCCAGTTTTGAACGGAAGATATTTCCTTTTTCACCAAAACCCTCTATGCGCTTCCAAATATCCCTTTACCAGTTCCAGAAGAACAGCCTTAGCGAAAGGCTTCTTGAAGGGAATGATGTAACTCTGTGAGATGAATTAACAGAACACAGAACATTTTCTCAGAAAGCTTCTTTCCAGTTTTGAACGGAAGATATTTCCTTTTTCACCATAGCCCTCTATGGGCTTCCTAATATCCCTTTGCCAACTCCACAAGAACGGCCTTAGCGAAAGGCTTCTTGAAGGGAAAGATGTAACTCTGTGAGATGAATTAACAGAACACAGAGCAGTTTCTAAAAAAGCTTCTTTCCTGTTTTGAACGGAAGATTTTTCCTTTTTTCACCATAGCCCTCTATGGGCTTCCAAATTTCCGTTTGCCAATTCCACAAGAACAGCCTTAGCGAAAGGCTTCTTGAAGGGAAAGATGTAACTCTGTGAGATGAACTAACAGAACACAGAGCAGTTTCTCAGAAAGCTTCTTTCCAGTTTTGAACGGAAGATATTTACTTTTTCACCATAGCCCTCTATGAGCTTCCAAATATCCCTTTGCCAATTCCACAAGAACGGCGTTAGCGAAAGGCTTCTTGAAGGGAAAGATGTAACTCTGTGAGATGAATTCAGAGAACACAGAGCAGTTTCTCTGAAAGCTTCTTTCCAGTTTTGAACGGAAGATATTTCCTTTTCCACCATAGCCCTCTAAGGGATTCCAAATATCCCTTTGCCAATTCCACAAGAACAGTCTTAGCGAAAGGCTTCTTGAAGGGAAAGATGTAACTCTGTGAGATGAATTGACAGAACACAGAGCAGTTTCTCAGAAAGCTTCTTTCCAGTGTTGAACGGAAGATATTTCCATTTTCACCATAGCCCTCTAAGGGCTTCCAAATATCCCTTTCCCAATTCCACAAGAACAGCCTTAGCGAAAGGCTTCTTGAAGGGAAAGATGTAACTCTGTGAGATGAATTACGAGAACACAGAGCAGTTTCTCAGAAAGATTCTTTCCAGTTTTGAACGGAAGATATTTCCTTTTTCACCATAGCCCTCTATGGGCTTCCAAGTACACCTTTGCCAATTCCACAAGAACAGCCTTAGCGAAAGGCTTCTGAAGGGAAAGAGGTAACTCTGTGAGATGAATTAACAGAACACAGAGCACTTTCTCATAAAGCTTCTTTCCAGTTTTGAACGGAAGATATTTCCTTTTTCACCATAGCCCTATATGGGCTTCCAAATATCCCTTTGCCAGTTCCAGTAGAACAGCCTTAGCGAAAGACTTCTTGAAGGGAAAGATGTAACTCTGTGAGATGAATTAACAGAACACAGAACAGTTTCTCAGAAAGCTTCTTTCCCGTTTTGAACGGAAGATATTTCCTTTTTCACCGTAGCCCTCTATGGGCTTTCAAATATCACTTTGCCAATTCCACAAGAACAGCCTTAGCGAAAGGCTTCTTGAAGGTAAAGATGTAGCTCTGTGAGATGAATTAACAGAACACAGAGCAGTTTCTGAGAAAGCTTCTTTCCACTTTTGAACAGAAGATATTTCCTTTTTCACCATAGCCGTCTATGGGCTTCCAAATATCCCATTTCCAATTCCACAAGAAAGCCTTAGCGAAAGGCTTCTTGAAGGGAAAGATGTAACTCTGTGAGATGAATTACCAGAACACAGAGCAGTTTCTAAGAAAGCTTCTTTCCAGTTTTGAACGGAAGATAATTCCTTTTTCACCATAGACCTCTATGGGCTTCCAAATATCCCTTTCCCAATTCCACAAGAACAGCCTTAGCGAAAGGCTTCTTGAAGGGAAAGATGTAACTCTCTGAGATGAATTACGAGAACACAGAGCAGTTTCTCAGAAAGATTCTTTCCAGTTTTGAACGGAAGATATTTCCTTTTTCACCATAGCCCTCTATGGGCTTCCAAGTACACCTTTGCCAATTCCACAAGAACAGCCTTAGCGAAAGGCTTCTGAAGGGAAAGATGTAATTCTGTGAGATGAACTAACAGAACACAGAGCAGTTTCTTAGAAAGCTTCTTTCCAGTTTTGAACGGAAGATATTTCCTTTTTCACCATAGCCCTCTATGGGCTTCCAAATATCCCTTTGCCAATTCCACAAGAACAGCCTTAGCGAAAGGCTTCTTGAAGGGAAAGATGTAACTCTGTGAGATGAATTAACAGAACACAGAACAGTTTCTCAGAAAGCTTCTTTCCAGTTTTGAACTTAAGATATTTCCTTTTTCACCATAGCCCTCTATGGACTTCAAAATATCCCTTTGCCTATTCCACAAGAACAGCCTAGCGAAAGGCTTCTTGAAGGGAAAGATGTAACTCTGTGAGATGAACTAACAGAACACAGAGCAGTTTCTTAGAAAGCTTCTTTCCAGTTTTGAACGGAAGATATTTCCTTTTTCACCATAGCCCTCTATGGGCTTCCAAATATCCCTTTGCCAATTCCACAAGAACAGCCTTAGCGAAAGGCTTCTTGAAGGGAAAGATGTAACTCTGTGAGATGAATTCAGAGAACACAGAGCAGTTTCTCAGAAAGCTTCTTTCCAGTTTTAAACGGAAGATATTTCCTTTTTCACCATAGCCCTCTATGGGCTTCCAAATATCCGTTTGCCAATTCCACAAGAACAGCCTTAGCGAAAGGCTTCTTGAAGGGAGAGATGTAATTCTGTGAGATGAATTAACAGAACACAGAGCAGTTTCTCAGAAAGCTTCTTTCTAGTTTTGAACGGAAGATAATTCCTTTTTCACCATAGCTCTCTATGGGCATCCAAATATCCCTTTGCCAGTTCCAGAAGAACAGCCTTAGCGAAAGACTTCTTGAACGGAAAGATGTAACTCCGTGAGATGAATTCAGAGAACACAGAGCAGTTTCTCAGAAAGCTTCTTTCCAGTTTTGAACGGAAGATATTTCCTTTTTCACCATAGCCCTTATGGACTTCCAAATATCCCTTTGCCAATTCCGCAAGAACAGCCTTAGCAAAAGGCTTCTTGAAGGGAAAGATGTAACTCTGTGAGATGAACTAACTGAACACAGAGCAGTTTCTCAGAAAGCTTTTTCCAGTTTTGAATGGAAGATATTTCCTTTTTCACCATAGCCCTCTATGGGCTTCCAAATATCCCTTTGCCAGTTCCAGAAGAACAGCCTCAGCGAAAGGCTTCTTGAAGGGAGAGATGTAACTCTGTGAGATGAATTAACAGAACACAGAGCAGTTTCTCAGAAAGCGTCTTTCCAGTTTTGAACGGAAGATATTTCCTTTTTCACCATAGCCCTCTTTGGGCTTCCAAATATCCCTTTGGCAATTCCACAAGAACAGCCTTAGCGAAAGGCTTCTTGAAGGGAAAGATGTAACTCTGTGAGATGAATTCAGAGAACACAGAGCAGTTTCTCAGAAAGCTTCTTTCCAGTTTTGAACGGAAGATATTTCCTTTTTCACCATAGCCCTCTATGGGCTTCCAAATATCCCTTTGCCAATTCCACAAGAACAGCCTTAGCGAAAGGCTTCTTGAAAGGAAAAATGTAACTCTGGAAGATGAATTAACAGAACACACAGCAGTTTTTCAGAAAGCTTCTTTCCAGTTTTGAACGGAAGATATTTCCTTTTTCACCAAAACCCTCTATGGGCTTCCAAATATCCCTTTACCAGTTCCAGAAGAACAGCCTTAGCGAAAGGCTTCTTGAAGGGAATGATGTAACTCTGTGAGATGAATTAACAGAACACAGAACATTTTCTCAGAAAGCTTCTTTCCAGTTTTGAACGGAAGATATTTCCTTTTTCACCATAGCCCTCTATGGGCTTCCTAATATCCCTTTGCCAACTCCACAAGAACGGCCTTAGCGAAAGGCTTCTTGAAGGGAAAGATGTAACTCTGTGAGATGAATTAACAGAACACAGAGCAGTTTCTAAAAAAGCTTCTTTCCTGTTTTGAACGGAAGATTTTTCCTTTTTTCACCATAGCCCTCTATGGGCTTCCAAATTTCCGTTTGCCAATTCCACAAGAACAGCCTTAGCGAAAGGCTTCTTGAAGGGAAAGATGTAACTCTGTGAGATGAACTAACAGAACACAGAGCAGTTTCTCAGAAAGCTTCTTTCCAGTTTTGAACGGAAGATATTTACTTTTTCACCATAGCCCTCTATGAGCTTCCAAATATCCCTTTGCCAATTCCACAAGAACGGCGTTAGCGAAAGGCTTCTTGAAGGGAAAGATGTAACTCTGTGAGATGAATTCAGAGAACACAGAGCAGTTTCTCTGAAAGCTTCTTTCCAGTTTTGAACGGAAGATATTTCCTTTTCCACCATAGCCCTCTAAGGGATTCCAAATATCCCTTTGCCAATTCCACAAGAACAGTCTTAGCGAAAGGCTTCTTGAAGGGAAAGATGTAACTCTGTGAGATGAATTGACAGAACACAGAGCAGTTTCTCAGAAAGCTTCTTTCCAGTGTTGAACGGAAGATATTTCCATTTTCACCATAGCCCTCTAAGGGCTTCCAAATATCCCTTTCCCAATTCCACAAGAACAGCCTTAGCGAAAGGCTTCTTGAAGGGAAAGATGTAACTCTGTGAGATGAATTACGAGAACACAGAGCAGTTTCTCAGAAAGATTCTTTCCAGTTTTGAACGGAAGATATTTCCTTTTTCACCATAGCCCTCTATGGGCTTCCAAGTACACCTTTGCCAATTCCACAAGAACAGCCTTAGCGAAAGGCTTCTGAAGGGAAAGAGGTAACTCTGTGAGATGAATTAACAGAACACAGAGCACTTTCTCATAAAGCTTTTTTCCAGTTTTGAACGGAAGATATTTCCTTTTTCACCATAGCCCTATATGGGCTTCCAAATATCCCTTTGCCAGTTCCAGTAGAACAGCCTTAGCGAAAGACTTCTTGAAGGGAAAGATGTAACTCTGTGAGATGAATTAACAGAACACAGAACAGTTTCTCAGAAAGCTTCTTTCCCGTTTTGAACGGAAGATATTTCCTTTTTCACCGTAGCCCTCTATGGGCTTTCAAATATCACTTTGCCAATTCCACAAGAACAGCCTTAGCGAAAGGCTTCTTGAAGGTAAAGATGTAGCTCTGTGAGATGAATTAACAGAACACAGAGCAGATTCTGAGAAAGCTTCTTTCCACTTTTGAACAGAAGATATTTCCTTTTTCACCATAGCAGTCTATGGGCTTCCAAATATCCCATTTCCAATTCCACAAGAAAGCCTTAGCGAAAGGCTTCTTGAAGGGAAAGATGTAACTCTGTGAGATGAATTACCAGAACACAGAGCAGATTCTAAGAAAGCTTCTTTCCAGTTTTGAACGGAAGATAATTCCTTTTTCACCATAGACCTCTATGGGCTTCCAAATATCCCTTTCCCAATTCCACAAGAACAGCCTTAGCGAAAGGCTTCTTGAAGGGAAAGATGTAACTCTCTGAGATGAATTACGAGAACACAGAGCAGTTTCTCAGAAAGATTCTTTCCAGTTTTGAACGGAAGATATTTCCTTTTTCACCATAGCCCTCTATGGGCTTCCAAGTACACCTTTGCCAATTCCACAAGAACAGCCTTAGCGAAAGGCTTCTGAAGGGAAAGATGTAACTCTGTGAGATGAACTAACAGAACACAGAGCAGTTTCTTAGAAAGCTTCTTTCCAGTTTTGAACGGAAGATATTTCCTTTTTCACCATAGCCCTCTATGGGCTTCCAAATATCCCTTTGCCAATTCCACAAGAACAGCCTTAGCGAAAGGCTTCTTGAAGGGAAAGATGTAACTCTGTGAGATGAATTAACAGAACACAGAACAGTTTCTCAGAAAGCTTCTTTCCAGTTTTGAACTTAAGATATTTCCTTTTTCACCATAGCCCTCTATGGACTTCAAAATATCCCTTTGCCTATTCCACAAGAACAGCCTAGCGAAAGGCTTCTTGAAGGGAAAGATGTAACTCTGTGAGATGAACTAACAGAACACAGAGCAGTTTCTTAGAAAGCTTCTTTCCAGTTTTGAACGGAAGATATTTCCTTTTTCACCATAGCCCTCTATGGGCTTCCAAATATCCCTTTGCCAATTCCACAAGAACAGCCTTAGCGAAAGGCTTCTTGAAGGGAAAGATGTAACTCTGTGAGATGAATTCAGAGAACACAGAGCAGTTTCTCAGAAAGCTTCTTTCCAGTTTTAAACGGAAGATATTTCCTTTTTCACCATAGCCCTCTATGGGCTTCCAAATATCCGTTTGCCAATTCCACAAGAACAGCCTTAGCGAAAGGCTTCTTGAAGGGAGAGATGTAATTCTGTGAGATGAATTAACAGAACACAGAGCAGTTTCTCAGAAAGCTTCTTTCTAGTTTTGAACGGAAGATAATTCCTTTTTCACCATAGCTCTCTATGGGCATCCAAATATCCCTTTGCCAGTTCCAGAAGAACAGCCTTAGCGAAAGACTTCTTGAACGGAAAGATGTAACTCCGTGAGATGAATTCAGAGAACACAGAGCAGTTTCTCAGAAAGCTTCTTTCCAGTTTTGAACGGAAGATATTTCCTTTTTCACCATAGCCCTTATGGACTTCCAAATATCCCTTTGCCAATTCCGCAAGAACAGCCTTAGCAAAAGGCTTCTTGAAGGGAAAGATGTAACTCTGTGAGATGAACTAACTGAACACAGAGCAGTTTCTCAGAAAGCTTTTTCCAGTTTTGAATGGAAGATATTTCCTTTTTCACCATAGCCCTCTATGGGCTTCCAAATATCCCTTTGCCAGTTCCAGAAGAACAGCCTCAGCGAAAGGCTTCTTGAAGGGAGAGATGTAACTCTGTGAGATGAATTAACAGAACACAGAGCAGTTTCTCAGAAAGCGTCTTTCCAGTTTTGAACGGAAGATATTTCCTTTTTCACCATAGCCCTCTTTGGGCTTCCAAATATCCCTTTGGCAATTCCACAAGAACAGCCTTAGCGAAAGGCTTCTTGAAGGGAAAGATGTAACTCTGTGAGATGAATTCAGAGAACACAGAGCAGTTTCTCAGAAAGCTTCTTTCCAGTTTTGAACGGAAGATATTTCCTTTTTCACCATAGCCCTCTATGGGCTTCCAAATATCCCTTTGCCAATTCCACAAGAACAGCCTTAGCGAAAGGCTTCTTGAAAGGAAAAATGTAACTCTGGAAGATGAATTAACAGAACACACAGCAGTTTTTCAGAAAGCTTCTTTCCAGTTTTGAACGGAAGATATTTCCTTTTTCACCAAAACCCTCTATGGGCTTCCAAATATCCCTTTACCAGTTCCAGAAGAACAGCCTTAGCGAAAGGCTTCTTGAAGGGAATGATGTAACTCTGTGAGATGAATTAACAGAACACAGAACATTTTCTCAGAAAGCTTCTTTCCAGTTTTGAACGGAAGATATTTCCTTTTTCACCATAGCCCTCTATGGGCTTCCTAATATCCCTTTGCCAACTCCACAAGAACGGCCTTAGCGAAAGGCTTCTTGAAGGGAAAGATGTAACTCTGTGAGATGAATTAACAGAACACAGAGCAGTTTCTAAAAAAGCTTCTTTCCTGTTTTGAACGGAAGATTTTTCCTTTTTTCACCATAGCCCTCTATGGGCTTCCAAATTTCCGTTTGCCAATTCCACAAGAACAGCCTTAGCGAAAGGCTTCTTGAAGGGAAAGATGTAACTCTGTGAGATGAACTAACAGAACACAGAGCAGTTTCTCAGAAAGCTTCTTTCCAGTTTTGAACGGAAGATATTTCCTTTTCCACCATAGCCCTCTAAGGGATTCCAAATATCCCTTTGCCAATTCCACAAGAACAGTCTTAGCGAAAGGCTTCTTGAAGGGAAAGATGTAACTCTGTGAGATGAATTGACAGAACACAGAGCAGTTTCTCAGAAAGCTTCTTTCCAGTGTTGAACGGAAGATATTTCCATTTTCACCATAGCCCTCTAAGGGCTTCCAAATATCCCTTTCCCAATTCCACAAGAACAGCCTTAGCGAAAGGCTTCTTGAAGGGAAAGATGTAACTCTGTGAGATGAATTACGAGAACACAGAGCAGTTTCTCAGAAAGATTCTTTCCAGTTTTGAACGGAAGATATTTCCTATTTCACCATAGCCCTCTATGGGCTTCCAAGTACACCTTTGCCAATTACACAAGAACAGCCTTAGCGAAAGGCTTCTGAAGGGAAAGAGGTAACTCTGTGAGATGAATTAACAGAACACAGAGCACTTTCTCATAAAGCTTCTTTCCAGTTTTGAACGGAAGATATTTCCTTTTTCACCATAGCCCTATATGGGCTTCCAAATATCCCTTTGCCAGTTCCAGTAGAACAGCCTTAGCGAAAGACTTCTTGAAGGGAAAGATGTAACTCTGTGAGATGAATTAACAGAACACAGAACAGTTTCTCAGAAAGCTTCTTTCCCGTTTTGAACGGAAGATATTTCCTTTTTCACCGTAGCCCTCTATGGGCTTTCAAATATCACTTTGCCAATTCCACAAGAACAGCCTTAGCGAAAGGCTTCTTGAAGGTAAAGATGTAGCTCTGTGAGATGAATTAACAGAACACAGAGCAGTTTCTGAGAAAGCTTCTTTCCACTTTTGAACAGAAGATATTTCCTTTTTCACCATAGCCGTCTATGGGCTTCCAAATATCCCATTTCCAATTCCACAAGAAAGCCTTAGCGAAAGGCTTCTTGAAGGGAAAGATGTAACTCTGTGAGATGAATTACCAGAACACAGAGCAGTTTCTAAGAAAGCTTCTTTCCAGTTTTGAACGGAAGATAATTCCTTTTTCACCATAGACCTCTATGGGCTTCCAAATATCCCTTTCCCAATTCCACAAGAACAGCCTTAGCGAAAGGCTTCTTGAAGGGAAAGATGTAACTCTCTGAGATGAATTACGAGAACACAGAGCAGTTTCTCAGAAAGATTCTTTCCAGTTTTGAACGGAAGATATTTCCTTTTTCACCATAGCCCTCTATGGGCTTCCAAGTACACCTTTGCCAATTCCACAAGAACAGCCTTAGCGAAAGGCTTCTGAAGGGAAAGATGTAACTCTGTGAGATGAGCTAACAGAACACAGAGCAGTTTCTTAGAAAGCTTCTTTCCAGTTTTGAACGGAAGATATTTCCTTTTTCACCATAGCCCTCTATGGGCTTCCAAATATCCCTTTGCCAATTCCACAAGAACAGCCTTAGCGAAAGGCTTCTTGAAGGGAAAGATGTAACTCAGTGAGATGAATTAACAGAACACAGAACAGTTTCTCAGAAAGCTTCTTTCCAGTTTTGAACTTAAGATATTTCCTTTTTCACCATAGCCCTCTATGGACTTCAAAATATCCCTTTGCCTATTCCAGAAGAACAGCCTAGCGAAAGGCTTCTTGAAGGGAAAGATGTAACTCTGTGAGATGAACTAACAGAACACAGAGCAGTTTCTTAGAAAGCTTCTTTCCAGTTTTGAACGGAAGATATTTCCTTTTTCACCATAGCCCTCTATGGGCTTCCAAATATCCCTTTGCCAATTCCACAAGAACAGCCTTAGCGAAAGGCTTCTTGAAGGGAAAGATGTAACTCTGTGAGATGAATTCAGAGAACACAGAGCAGTTTCTCAGAAAGCTTCTTTCCAGTTTTAAACGGAAGATATTTCCTTTTTCACCATAGCCCTCTATGGGCTTCCAAATATCCGTTTGCCAATTCCACAAGAACAGCCTTAGCGAAAGGCTTCTTGAAGGGAGAGATGTAATTCTGTGAGATGAATTAACAGAACACAGAGCAGTTTCTCAGAAAGCTTCTTTCTAGTTTTGAACGGAAGATAATTCCTTTTTCACCATAGCTCTCTATGGGCATCCAAATATCCCTTTGCCAGTTCCAGAAGAACAGCCTTAGCGAAAGACTTCTTGAACGGAAAGATGTAACTCCGTGAGATGAATTCAGAGAACACAGAGCAGTTTCTCAGAAAGCTTCTTTCCAGTTTTGAACGGAAGATATTTCCTTTTTCACCATAGCCCTTATGGACTTCCAAATATCTCTTTGCCAATTCCGCAAGAACAGCCTTAGCAAAAGGCTTCTTGAAGGGAAAGATGTAACTCTGTGAGATGAACTAACTGAACACAGAGCAGTTTCTCAGAAAGCTTTTTCCAGTTTTGAATGGAAGATATTTCCTTTTTCACCATAGCCCTCTATGGGCTTCCAAATATCCCTTTGCCAGTTCCAGAAGAACAGCCTCAGCGAAAGGCTTCTTGAAGGGAGAGATGTAACTCTGTGAGATGAATTAACAGAACACAGAGCAGTTTCTCAGAAAGCGTCTTTCCAGTTTTGAACGGAAGATATTTCCTTTTTCACCATAGCCCTCTTTGGGCTTCCAAATATCCCTTTGGCAATTCCACAAGAACAGCCTTAGCGAAAGGCTTCTTGAAGGGAAAGATGTAACTCTGTGAGATGAATTCAGAGAACACAGAGCAGTTTCTCAGAAAGCTTCTTTCCAGTTTTGAACGGAACATATTTCCTTTTTCACCATAGCCCTCTATGGGCTTCCAAATATCCCTTTGCCAATTCCACAAGAACAGCCTTAGCGAAAGGCTTCTTGAAAGGAAAAATGTAACTCTGGAAGATGAATTAACAGAACACACAGCAGTTTTTCAGAAAGCTTCTTTCCAGTTTTGAACGGAAGATATTTCCTTTTTCACCAAAACCCTCTATGGGCTTCCAAATATCCCTTTACCAGTTCCAGAAGAACAGCCTTAGCGAAAGGCTTCTTGAAGGGAATGATGTAACTCTGTGAGATGAATTAACAGAACACAGAACATTTTCTCAGAAAGCTTCTTTCCAGTTTTGAACGGAAGATATTTCCTTTTTCACCATAGCCCTCTATGGGCTTCCTAATATCCCTTTGCCAACTCCACAAGAACGGCCTTAGCGAAAGGCTTCTTGAAGGGAAAGATGTAACTCTGTGAGATGAATTAACAGAACACAGAGCAGTTTCTAAAAAAGCTTCTTTCCTGTTTTGAACGGAAGATTTTTCCTTTTTTCACCATAGCCCTCTATGGGCTTCCAAATTTCCGTTTGCCAATTCCACAAGAACAGCCTTAGCGAAAGGCTTCTTGAAGGGAAAGATGTAACTCTGTGAGATGAACTAACAGAACACAGAGCAGTTTCTCAGAAAGCTTCTTTCCAGTTTTGAACGGAAGATATTTACTTTTTCACCATAGCCCTCTATGAGCTTCCAAATATCCCTTTGCCAATTCCACAAGAACGGCGTTAGCGAAAGGCTTCTTGAAGGGAAAGATGTAACTCTGTGAGATGAATTCAGAGAACACAGAGCAGTTTCTCTGAAAGCTTCTTTCCAGTTTTGAACGGAAGATATTTCCTTTTCCACCATAGCCCTCTAAGGGATTCCAAATATCCCTTTGCCAATTCCACAAGAACAGTCTTAGCGAAAGGCTTCTTGAAGGGAAAGATGTAACTCTGTGAGATGAATTGACAGAACACAGAGCAGTTTCTCAGAAAGCTTCTTTCCAGTGTTGAACGGAAGATATTTCCATTTTCACCATAGCCCTCTAAGGGCTTCCAAATATCCCTTTCCCAATTCCACAAGAACAGCCTTAGCGAAAGGCTTCTTGAAGGGAAAGATGTAACTCTGTGAGATGAATTACGAGAACACAGAGCAGTTTCTCAGAAAGATTCTTTCCAGTTTTGAACGGAAGATATTTCCTTTTTCACCATAGCCCTCTATGGGCTTCCAAGTACACCTTTGCCAATTCCACAAGAACAGCCTTAGCGAAAGGCTTCTGAAGGGAAAGAGGTAACTCTGTGAGATGAATTAACAGAACACAGAGCACTTTCTCATAAAGCTTCTTTCCAGTTTTGAACGGAAGATATTTCCTTTTTCACCATAGCCCTATATGGGCTTCCAAATATCCCTTTGCCAGTTCCAGTAGAACAGCCTTAGCGAAAGACTTCTTGAAGGGAAAGATGTAACTCTGTGAGATGAATTAACAGAACACAGAACAGTTTCTCAGAAAGCTTCTTTCCCGTTTTGAACGGAAGATATTTCCTTTTTCACCGTAGCCCTCTATGGGCTTTCAAATATCACTTTGCCAATTCCACAAGAACAGCCTTAGCGAAAGGCTTCTTGAAGGTAAAGATGTAGCTCTGTGAGATGAATTAACAGAACACAGAGCAGTTTCTGAGAAAGCTTCTTTCCACTTTTGAACAGAAGATATTTCCTTTTTCACCATAGCCGTCTATGGGCTTCCAAATATCCCATTTCCAATTCCACAAGAAAGCCTTAGCGAAAGGCTTCTTGAAGGGAAAGATGTAACTCTGTGAGATGAATTACCAGAACACAGAGCAGTTTCTAAGAAAGCTTCTTTCCAGTTTTGAACGGAAGATAATTCCTTTTTCACCATAGACCTCTATGGGCTTCCAAATATCCCTTTCCCAATTCCACAAGAACAGCCTTAGCGAAAGGCTTCTTGAAGGGAAAGATGTAACTCTCTGAGATGAATTACGAGAACACAGAGCAGTTTCTCAGAAAGATTCTTTCCAGTTTTGAACGGAAGATATTTCCTTTTTCACCATAGCCCTCTATGGGCTTCCAAGTACCCCTTTGCCAATTCCACAAGAACAGCCTTAGCGAAAGGCTCCTTGAAGGGAAAGATGTAACTCTGTGAGATGAACTAACAGAACACAGAGCAGTTTCTTAGAAAGCTTCTTTCCAGTTTTGAACGGAAGATATTTCCTTTTTCACCATAGCCCTCTATGGGCTTCCAAATATCCCTTTATCAATTCCACAAGAACAGCCTTAGCGAAAGGCTTCTTGAAGGGAAAGATGTAACTCTGTGAGATGAATTAACAGAACACAGAACAGTTTCTCAGAAAGCTTCTTTCCAGTTTTGAACTTAAGATATTTCCTTTTTCACCATAGCCCTCTATGGACTTCAAAATATCCCTTTGCCTATTCCACAAGAACAGCCTAGCGAAAGGCTTCTTGAAGGGAAAGATGTAACTCTGTGAGATGAACTAACAGAACACAGAGCAGTTTCTTAGAAAGCTTCTTTCCAGTTTTGAACGGAAGATATTTCCTTTTTCACCATAGCCCTCTATGGGCTTCCAAATATCCCTTTGCCAATTCCACAAGAACAGCCTTAGCGAAAGGCTTCTTGAAGGGAAAGATGTAACTCTGTGAGATGAATTCAGAGAACACAGAGCAGTTTCTCAGAAAGCTTCTTTCCAGTTTTAAACGGAAGATATTTCCTTTTTCACCATAGCCCTCTATGGGCTTCCAAATATCCGTTTGCCAATTCCACAAGAACAGCCTTAGCGAAAGGCTTCTTGAAGGGAGAGATGTAATTCTGTGAGATGAATTAACAGAACACAGAGCAGTTTCTCAGAAAGCTTCTTTCTAGTTTTGAACGGAAGATAATTCCTTTTTCACCATAGCTCTCTATGGGCATCCAAATATCCCTTTGCCAGTTCCAGAAGAACAGCCTTAGCGAAAGACTTCTTGAACGGAAAGATGTAACTCCGTGAGATGAATTCAGAGAACACAGAGCAGTTTCTCAGAAAGCTTCTTTCCAGTTTTGAACGGAAGATATTTCCTTTTTCACCATAGCCCTTATGGACTTCCAAATATCCCTTTGCCAATTCCGCAAGAACAGCCTTAGCAAAAGTCTTCTTGAAGGGAAAGATGTAACTCTGTGAGATGAACTAACTGAACACAGAGCAGTTTCTCAGAAAGCTTTTTCCAGTTTTGAATGGAAGATATTTCCTTTTTCACCATAGCCCTCTATGGGCTTCCAAATATCCCTTTGCCAGTTCCAGAAGAACAGCCTCAGCGAAAGGCTTCTTGAAGGGAGAGATGTAACTCTGTGAGATGAATTAACAGAACACAGAGCAGTTTCTCAGAAAGCGTCTTTCCAGTTTTGAACGGAAGATATTTCCTTTTTCACCATAGCCCTCTTTGGGCTTCCAAATATCCCTTTGGCAATTCCACAAGAACAGCCTTAGCGAAAGGCTTCTTGAAGGGAAAGATGTAACTCTGTGAGATGAATTCAGAGAACACAGAGCAGTTTCTCAGAAAGCTTCTTTCCAGTTTTGAACGGAAGATATTTCCTTTTTCACCATAGCCCTCTATGGGCTTCCAAATATCCCTTTGCCAATTCCACAAGAACAGCCTTAGCGAAAGGCTTCTTGAAAGGAAAAATGTAACTCTGGAAGATGAATTAACAGAACACACAGCAGTTTTTCAGAAAGCTTCTTTCCAGTTTTGAACGGAAGATATTTCCTTTTTCACCATAGCCCTCTATGGGCTTCCTAATATCCCTTTGCCAACTCCACAAGAACGGCCTTAGCGAAAGGCTTCTTGAAGGGAAAGATGTAACTCTGTGAGATGAATTAACAGAACACAGAGCAGTTTCTAAAAAAGCTTCTTTCCTGTTTTGAACGGAAGATTTTTCCTTTTTTCACCATAGCCCTCTATGGGCTTCCAAATTTCCGTTTGCCAATTCCACAAGAACAGCCTTAGCGAAAGGCTTCTTGAAGGGAAAGATGTAACTCTGTGAGATGAACTAACAGAACACAGAGCAGTTTCTCAGAAAGCTTTTTTCCAGTTTTGAACGGAAGATATTTACTTTTTCACCATAGCCCTCTATGAGCTTCCAAATATCCCTTTGCCAATTCCACAAGAACGGCGTTAGCGAAAGGCTTCTTGAAGGGAAAGATGTAACTCTGTGAGATGAATTCAGAGAACACAGAGCAGTTTCTCTGAAAGCTTCTTTCCAGTTTTAAACGGAAGATATTTCCTTTTCCACCATAGCCCTCTAAGGGATTCCAAATATCCCTTTGCCAATTCCACAAGAACAGTCTTAGCGAAAGGCTTCTTGAAGGGAAAGATGTAACTCTGTGAGATGAATTGACAGAACACAGAGCAGTTTCTCAGAAAGCTTCTTTCCAGTGTTGAACGGAAGATATTTCCATTTTCACCATAGCCCTCTAAGGGCTTCCAAATATCCCTTTCACAATTCCACAAGAACAGCCTTAGCGAAAGGCTTCTTGAAGGGAAAGATGTAACTCTGTGAGATGAATTACGAGAACACAGAGCAGTTTCTCAGAAAGATTCTTTCCAGTTTTGAACGGAAGATATTTCCTTTTTCACCATAGCCCTCTATGGGCTTCCAAGTACACCTTTGCCAATTCCACAAGAACAGCCTTAGCGAAAGGCTTCTGAAGGGAAAGAGGTAACTCTGTGAGATGAATTAACAGAACACAGAGCACTTTCTCATAAAGCTTCTTTCCAGTTTTGAACGGAAGATATTTCCTTTTTCACCATAGCCCTATATGGGCTTCCAAATATCCCTTTGCCAGTTCCAGTAGAACAGCCTTAGCGAAAGACTTCTTGAAGGGAAAGATGTAACTCTGTGAGATGAATTAACAGAACACAGAACAGTTTCTCAGAAAGCTTCTTTCCCGTTTTGAACGGAAGATATTTCCTTTTTCACCGTAGCCCTCTATGGGCTTTCAAATATCACTTTGCCAATTCCACAAGAACAGCCTTAGCGAAAGGCTTCTTGAAGGTAAAGATGTAGCTCTGTGAGATGAATTAACAGAACACAGAGCAGTTTCTGAGAAAGCTTCTTTCCACTTTTGAACAGAAGATATTTCCTTTTTCACCATAGCCGTCTATGGGCTTCCAAATATCCCATTTCCAATTCCACAAGAAAGCCTTAGCGAAAGGCTTCTTGAAGGGAAAGATGTAACTCTGTGAGATGAATTACCAGAACACAGAGCAGTTTCTAAGAAAGCTTCTTTCCAGTTTTGAACGGAAGATAATTCCTTTTTCACCATAGACCTCTATGGGCTTCCAAATATCCCTTTCCCAATTCCACAAGAACAGCCTTAGCGAAAGGCTTCTTGAAGGGAAAGATGTAACTCTCTGAGATGAATTACGAGAACACAGAGCAGTTTCTCAGAAAGATTCTTTCCAGTTTTGAACGGAAGATATTTCCTTTTTCACCATAGCCCTCTATGGGCTTCCAAGTACACCTTTGCCAATTCCACAAGAACAGCCTTAGCGAAAGGCTTCTGAAGGGAAAGATGTAACTCTGTGAGATGAGCTAACAGAACACAGAGCAGTTTCTTAGAAAGCTTCTTTCCAGTTTTGAACGGAAGATATTTCCTTTTTCACCATAGCCCTCTATGGGCTTCCAAATATCCCTTTGCCAATTCCACAAGAACAGCCTTAGCGAAAGGCTTCTTGAAGGGAAAGATGTAACTCAGTGAGATGAATTAACAGAACACAGAACAGTTTCTCAGAAAGCTTCTTTCCAGTTTTGAACTTAAGATATTTCCTTTTTCACCATAGCCCTCTATGGACTTCAAAATATCCCTTTGCCTATTCCAGAAGAACAGCCTAGCGAAAGGCTTCTTGAAGGGAAAGATGTAACTCTGTGAGATGAACTAACAGAACACAGAGCAGTTTCTTAGAAAGCTTCTTTCCAGTTTTGAACGGAAGATATTTCCTTTTTCACCATAGCCCTCTATGGGCTTCCAAATATCCCTTTGCCAATTCCACAAGAACAGCCTTAGCGAAAGGCTTCTTGAAGGGAAAGATGTAACTCTGTGAGATGAATTCAGAGAACACAGAGCAGTTTCTCAGAAAGCTTCTTTCCAGTTTTAAACGGAAGATATTTCCTTTTTCACCATAGCCCTCTATGGGCTTCCAAATATCCGTTTGCCAATTCCACAAGAACAGCCTTAGCGAAAGGCTTCTTGAAGGGAGAGATGTAATTCTGTGAGATGAATTAACAGAACACAGAGCAGTTTCTCAGAAAGCTTCTTTCTAGTTTTGAACGGAAGATAATTCCTTTTTCACCATAGCTCTCTATGGGCATCCAAATATCCCTTTGCCAGTTCCAGAAGAACAGCCTTAGCGAAAGACTTCTTGAACGGAAAGATGTAACTCCGTGAGATGAATTCAGAGAACACAGAGCAGTTTCTCAGAAAGCTTCTTTCCAGTTTTGAACGGAAGATATTTCCTTTTTCACCATAGCCCTTATGGACTTCCAAATATCTCTTTGCCAATTCCGCAAGAACAGCCTTAGCAAAAGGCTTCTTGAAGGGAAAGATGTAACTCTGTGAGATGAACTAACTGAACACAGAGCAGTTTCTCAGAAAGCTTTTTCCAGTTTTGAATGGAAGATATTTCCTTTTTCACCATAGCCCTCTATGGGCTTCCAAATATCCCTTTGCCAGTTCCAGAAGAACAGCCTCAGCGAAAGGCTTCTTGAAGGGAGAGATGTAACTCTGTGAGATGAATTAACAGAACACAGAGCAGTTTCTCAGAAAGCGTCTTTCCAGTTTTGAACGGAAGATATTTCCTTTTTCACCATAGCCCTCTTTGGGCTTCCAAATATCCCTTTGGCAATTCCACAAGAACAGCCTTAGCGAAAGGCTTCTTGAAGGGAAAGATGTAACTCTGTGAGATGAATTCAGAGAACACAGAGCAGTTTCTCAGAAAGCTTCTTTCCAGTTTTGAACGGAACATATTTCCTTTTTCACCATAGCCCTCTATGGGCTTCCAAATATCCCTTTGCCAATTCCACAAGAACAGCCTTAGCGAAAGGCTTCTTGAAAGGAAAAATGTAACTCTGGAAGATGAATTAACAGAACACACAGCAGTTTTTCAGAAAGCTTCTTTCCAGTTTTGAACGGAAGATATTTCCTTTTTCACCAAAACCCTCTATGGGCTTCCAAATATCCCTTTACCAGTTCCAGAAGAACAGCCTTAGCGAAAGGCTTCTTGAAGGGAATGATGTAACTCTGTGAGATGAATTAACAGAACACAGAACATTTTCTCAGAAAGCTTCTTTCCAGTTTTGAACGGAAGATATTTCCTTTTTCACCATAGCCCTCTATGGGCTTCCTAATATCCCTTTGCCAACTCCACAAGAACGGCCTTAGCGAAAGGCTTCTTGAAGGGAAAGATGTAACTCTGTGAGATGAATTAACAGAACACAGAGCAGTTTCTAAAAAAGCTTCTTTCCTGTTTTGAACGGAAGATTTTTCCTTTTTTCACCATAGCCCTCTATGGGCTTCCAAATTTCCGTTTGCCAATTCCACAAGAACAGCCTTAGCGAAAGGCTTCTTGAAGGGAAAGATGTAACTCTGTGAGATGAACTAACAGAACACAGAGCAGTTTCTCAGAAAGCTTCTTTCCAGTTTTGAACGGAAGATATTTACTTTTTCACCATAGCCCTCTATGAGCTTCCAAATATCCCTTTGCCAATTCCACAAGAACGGCGTTAGCGAAAGGCTTCTTGAAGGGAAAGATGTAACTCTGTGAGATGAATTCAGAGAACACAGAGCAGTTTCTCTGAAAGCTTCTTTCCAGTTTTGAACGGAAGATATTTCCTTTTCCACCATAGCCCTCTAAGGGATTCCAAATATCCCTTTGCCAATTCCACAAGAACAGTCTTAGCGAAAGGCTTCTTGAAGGGAAAGATGTAACTCTGTGAGATGAATTGACAGAACACAGAGCAGTTTCTCAGAAAGCTTCTTTCCAGTGTTGAACGGAAGATATTTCCATTTTCACCATAGCCCTCTAAGGGCTTCCAAATATCCCTTTCCCAATTCCACAAGAACAGCCTTAGCGAAAGGCTTCTTGAAGGGAAAGATGTAACTCTGTGAGATGAATTACGAGAACACAGAGCAGTTTCTCAGAAAGATTCTTTCCAGTTTTGAACGGAAGATATTTCCTTTTTCACCATAGCCCTCTATGGGCTTCCAAGTACACCTTTGCCAATTCCACAAGAACAGCCTTAGCGAAAGGCTTCTGAAGGGAAAGAGGTAACTCTGTGAGATGAATTAACAGAACACAGAGCACTTTCTCATAAAGCTTCTTTCCAGTTTTGAACGGAAGATATTTCCTTTTTCACCATAGCCCTATATGGGCTTCCAAATATCCCTTTGCCAGTTCCAGTAGAACAGCCTTAGCGAAAGACTTCTTGAAGGGAAAGATGTAACTCTGTGAGATGAATTAACAGAACACAGAACAGTTTCTCAGAAAGCTTCTTTCCCGTTTTGAACGGAAGATATTTCCTTTTTCACCGTAGCCCTCTATGGGCTTTCAAATATCACTTTGCCAATTCCACAAGAACAGCCTTAGCGAAAGGCTTCTTGAAGGTAAAGATGTAGCTCTGTGAGATGAATTAACAGAACACAGAGCAGTTTCTGAGAAAGCTTCTTTCCACTTTTGAACAGAAGATATTTCCTTTTTCACCATAGCCGTCTATGGGCTTCCAAATATCCCATTTCCAATTCCACAAGAAAGCCTTAGCGAAAGGCTTCTTGAAGGGAAAGATGTAACTCTGTGAGATGAATTACCAGAACACAGAGCAGTTTCTAAGAAAGCTTCTTTCCAGTTTTGAACGGAAGATAATTCCTTTTTCACCATAGACCTCTATGGGCTTCCAAATATCCCTTTCCCAATTCCACAAGAACAGCCTTAGCGAAAGGCTTCTTGAAGGGAAAGATGTAACTCTCTGAGATGAATTACGAGAACACAGAGCAGTTTCTCAGAAAGATTCTTTCCAGTTTTGAACGGAAGATATTTCCTTTTTCACCATAGCCCTCTATGGGCTTCCAAGTACCCCTTTGCCAATTCCACAAGAACAGCCTTAGCGAAAGGCTCCTTGAAGGGAAAGATGTAACTCTGTGAGATGAACTAACAGAACACAGAGCAGTTTCTTAGAAAGCTTCTTTCCAGTTTTGAACGGAAGATATTTCCTTTTTCACCATAGCCCTCTATGGGCTTCCAAATATCCCTTTATCAATTCCACAAGAACAGCCTTAGCGAAAGGCTTCTTGAAGGGAAAGATGTAACTCTGTGAGATGAATTAACAGAACACAGAACAGTTTCTCAGAAAGCTTCTTTCCAGTTTTGAACTTAAGATATTTCCTTTTTCACCATAGCCCTCTATGGACTTCAAAATATCCCTTTGCCTATTCCACAAGAACAGCCTAGCGAAAGGCTTCTTGAAGGGAAAGATGTAACTCTGTGAGATGAACTAACAGAACACAGAGCAGTTTCTTAGAAAGCTTCTTTCCAGTTTTGAACGGAAGATATTTCCTTTTTCACCATAGCCCTCTATGGGCTTCCAAATATCCCTTTGCCAATTCCACAAGAACAGCCTTAGCGAAAGGCTTCTTGAAGGGAAAGATGTAACTCTGTGAGATGAATTCAGAGAACACAGAGCAGTTTCTCAGAAAGCTTCTTTCCAGTTTTAAACGGAAGATATTTCCTTTTTCACCATAGCCCTCTATGGGCTTCCAAATATCCGTTTGCCAATTCCACAAGAACAGCCTTAGCGAAAGGCTTCTTGAAGGGAGAGATGTAATTCTGTGAGATGAATTAACAGAACACAGAGCAGTTTCTCAGAAAGCTTCTTTCTAGTTTTGAACGGAAGATAATTCCTTTTTCACCATAGCTCTCTATGGGCATCCAAATATCCCTTTGCCAGTTCCAGAAGAACAGCCTTAGCGAAAGACTTCTTGAACGGAAAGATGTAACTCCGTGAGATGAATTCAGAGAACACAGAGCAGTTTCTCAGAAAGCTTCTTTCCAGTTTTGAACGGAAGATATTTCCTTTTTCACCATAGCCCTTATGGACTTCCAAATATCCCTTTGCCAATTCCGCAAGAACAGCCTTAGCAAAAGGCTTCTTGAAGGGAAAGATGTAACTCTGTGAGATGAACTAACTGAACACAGAGCAGTTTCTCAGAAAGCTTTTTCCAGTTTTGAATGGAAGATATTTCCTTTTTCACCATAGCCCTCTATGGGCTTCCAAATATCCCTTTGCCAGTTCCAGAAGAACAGCCTCAGCGAAAGGCTTCTTGAAGGGAGAGATGTAACTCTGTGAGATGAATTAACAGAACACAGAGCAGTTTCTCAGAAAGCGTCTTTCCAGTTTTGAACGGAAGATATTTCCTTTTTCACCATAGCCCTCTTTGGGCTTCCAAATATCCCTTTGGCAATTCCACAAGAACAGCCTTAGCGAAAGGCTTCTTGAAGGGAAAGATGTAACTCTGTGAGATGAATTCAGAGAACACAGAGCAGTTTCTCAGAAAGCTTCTTTCCAGTTTTGAACGGAAGATATTTCCTTTTTCACCATAGCCCTCTATGGGCTTCCAAATATCCCTTTGCCAATTCCACAAGAACAGCCTTAGCGAAAGGCTTCTTGAAAGGAAAAATGTAACTCTGGAAGATGAATTAACAGAACACACAGCAGTTTTTCAGAAAGCTTCTTTCCAGTTTTGAACGGAAGATATTTCCTTTTTCACCATAGCCCTCTATGGGCTTCCTAATATCCCTTTGCCAACTCCACAAGAACGGCCTTAGCGAAAGGCTTCTTGAAGGGAAAGATGTAACTCTGTGAGATGAATTAACAGAACACAGAGCAGTTTCTAAAAAAGCTTCTTTCCTGTTTTGAACGGAAGATTTTTCCTTTTTTCACCATAGCCCTCTATGGGCTTCCAAATTTCCGTTTGCCAATTCCACAAGAACAGCCTTAGCGAAAGGCTTCTTGAAGGGAAAGATGTAACTCTGTGAGATGAACTAACAGAACACAGAGCAGTTTCTCAGAAAGCTTTTTTCCAGTTTTGAACGGAAGATATTTACTTTTTCACCATAGCCCTCTATGAGCTTCCAAATATCCCTTTGCCAATTCCACAAGAACGGCGTTAGCGAAAGGCTTCTTGAAGGGAAAGATGTAACTCTGTGAGATGAATTCAGAGAACACAGAGCAGTTTCTCTGAAAGCTTCTTTCCAGTTTTAAACGGAAGATATTTCCTTTTCCACCATAGCCCTCTAAGGGATTCCAAATATCCCTTTGCCAATTCCACAAGAACAGTCTTAGCGAAAGGCTTCTTGAAGGGAAAGATGTAACTCTGTGAGATGAATTGACAGAACACAGAGCAGTTTCTCAGAAAGCTTCTTTCCAGTGTTGAACGGAAGATATTTCCATTTTCACCATAGCCCTCTAAGGGCTTCCAAATATCCCTTTCACAATTCCACAAGAACAGCCTTAGCGAAAGGCTTCTTGAAGGGAAAGATGTAACTCTGTGAGATGAATTACGAGAACACAGAGCAGTTTCTCAGAAAGATTCTTTCCAGTTTTGAACGGAAGATATTTCCTTTTTCACCATAGCCCTCTATGGGCTTCCAAGTACACCTTTGCCAATTCCACAAGAACAGCCTTAGCGAAAGGCTTCTGAAGGGAAAGAGGTAACTCTGTGAGATGAATTAACAGAACACAGAGCACTTTCTCATAAAGCTTCTTTCCAGTTTTGAACGGAAGATATTTCCTTTTTCACCATAGCCCTATATGGGCTTCCAAATATCCCTTTGCCAGTTCCAGTAGAACAGCCTTAGCGAAAGACTTCTTGAAGGGAAAGATGTAACTCTGTGAGATGAATTAACAGAACACAGAACAGTTTCTCAGAAAGCTTCTTTCCCGTTTTGAACGGAAGATATTTCCTTTTTCACCGTAGCCCTCTATGGGCTTTCAAATATCACTTTGCCAATTCCACAAGAACAGCCTTAGCGAAAGGCTTCTTGAAGGTAAAGATGTAGCTCTGTGAGATGAATTAACAGAACACAGAGCAGTTTCTGAGAAAGCTTCTTTCCACTTTTGAACAGAAGATATTTCCTTTTTCACCATAGCCGTCTATGGGCTTCCAAATATCCCATTTCCAATTCCACAAGAAAGCCTTAGCGAAAGGCTTCTTGAAGGGAAAGATGTAACTCTGTGAGATGAATTACCAGAACACAGAGCAGTTTCTAAGAAAGCTTCTTTCCAGTTTTGAACGGAAGATAATTCCTTTTTCACCATAGACCTCTATGGGCTTCCAAATATCCCTTTCCCAATTCCACAAGAACAGCCTTAGCGAAAGGCTTCTTGAAGGGAAAGATGTAACTCTCTGAGATGAATTACGAGAACACAGAGCAGTTTCTCAGAAAGATTCTTTCCAGTTTTGAACGGAAGATATTTCCTTTTTCACCATAGCCCTCTATGGGCTTCCAAGTACACCTTTGCCAATTCCACAAGAACAGCCTTAGCGAAAGGCTTCTGAAGGGAAAGATGTAACTCTGTGAGATGAACTAACAGAACACAGAGCAGTTTCTCAGAAAGCTTCTTTCCAGTTTTGAACAAAGATATTTCCTTTTTCACCATAGCCCTCTATGGGCTTCCAAATATCCGTTTGTCAATTCCACAAGAACAGCCTTAGCGAAAGGCTTCTTGAAGGGAAAGGTGTAACTCTGTGAGATGAATTAACAGAACACAGAGCAGTTTCTCAGAAAGCTTCTTTCTAGTTTTGAACTGAAGATATTTCCTTTTTCACCATAACCCTCTATGGGCATCCAAATATCACTTTGCCAGTTCCAGAAGAACAGCCTTAGCGAAAGGCTTCTTGAAGGGAAAGACGTAACTCTGTGAGATGAATTAACAGAACACAGAGCAGTTTCTCAGAATGCTTCTTTCCAGTTTTGAACGGAAGATATTTCCTTTTTCACCATAGCCCTCTAGGGGCTTCCAAATATCCCTTTGCCAACTCCACAAGAACAGCCCTAGCGAAAGGCTTCCTGAAGTGAAAGATGTAACACTGTGAGATGAATTAACAGAACACAGAACAGTTTCTCAGAAAGCTTCTATCCTGTTTTGAACGGAAGATATTTCCTTTTTCACCATAGCCCTCTATGGGCTTCCAAGTACACCTTTACCAATTCCACAAGAACTGCCTTAGCGAAAGGCTTCTTTAAGGGAAAGATGTAACTCTGTGAGATGAATTAAGAGAACACAGAGCAGTTTCTCAGAAAGCCTCTTTCCAGTTTTGAACGGAAAATATTTCCTTTTTCACCATAGCCCTCTATGGGCTTCCAAATATCCCTTTGCCAATTAAACAAGAACAGCCTTAGCGAAAGGCTTCTTGAAGAGAAAGATGTAACTTTGTGAGATGAATTAACAGAACACAGAGCAGTTTTTCAGAAAGCTTCTTTCCAGTTTTGAGCGAAAGATATTTCCTTTTTCACCATAGCCTTCTATTGGCTTCCAAATATCCCTTTGCCAATTCCACAACAACAGCCGTAGCAAAAGGCTTCTTGAAGGGAAAGATGTAACTCTGTGAGATGAACTAACTGAACACAGAGCAGTTTCTCAGAAAGCTTCTTTCCAGTTTTGAATGGAAGATATTTCCTTTTTCACCATAGCCCTCTATGGGCTTCCAAATATCACTTTGCCAATTCCACAAGAACAGCCTTAGCGAAAGGCTTCTTGAAGGGAAAGATGTAGCTCTGTGGGATGAATTAACAGAACACAGAGCAGTTTTTCAGAAAGCTTCTTTCCAGTTTTGAACGGAAGATAGTTCCTTTTTCAACATAGCCCTCTATGGGCTTCCAAATATCCCTTTGCCAGTTGCAGAAGAACAGCCTTAGCGAAAGGCTTCTGGAAGGGTAAGATATAACTCTGTGAGATGAACTCAGAGAACACAGAGCAGTTTCTCAGAAAGCTTCTTTCCAGTTTTGAACGGAAGATATTTCCTTTTTCACCATAGCCCTCTATGGGCTTCCAAATATCCGTTTGCCAATTCCTCCAGAACAGCCTTAGCGAAAGGCTTCTTGAAGGGAAAGATGTAACTCTGTGAGATGAATTCAGAGAACACAGAGCAGTTTTTCAGAAAGCTTCTTTCCAGTTTTGAAAGGAAGATATTTCCTTTTTCACCATAGCGCTGTATGGGCTTCCAAATATCCCTTTGCCAATTCCACAAGAACAGCCTTAGCGAAAGGCTTCTTGAAGGGAAAGATGTGACTCTGTGAGATGAATTCAGAGAACACAGAGCAGTTTCCCAGAAAGCTTCTTTACAGTTTTGAACGGAAGATATTTCCTTTTTCACCATAGCCCTTATGGACTTCCAAATATCCCTTTGCCAATTCCACAATAACAGCTTTAGCAAAAGGATTCCTGAAGGGAAACATGTAACTCTGTGAGATGAACTAACTGAACACAGAGCAGTTTCTCAGAAAGCTTCTTTCCAGTTTTGAATGGAAGATATTTCCTTTTTCACCATAGCCCTCTATGGGCTTCGAAATATCCCTTTGCCAGTTCCAGAAGAACAGCCTTAGCGAAAGGCTTCTTGAAGGGAGAGATGTAACTCTGTGAGATGAATTCAGAGAACACAGAACAGTTTCTCAGAAAGCTTCTTTCCAGTTTTGAACGGAAGATATTTCCTTTTTCACCATATCCCACTATGGGCTTCCAAATATCCCTTTGCCAATTCCACAAGAACAGCCTTAGCGAAAGGCTTCTTGAAAGGAAAAATGTAACTCTGTGAGATGAATTAACAGAACACAGAGCAGTTTTTCAGAAAGTTTCTTTCCAGTTTTGAACGGAAGATATTTCCTTTTTCACCAAAACCCTCTATGGGCTTCCAAATATCCCTTTACCAGTTCCATAAGAACAGCCTTAGCAAAAGGTTTCTTGAAGGGAAAGATGTAACTCTGTGAGATGAATTAACAGAACACAGAACATTTTCTCAGAAAGCTTCTTTCCAGTTTTGAACGGAAGATATTTCCTTTTTCACCAGAACCCTCTATGGGCTTCCAAATATCCCTTTGCCAATTCCACAAGAACAGCCTTAGCGAAAGGCTTCTGGAAGCGAACGATGTAACTCTGTGAGATGAACTAACAGAACACAGAGCAGTTTCTCAGAAAGCTTCTTTCCAGTTTTGAACGGCAGATATTTCCTTTTTCACCATAGCCCTCTATGGGCTTGCAAATATACCTTTGCCAATTCCACAAGAATAGCCTTAGCGAAAGGCTTTTGAAGGGAAAGCTGTAACTCTGTGAGATGAATTAACAGAACACAGAGTAGTTTCTCAGAAAGCTTCTTTCCAGTTTTGAACGGAAGATATTTCCTTTTTCACTATAGCCCTCTATGGGCTTCCAAATATCCCTTTTCAAATTCCACAAGAACAGCCTTAGCGAATAGCTTCTTTAAGGGAAAGTTGTAACTCTGTGAGATGAATTAACAGAACACAGAGCAGTTTCACAGAAGGCTTCTTTCCAGTTTTGAACGGAGGATATTTCCTTTTTCACCATAGCCCTCTATTGGCATTGAAATATCACTTTGCCAATTCCAGAAGAACAGCCTTAGCAAAAGGCCTCTTGAAGGGAAAGATGTAGCTTTGTGAGATGAATTAACACAACACAGGGCAGTTTTTCAAAAAGCTTCTTTCCAGTTTTGAACGGAAGATATTTCCTTTTTCACCATAGCCCTCTATGGGCTTCCAAATATCCCTTTGCCAATTCCTCAGGGAAGCCTTAGCGAAAGTCTTCTTGAAGGGAAAGATGTAACTCTGTTAGATGAACTAACAGAACACAGAGCAGTTTCTCAGAAAGCTTCTTTCCAGTTTTGGACGGAAGATATTTCCTTTTTCACCATAGCCCTTATGGACTTCCAAATATCCCTTTGCCAATTCCACAAGAACTGCCTTAGCGAAAGGCTTCTTGAAGGGAAAGATGTAACTCTGTGAGATGAATTAAGAGAACACAGAGCAGTTTCTCAGAAACCTTCTTTCCAGTTTTGAACGGAAGATATTTCCTTTTTCACCATAGCCCTCTATGGGCTTCCAAATATCCCTTTGCCAATTCCACAAGAACAGCCTTAGCGAAAGGCTTCTTGATGGGAAAGATGTAACTCTGTGAGATGAATTAGCAGAACACAGAGCAGTTTCTCTGAAAGCTTCTTTCCAGTTTTGAAGGGAAGATATTTCCTTTTTCACCATAGCCCTCTATTGGCTTCCAAATATCCCTTTGCCAATTCCACAAGAACAGCCTTAGCGAAAGGCTTCTTGAAGTGAAAGATGTAACTCTGTGAGATGAATTAACAGAACACAGAGCAGTTTCCCAGAAAGCTTCTTTCCAGTTTTGAACGGAAGATATTTCGTTTTTCACCATAGCCCTCTATGGGCTTACAAATATCCCTTTGCCAATTCCAGAAGAACAGCCTTAGCGAAAGGCTTCTTGAAGGGAAAGCTGTAACTCTGTGAGATGAATTAACAGAACACAGAGCAGTTTCTCAGAATGCTTCTTTCCAGTTTTGAACGGAAGATATTTCCTTTTTCACCATAGCCCTCTATGGGCTTCCAAATATCCCTTTGCCAGTTCCAGAAGAACAGCCTTAGCCAAAGGCTTCTTGGAGGGAGAGATGTAACTCTGTGAGATGAAATCAGAGAACACAGAGCAGTTTCTCAGAAAGCTTCTTTCCAGTTTTGAACGGAAGATATTTCCTTTTTCACCATAGCCCTCTATGGGCTTCCAAATATCCCTTTGCCAATTCCACAAGAACAGCCTTAGCGAAAGGCTTCTTGAAAGGAAAAATGTAACTCTGTGAGATGAATTAACAGAACACAGAGCAGTTTTTCAGAAAGCTTCTTACCAGTTTTGAACGGAAGATATTTCCTTTTTCACCATAGCCCTCTATGGGCTTCCAAATATCCCTTTGCCAGTTCCAGAAGAACAGCCTTAGCGAAAGGCTTCTTGAAGTGAAAGATGTAACTCTGTGAGATGAATTAACAGAACACAGAATATTTTCTCAGAAAGCTTCTTTCCAGTTTTGAACGGAAGATATTTCCTTTTTGACCAGAGCCCTTTATGGGCTTCCAAATATCCCTTTGCCAATTGCACAAGAACAGCCTTAGCGAAAGGCTTCTGGAAGCGAAAGATGTAACTCTGTGAGATGAATTCAGAGAACACAGAACAGTTTCTCAGAAAGCGTCTTTCCAGTTTTGAACGGAAGATATTTCCTTTTTCAACATAGCCCTCTTTGGGCTTCCAAATATCCCTTTGCCAATTCCACAAGAACAGCCGTGGCGAACGGCTTCTTGAAGGGAAAGATGTAACTCTGTGAGATGAATTAAGAGTACACAGAACATTTTCTCAGAAAGCTTCTTTCCAGTTTTGAACGGAAGATATTTCCTTTTTCACCAGAACCCTCTAAGGGCTTCCAAATATCCCTTTGCCAATTCCACAAGAACAGCCTTAGCGAAAGGCTTCTTGAAGAGAAAGATGTAGCTGTGTGAGATGAATTAACAGAACACAGAGCAGTTTCTCAGAAAGTTTCTTTCCAGTATTTAACGGAAGATATTTCCTTTTTCACCATAGCCCTCTATGGGCTTCCAAATATCCCTTTGCCAATTCCACAAGAACAGCCTTTGCGAACGGCTTCTTGAAGAGAAAGATGTAACTGTGTGAGATGAATTAACAGAACACAGAACAGTCTCTCAGAAAGCTTCTTTCCAGTTTTGAACGGAAGATATTTCAATTTTCACCATAGCCCTCTCTGGGCTTCCAAATATCACTTTGCCAATTCCAAAAGAACAGCCTTAGCGAAAGGCTTCTTGAAGGGAAAGATGTAACTCTGTGAGATGAATTCAGAGAACACAGAGCAGTTTGTCAGAAAGCTTCTTTCCAGTTTTGAACGGAAGATAGTTCCTTTTTCACCATAGCCTTCTATGGGCTTCCAAATATCCCTTTGCCAGTTCCAGAGGAACAGCCTTAGCAAAAGGCGTCTTGAAGCGAAAGATGTAACTCTGTGCGATAAATTAACAGAACACAGAACATTTTCTCAGAAAGCTTCTTTCCAGTTTTAAACGGAAGATATTTCCTTTTTCACCATATCCCTCTATGGACTTCCAAATATCCCTTTGCCAATTCCACAAGAACAGCCTTAGCGAAAGGCTTCTTGAAAGGAAAGATGTAACTCTGTGAGATGAATTAACAGAACACAGAGCAGTTTCACAGAAGGCTTCTTTACAGTTTTGAACGGAGGATATTTCCTTTTTCACCATAGCCCTCTATTGGCATTGAAATATCACTTTGCCAATTCCAGAAGAACAGCCTTAGCAAAAGGCCTCTTGAAGGGAAAGATGTAGCTTTGTGAGATGAATGAACACAACACAGGGCAGTTTCTTAAAAAGCTTCTTTCCAGTTTTGAACGGAAGATATTTCGTTTTTCACCATAGCCCTCTATGGGCTTCCAAATATCCCTTTGCCAATTCCACAGGAAAGCCTTAGCGAAAGGCTCCTTGAAGGGAAAGATGTAACTCTGTGAGATGAACTAACAGAACACAGAGCAGTTTCTCAGAAAGCTTCTTTCCAGTTTTGGACGGAAGATATTTCCTTTTTCACCATAGCCCTCTATGGGCTTCCAAATATCCCTTTGCCAATTCCACGAGAACAGCCTTAGCGAAAGGCTTCTTTAAGGGAAAGATGTAACTCTGTGAGATGAATTAAGAGAACACAGAGCAGTTTCTCAGAAACCTTCTTTCCAGTTTTGAACGGAAGATATTTCCTTTTTCACCATAGCCCTCTATGGGCTTCCAAATATCCCTTTGCCAATTCCACAAGAACAGCCTTAGCGAAAGGCTTCTTGATGGGAAAGATGAAACTCTGTGAGATGAATTATCAGAACACAGAGCAGTTTCTCTGAAAGCTTCTTTCCAGTTTTGAAGGGAAGATATTTCCTTTTCCACCATAGCCCTCTATTGGCTTCCAAATATCCCTTTGCCAATTCCTCAAGAACAGCCTTAGAGAAAGGCTTCTTGAAGGGAAAGATGTAACTCGGTGAGATGAATTAACAGAACACAGAGCAGTTTCTCAGAAAGTTTCTTTCTAGTTTTGAACGGAACCCATTTCCTTTTTCACCATAGCCTTCTGTGGACTTCAAAATATCCCTTTGCCAATTACACAAGAACAGCCTTAGCGAAAGGCTTCTTGAAGTGAAAGATGTAACTGTGTGAGATGAATTAACAGAACACAGAGCAGTTTCCCAGAAAGCTTCTTTCCAGTTTTGAACGGAAGATATTTCCTTTTTCACCGTAGCCCTCTATGGGCTTCCAAATATCCCTTTGCCAATTCCAGAAGAACAGCCTTACCGAAAGGCTTCTTGAAGGGAAAGCTGTAACTCTGTGAGATGAATTTACAGAACACAGAGTAGTTTCTCAGAAAGCTTCTTTCCAGTTTTGAAAGGAAGATATTTCCTTTTTCACCAGAGCCCTCTATGGGCTTCCAAATATCCCTTTGCCAATTCCACAAGAACAGCCTTAGCGAAAGGCTTCTTGAAGGGAAAGATGTAACTCTGTGAGATGAATTCAGAGAACACAGAGCAGTTTCTCAGAAAGCTTCTTTCCAGTTTTGAACGGAAGATATTTCCTTTTTCACCAAAACCCTCTATGGGCTTCCAAATATCCCTTTGCCAATTCCACAAGAACAGCCTTAGCGAAAGGCTTCTTGAAGGGAAAGATGTAACTCTGTGAGATGAATTAACAGAACACAGAGCAGTTTCTCAGAAAGTTTCTTTCCAGTATTGAACGGAAGATATTTCCTTTTTCACCATAGCCCTCTATGGGCTTCCAAATATCCCTTTGCCAATTCCACAAGAACAGCCTTAGCGAAAGGCTTCTTGAAGAGAAAGATGTAGCTGTGTGAGATGAATTAACAGAACACAGAACGGTCTCTCAGAAAGCTTCTTTCCAGTTTTGAACCGAAGATATTCTCTTTTTCACCATAGACCTCTATGGGCTTCAAATATCCCTTTGCCAATTCCACAAGAACAGCCTTAGCGAAAGGCTTCTTGAAGGGAAAGATGTAACTCTGTGAGATGTATTAGCAGAACACAGAACAGTTTCTCAGAAAGCTTCTTTCCAGTTTTGAACGGAAGATATTTCCTTTTTCACCATAGCCCTCTATGGGCTTCCAAATATCCCTTTGCCAATTCCACAAGAACAGCCTTAGCGAAAGGCTTCTTGAAGGGAAAGATGTGACTCTGTGAGATGAATTCAGAGAACACAGAGCAGTTTCTCAGAAAGCTTCTTTACAGTTTTGAACGGAAGATATTTCCTTTTTCACCATAGCCCTTATGGACTTCCAAATATCCCTTTGCCAATTCCACAATAACAGCTTTAGCAAAAGGATTCTTGAAGAGAAAGATGTAACTCTGTGAGACGAACTAACTGAACACAGAGCAGTTTCTCAGAAAGCTTCTTTCCAGTTTTGAATGGAAGATATTTCCTTTTTCACCGTAGCCCTCTATGGGCTTCGAAATATCCCTTTGCCAGTTCCAGAAGAACAGCCTTAGCGAAAGGTTTCTTGAAGGGAGAGATGTAACTCTGTGAGATGAATTCAGAGAACACAGAACAGTTTCTCAGAAAGATTCTTTCCAGTTTTGAACGGAAGATATTTCCTTTTTCACCATATCCCTCTATGGGCTTCCAAATATCCCTTTGACAATTCCACAAGAACAGCCTTAGTGAAAGGCTTCTTGAAAGGAAAAATGTAACTCTGTGAGATGAATTAACAGAACACAGAGCAGTTTTTCAGAAAGCTTCTTTCCAGTTTTGAACGGAAGATATTTCCTTTTTCACCAAAACCCTCCATGGGCTTCCAAATATCCCTTTACCAGTTCCAGAAGAACCGTCTTAGCGAAAGGTTTCTTGAAGGGAAAGATGTAACTCTGTGAGATGAATTAACAGAACACAGAACATTTTCTCAGAAAGCTTCTTTCCAGTTTTGAACGGAAGATATTTCCTTTTTCACCAGAACCCTCTATGGGCTTCCAAATATCCCTTTGCCAATTCCACAAGAACAGCCTTAGCGAAAGGCTTCTTGAAGGGAAAGATGTAACTCTGTGAGATGAATTCACAGAACACAGAGCAGTTTCTCAGAAAGTTTCTTTCCAGTATTGAACGGAAGATATTTCCTTTTTCACCATAGCCCTCTATGGGCTTCCAAATATCCCTTTGCCAATTCCACAAGAACAGCCTTAGCGAAAGGCTTCTTGAAGAGAAAGATGTAGCTGTGTGAGATGAATTAACAGAACACAGAACAGTCTCTCAGAAACTTCTTTCCAGTTTTGAACCGAAGATATTCTCTTTTTCACCATAGACCTCTATGGGCTTCCAAATATCCCTTTTCCAATTCCACAAGAACAGCCTTAGCGAAAGGCTTCTTGAAGGGAAAGATGTAACTCTGTGAGATGAATTAGCAGAACACAGAACAGTTTCTCAGAAAGCTTCTTTCCAGTTTTGAACGGAAGATATTTCCTTTTTCACCATAGCCCTCTATGGCCTCCAAATATCCCTTTGCCAATTCCACAAGAACAGCCTTAGCGAAAGGCTTCTTGAAGGGAAAGATGTGACTCTGTGAGATGAATTCAGAGAACACAGAGCAGTTTCTCAGAAAGCTTCTTTCCAGTTTTGAACGGAAGATATTTCCTTTTTCACCATAGCCCTCTATGGGCTTCCAAATATCCCTTTGCCAATTCCACAAGAACAGCCTTAGCGAAAGGCTTCTTGAAAGGAAAAATGTAACTCTGTGAGATGAATTAACAGAACACAGAGCAGTTTTTCAGAAAGCTTCTTTCCAGTTTTGAACGGAAGATATTTCCTTTTTTACCAAAACCCTCTATGGGCTTCCAAATATCCCTTTACCAGTTCCAGAAAAACAGCCTTAGCGAAAGGTTTCTTGAAGGGAAAGATGTAACTCTGTGAGATGAATTAACAGAACACAGAACATTTTCTCAGAAAGCTTCTTTCCAGTTTTGAACGGAAGATATTTCCTTTTTCACCAGAACCCTCTATGGGCTTCCAAATATCCCTTTGCCAATTCCACAAGAACAGCCTTAGCGAAAGGCTTCTGGAAGCGAAAGATGTAACTCTGTGAGATAAATTAACAGAACACAGAACATTTTCTCAGAAAGCTTCTTTCCAGTTTTGAACGGAAGATATTTCCTTTTTCACCAGAGCCCTCTATGGGCTTCCAAATATCCCTTTGCCAATTCCACAAGAACAGCCTTAGCGAAAGGCTTCTTGAAGGGAAAGATGTAACTCTGTGAGATGAATTAACAGAACACAGAGCAGTTTCTCAGAAAGTTTCTTTCCAGTATTGAACGGAAGATATTTCCTTTTTCACCATAGACCTCTATGGGCTTCCAAATATCCCTTTGCCAATTCCACAAGAACAGCCTTTGCGAACGGCTTCTTGAAGAGAAAGATATAACTCTGTGAGATGAATTAACAGAACACAGAACAGTCTCTCAGAAAGCTTCTTTCCAGTTTTGAACGGAAGATATTTCCTTTTTCACCAAAACCCTCTATGGGCTTCCAAATATCCCTTTACCAGTTCCAGAAGAACAGCCTTAGCGAAAGGCTTCTTGAAGGGAATGATGTAACTCTGTGAGATGAATTAACAGAACACAGAACATTTTCTCAGAAAGCTTCTTTCCAGTTTTGAACGGAAGACATTTCCTTTTTCACCATAGCCCTCTATGGGCTTCCTAATATCCCTTTGCCAACTCCACAAGAACGGCCTTAGCGAAAGGCTTCTTGAAGGGAAAGATGTAACTCTGTGAGATGAATTAACAGAACACAGAGCAGTTTCTAAAAAAGCTTCTTTCCTGTTTTGAACGGAAGATTTTTCCTTTTTTCACCATAGCCCTCTATGGGCTTCCAAATTTCCGTTTGCCAATTCCACAAGAACAGCCTTAGCGAAAGGCTTCTTGAAGGGAAAGATGTAACTCTGTGAGATGAACTAACAGAACACAGAGCAGTTTCTCAGAAAGCTTCTTTCCAGTTTTGAACGGAAGATATTTACTTTTTCACCATAGCCCTCTATGAGCTTCCAAATATCCCTTTGCCAATTCCACAAGAACGGCGTTAGCGAAAGGCTTCTTGAAGGGAAAGATGTAACTCTGTGAGATGAATTCAGAGAACACAGAGCAGTTTCTCTGAAAGCTTCTTTCCAGTTTTGAACGGAAGATATTTCCTTTTCCACCATAGCCCTCTAAGGGATTCCAAATATCCCTTTGCCAATTCCACAAGAACAGTCTTAGCGAAAGGCTTCTTGAAGGGAAAGATGTAACTCTGTGAGATGAATTGACAGAACACAGAGCAGTTTCTCAGAAAGCTTCTTTCCAGTGTTGAACGGAAGATATTTCCATTTTCACCATAGCCCTCTAAGGGCTTCCAAATATCCCTTTCCCAATTCCACAAGAACAGCCTTAGCGAAAGGCTTCTTGAAGGGAAAGATGTAACTCTGTGAGATGAATTACGAGAACACAGAGCAGTTTCTCAGAAAGATTCTTTCCAGTTTTGAACGGAAGATATTTCCTTTTTCACCATAGCCCTCTATGGGCTTCCAAGTACACCTTTGCCAATTCCACAAGAACAGCCTTAGCGAAAGGCTTCTGAAGGGAAAGAGGTAACTCTGTGAGATGAATTAACAGAACACAGAGCACTTTCTCATAAAGCTTCTTTCCAGTTTTGAACGGAAGATATTTCCTTTTTCACCATAGCCCTATATGGGCTTCCAAATATCCCTTTGCCAGTTCCAGTAGAACAGCCTTAGCGAAAGACTTCTTGAAGGGAAAGATGTAACTCTGTGAGATGAATTAACAGAACACAGAACAGTTTCTCAGAAATCTTCTTTCCAGTTTTGAACGGAAGATATTTCCTTTTTCACCATAGCCCTCTAAGTGCTCCCAAATATCCCTTTGCCAATTCCACAAGAACAGCCTTAGCGAAAGGCTTCTTGAAGGGAAAGATGTAACTCTGTGAGATGAATTAACAGAACACAGAACAGTTTCTCAGAAAGCTTCTTTCCCGTTTTGAACGGAAGATATTTCCTTTTTCACCGTAGCCCTCTATGGGCTTTCAAATATCACTTTGCCAATTCCACAAGAACAGCCTTAGCGAAAGGCTTCTTGAAGGTAAAGATGTAGCTCTGTGAGATGAATTAACAGAACACAGAGCAGTTTCTCAGAAAGCTTCTTTCCAGTTTTGAACAAAGATATTTCCTTTTTCACCATAGCCCTCTATGGGCTTCCAAATATCCGTTTGTCAATTCCACAAGAACAGCCTTAGCGAAAGGCTTCTTGAAGGGAAAGGTGTAACTCTGTGAGATGAATTAACAGAACACAGAGCAGTTTCTCAGAAAGCTTCTTTCTAGTTTTGAACTGAAGATATTTCCTTTTTCACCATAACCCTCTATGGGCATCCAAATATCACTTTGCCAGTTCCAGAAGAACAGCCTTAGCGAAAGGCTTCTTGAAGGGAAAGACGTAACTCTGTGAGATGAATTAACAGAACACAGAGCAGTTTCTCAGAATGCTTCTTTCCAGTTTTGAACGGAAGATATTTCCTTTTTCACCATAGCCCTCTAGGGGCTTCCAAATATCCCTTTGCCAACTCCACAAGAACAGCCCTAGCGAAAGGCTTCCTGAAGTGAAAGATGTAACACTGTGAGATGAATTAACAGAACACAGAACAGTTTCTCAGAAAGCTTCTATCCTGTTTTGAACGGAAGATATTTCCTTTTTCACCATAGCCCTCTATGGGCTTCCAAGTACACCTTTACCAATTCCACAAGAACTGCCTTAGCGAAAGGCTTCTTTAAGGGAAAGATGTAACTCTGTGAGATGAATTAAGAGAACACAGAGCAGTTTCTCAGAAAGCCTCTTTCCAGTTTTGAACGGAAAATATTTCCTTTTTCACCATAGCCCTCTATGGGCTTGCAAATATCCCTTTGCCAATTAAACAAGAACAGCCTTAGCGAAAGGCTTCTTGAAGAGAAAGATGTAACTTTGTGAGATGAATTAACAGAACACAGAGCAGTTTTTCAGAAAGCTTCTTTCCAGTTTTGAGCGAAAGATATTTCCTTTTTCACCATAGCCTTCTATTGGCTTCCAAATATCCCTTTGCCAATTCCACAACAACAGCCGTAGCAAAAGGCTTCTTGAAGGGAAAGATGTAACTCTGTGAGATGAACTAACTGAACACAGAGCAGTTTCTCAGAAAGCTTCTTTCCAGTTTTTAATGGAAGATATTTCCTTTTTCACCATAGCCCTCTATGGGCTTCCAAATATCACTTTGCCAATTCCACAAGAACAGCCTTAGCGAAAGGCTTCTTGAAGGGAAAGATGTAGCTCTGTGGGATGAATTAACAGAACACAGAGCAGTTTTTCAGAAAGCTTCTTTCCAGTTTTGAACGGAAGATAGTTCCTTTTTCAACATAGCCCTCTATGGGCTTCCAAATATCCCTTTGCCAGTTGCAGAAGAACAGCCTTAGCGAAAGGCTTCTTGAAGGGTAAGATATAACTCTGTGAGATGAACTCTGAGAACACAGAGCAGTTTCTCAGAAAGCTTCTTTCCAGTTTTGAACGGAAGATATTTCCTTTTTCACCATAGCCCTCTATGGGCTTCCAAATATCCGTTTGCCAATTCCTCCAGAATAGCCTTAGCGAAAGGCTTCTTGAAGGGAAAGATGTAACTCTGTGAGATGAATTCAGAGAACACAGAGCAGTTTCTCAGAAAGCTTCTTTCCAGTTTTGAAAGGAAGATATTTCCTTTTTCACCATAGCCCTCTATGGGCTTCCAAATATCCGTTTGCCAATTCCACAAGAACAGCCTTAGCGAAAGGCTTCTTGAAGGGAAAGATGTAACTCTGTGAGATTAATTAACAGAACACACAGCAGTTTTTCAGAAAGCTTCTTTCCAGTTTTGAGCGGAAGATATTTCCTTTTTCACCATAGCGCTGTATGGGCTTCCAAATATCCCTTTGCCAATTCCACAAGAACAGCCTTAGCGAAAGGCTTCTTGAAAGGAAAGATGTGACTCTGTGAGATGAATTCAGAGAACACAGAGCAGTTTCCCAGAAAGCTTCTTTACAGTTTTGAACGGAAGATATTTCCTTTTTCACCATAGCCCTTATGGACTTCCAAATATCCCTTTGCCAATTCCACAATAACAGCTTTAGCAAAAGGATTCCTGAAGGGAAACATGTAACTCTGTGAGATGAACTAACTGAACACAGAGCAGTTTCTCAGAAAGCTTCTTTCCAGTTTTGAATGGAAGATATTTCCTTTTTCACCATAGCCCTCTATGGGCTTCGAAATATCCCTTTGCCAGTTCCAGAAGAACAGCCTTAGCGAAAGGCTTCTTGAAGGGAGAGATGTAACTCTGTGAGATGAATTCAGAGAACACAGAACAGTTTCTCAGAAAGCTTCTTTCCAGTTTTGAACGGAAGATATTTCCTTTTTCACCATATCCCACTATGGGCTTCCAAATATCCCTTTGCCAATTCCACAAGAACAGCCTTAGCGAAAGGCTTCTTGAAAGGAAAAATGTAACTCTGTGAGATGAATTAACAGAACACAGAGCAGTTTTTCAGAAAGTTTCTTTCCAGTTTTGAACGGAAGATATTTCCTTTTTCACCAAAACCCTCTATGGGCTTCCAAATATCCCTTTACCAGTTCCATAAGAACAGCCTTAGCAAAAGGTTTCTTGAAGGGAAAGATGTAACTCTGTGAGATGAATTAACAGAACACAGAACATTTTCTCAGAAAGCTTCTTTCCAGTTTTGAACGGAAGATATTTCCTTTTTCACCAGAACCCTCTATGGGCTTCCAAATATCCCTTTGCCAATTCCACAAGAACAGCCTTAGCTAAAGGCTTCTGGAAGCGAAAGATGTAACTCTGTGAGATGAATTAACAGAACACAGAACATTTTCTCAGAAAACTTCTTTCCAGTTTTGAACGGAAGATATTTCCTTTTTCACCAGAGCCCTCTATGGGCTTCCAAATATCCCTTTGCCAATTCCACAAGAACAGCCTTAGCGAAAGGCTTCTTGAAAGGAAAGATGTAACTCTGTGAGATGAATTAACAGAACACAGAGCGGTTTCTCAGAAAGCTTCTTTCCAGTTTTGAACGGAAGATATTTCCTTTTTACCATTGCCCTCTAAGGGCTTCCAAATATCCCTTTGCCAATTCCACATGAACTGTCTTAGCGAAAGGCTTCTTGAATAGAAAGATGTAGCTCTTTGACATGAATTAACAGAACACAGAGCAGTCTCTCTGAAAGCTTCTTTCCAGTTTTGAACGGAAGATATTTCCTTTTTCACCGTAGCCCTCTATGGACATCCAAATATCCCTTTGACAATTCCACAAGAACAGCCTTAGCGAAAGGCTTCTTGAAAAGAAAGATGTAACTCTGTGAGATGAATTAACAGAACATAGAGCAGTTTCTCTGAAGGCTTCTTTCCAGTTTTGAACGGAAGATATTTCCTTTTTCACCATAGCCCTCTATGGGCTTCCAAATATCCCTTTGCCAATTCCACAAGAACAGCCTTAGCGAAAGACTTCTTGAAGGGAAAGATGTAACTCTGTGAGATGAATTCAGAGAACACAGAGCAGTTTCTCAGAAAGCTTCTTTCAAGTTTTGAACGGTAGACATTTCCTTTTTCACCATAGCCCTCTATGTGCTTCCTAATATCCCTTTGCCAATTCCACAAGAACAGCCTTATCGAAAGGCTTCTTGAAGAGAAAGATGTAACTCTGTGAGATGAATTAACAGAACACAGAGCAGTTTCTCAGAAAGCTTCTTTCCAGTATTGAACGGAAGATATTTCCTTTTTCACCATACCCCTCTATGGGCTTCCAAATATCCCTTTGCCAATTCCACAAGAACAGCCTTAGCGAATGGCTTCTTGAAGGGAAAGATGTAACTGTGTGAGATGAATTAACAGAACACAGAACAGTCTCTCAGAAAGCTTCTTTCCAGTTTTGAACGGAAGATATTGCCTTTTGCACCATAGCCCTCTAAGGGCTTCCAAATATCCGTTTGCCAATTCCACAAGAACAGCCTTAGCGAAAGGCTTCTTGAAGGGAAAGATGTAACTCTGTGCGATGAATTAACAGAACACAGAGCAGTTTTTCAGAAAGCTTCTTTCCAGTTTTGAACGGAAGATAGTTCCTTTTTCACCATAGCCCTCTATGGGCTTCCAAATATCCCTTTGCCAGTTCGAGAAGAACAGCCTTAGAAAAAAGGCTTCTTGAAGCGAAAGATGTAACTCTGTGAGATGAATTAACAGAACACAGAACATTTTCTCAGAAAGCTTCTTTCCAGTTTTAAACGGAAGATATTTCCTTTTTCACCATAGCCCTCTATGGACTTCCAAATATCCCTTTGCCAATTCCACAAGAACAGCCTTAGCGAAAGGCTTCTTGAAGGGAAAGATGTAACTCTGTGAGATGAACTAACAGAACACAGAGCAGTTTCTCAGAAAGCTTCTTTCCAGTTTTGAACGGCAGATATTTCCTTTTTCACCATAGCCCTCTATGGGCTTCCAAATATACCTTTGCCAATTCCACAAGAATAGCCTTAGCGAAAGGCTTTTGAAGGGAAAGCTGTAACTCTGTGAGATGAATTAACAGAACACAGAGTAGTTTCTCAGAAAGCTTCTTTCCAGTTTTGAACGGAAGATATTTCCTTTTTCACTATAGCCCTCTATGGGCTTCCAAATATCCCTTTTCAAATTCCACAAGAACAGCCTTAGCGAATAGCTTCTTTAAGGGAAAGTTGTAACTCTGTGAGATGAATTAACAGAACACAGAGCAGTTTCACAGAAGGCTTCTTTCCAGTTTTGAACGGAGGATATTTCCTTTTTCACCATAGCCCTCTATTGGCATTGAAATATCACTTTGCCAATTCCAGAAGAACAGCCTTAGCAAAAGGCCTCTTGAAGGGAAAGATGTAGCTTTGTGAGATGAATTAACACAACACAGGGCAGTTTTTCAAAAAGCTTCTTTCCAGTTTTGAACGGAAGATATTTCCTTTTTCACCATAGCCCTCTATGGGCTTCCAAATATCCCTTTGCCAATTCCTCAGGGAAGCCTTAGCGAAAGTCTTCTTGAAGGGAAAGATGTAACTCTGTTAGATGAACTAACAGAACACAGAGCAGTTTCTCAGAAAGCTTCTTTCCAGTTTTGGACGGAAGATATTTCCTTTTTCACCATAGCCCTCTATGGGCTTCCAAATATCCCTTTGCCAATTCCACAAGAACTGCCTTAGCGAAAGGCTTCTTGAAGGGAAAGATGTAACTATGTGAGATGAATTAAGAGAACACAGAGCAGTTTCTCAGAAACCTTCTTTCCAGTTTTGAACGGAAGATATTTCCTTTTTCACCATAGCCCTCTATGGGCTTCCAAATATCCCTTTGCCAATTCCACAAGAACAGCCTTAGCGAAAGGCTTCTTGAAGGGAAAGATGTAACTCGGTGAGATGAATTAACAGAACACAGAGCAGTTTCTCAGAAAGTTTCTTTCTAGTTTTGAAAGGAACCCATTTCCTTTTTCACCATAGCCTTCTGTGGGCTTCCAAATATCCCTTTGCCAATTCCACAAGAACAGCCTTAGCGAAAGGCTTCTTGAAGTGAAAGATGTAACTCTGTGAGATGAATTAACAGAACACAGAGCAGTTTCCCAGAAAGCTTCTTTCCAGTTTTGAACGGAAGATATTTCGTTTTTCACCATAGCCCTCTATGGGCTTACAAATATCCCTTTGCCAATTCCAGAAGAACAGCCTTAGCGAAAGGCTTCTTGAAGGGAAAACTGTAACTCTGTGAGATGAATTAACAGAACACAGAGCAGTTTCTCAGAATGCTTCTTTCCAGTTTTGAACGGAAGATATTTCCTTTTTCACCATAGCCCTCTATGGGCTTCCAAATATCCCTTTGCCAGTTCCAGAAGAACAGCCTTAGCCACAGGCTTCTTGGAGGGAGAGATGTAACTCTGTGAGATGAAATCAGAGAACACAGAGCAGTTTCTCAGAAAGCTTCTTTCCAGTTTTGAACGGAAGATATTTCCTTTTTCACCATAGCCCTCTATGGGCTTCCAAATATCCCTTTGCCAATTCCACAAGAACAGCCTTAGCGAAAGGCTTCTTGAAAGGAAAAATGTAACTCTGTGAGATGAATTAACAGAACACAGAGCAGTTTTTCAGAAAGCTTCTTACCAGTTTTGAACGGAAGATATTTCCTTTTTCACCAAAACCCTCTATGGGCTTCCAAATATCCCTTTACCAGTTCCAGAAGAACAGCCTTAGCGAAAGGCTTCTTGAAGTGAAAGATGTAACTCTGTGAGATGAATTAACAGAACACAGAATATTTTCTCAGAAAGCTTCTTTCCAGTTTTGAACGGAAGATATTTCCTTTTTGACCAGAGCCCTTTATGGGCTTCCAAATATCCCTTTGCCAATTGCACAAGAACAGCCTTAGCGAAAGGCTTCTGGAAGCGAAAGATGTAACTCTGTGAGATGAATTCAGAGAACACAGAACAGTTTCTCAGAAAGCGTCTTTCCAGTTTTGAACGGAAGATATTTCCTTTTTCAACATAGCCCTCTTTGGGCTTCCAAATATCCCTTTGCCAATTCCACAAGAACAGCCATGGCGAACGGCTTCTTGAAGGGAAAGATGTAACTCTGTGAGATGAATTAAGAGTACACAGAACATTTTCTCAGAAAGCTTCTTTCCAGTTTTGAACGGAAGATATTTCCTTTTTCACCAGAACCCTCTAAGGGCTTCCAAATATCCCTTTGCCAATTCCACAAGAACAGCCTTAGCGAAAGGCTTCTTGAAGAGAAAGATGTAGCTGTGTGAGATGAATTAACAGAACACAGAGCAGTTTCTCAGAAAGTTTCTTTCCAGTATTTAACGGAAGATATTTCCTTTTTCACCATAGCCCTCTATGGGCTTCCAAATATCCCTTTGCCAATTCCACAAGAACAGCCTTTGCGAACGGCTTCTTGAAGAGAAAGATGTAACTGTGTGAGATGAATTAACAGAACACAGAACAGTCTCTCAGAAAGCTTCTTTCCAGTTTTGAACGGAAGATATTTCAATTTTCACCATAGCCCTCTCTGGGCTTCCAAATATCACTTTGCCAATTCCAAAAGAACAGCCTTAGCGAAAGGCTTCTTGAAGGGAAAGATGTAACTCTGTGAGATGAATTCAGAGAACACAGAGCAGTTTGTCAGAAAGCTTCTTTCCAGTTTTGAACGGAAGATAGTTCCTTTTTCACCATAGCCTTCTATGGGCTTCCAAATATCCCTTTGCCAGTTCCAGAAGAACAGCCTTAGCAAAAGGCGTCTTGAAGCGAAAGATGTAACTCTGTGCGATAAATTAACAGAACACAGAACATTTTCTCAGAAAGCTTCTTTCCAGTTTTAAACGGAAGATATTTCCTTTTTCACCATATCCCTCTATGGACTTCCAAATATCCCTTTGCCAATTCCACAAGAACAGCCTTAGCGAAAGGCTTCTTGAAAGGAAAGATGTAACTCTGTGAGATGAATTAACAGAACACAGAGCAGTTTCACAGAAGGCTTCTTTACAGTTTTGAACGGAGGATATTTCCTTTTTCACCATAGCCCTCTATTGGCATTGAAATATCACTTTGCCAATTCCAGAAGAACAGCCTTAGCAAAAGGCCTCTTGAAGGGAAAGATGTAGCTTTGTGAGATGAATGAACACAACACAGGGCAGTTTCTTAAAAAGCTTCTTTCCAGTTTTGAACGGAAGATATTTCGTTTTTCACCCTAGCCCTCTATGGGCTTCCAAATATCCCTTTGCCAATTCCACAGGAAAGCCTTAGCGAAAGGCTCCTTGAAGGGAAAGATGTAACTCTGTGAGATGAACTAACAGAACACAGAGCAGTTTCTCAGAAAGCTTCTTTCCAGTTTTGGACGGAAGATATTTCCTTTTTCACCATAGCCCTCTATGGGCTTCCAAATATCCCTTTGCCAATTCCACAAGAACAGCCTTAGCGAAAGGCTTCTTGAAGGGAAAGATGTAACTCTGTGAGATGAATTCAGAGAACACAGAGCAGTTTCTCAGAAACCTTCTTTCCAGTTTTGAACGGAAGATATTTCCTTTTTCACCATAGCCCTCTATGGGCTTCCAAATATCCCTTTGCCAATTCCACAAGAACAGCCTTAGCGAAAGGCTTCTTGATGGGAAAGATGAAACTCTGTGAGATGAATTATCAGAACACAGAGCAGTTTCTCTGAAAGCTTCTTTCCAGTTTTGAAGGGAAGATATTTCCTTTTCCACCATAGCCCTCTATTGGCTTCCAAATATCCCTTTGCCAATTCCACAAGAACAGCCTTAGCGAAAGGCTTCTTGAAGGGAAAGATGTAACTCGGTGAGATGAATTAACAGAACACAGAGCAGTTTCTCAGAAAGTTTCTTTCTAGTTTTGAACGGAACCCATTTCCTTTTTCACCATAGCCTTCTGTGGACTTCAAAATATCCCTTTGCCAATTCCACAAGAACAGCCTTAGCGAAAGGCTTCTTGAAGTGAAAGATGTAACTGTGTGAGATGAATTAACAGAACACAGAGCAGTTTCCCAGAAAGCTTCTTTCCAGTTTTGAACGGAAGATATTTCCTTTTTCACCGTAGCCCTCTATGGGCTTCCAAATATCCCTTTGCCAATTCCAGAAGAACAGCCTTACTGAAAGGCTTCTTGAAGGGAAAGCTGTAACTCTGTGAGATGAATTAACAGAACACAGAGTAGTTTCTCAGAAAGCTTCTTTCCAGTATTGAACGGAAGATATTTCCTTTTTCACCAAAACCCTCTATGGGCTTCCAAATATCCCTTTGCCAATTCCACAAGAACAGCCTTAGCGAAAGGCTTCTTGAAGGGAAAGATGTAACTCTGTGAGATGAATTAACAGAACACAGAGCAGTTTCTCAGAAAGTTTCTTTCCAGTATTGAACGGAAGATATTTCCTTTTTCACCATAGCCCTCTATGGGCTTCCAAATATCCCTTTGCCAATTCCACAAGAACAGCCTTAGCGAAAGGCTTCTTGAAGAGAAAGATGTAGCTGTGTGAGATGAATTAACAGAACACAGAACGGTCTGTCAGAAAGCTTCTTTCCAGTTTTGAACCGAAGATATTCTCTTTTTCACCATAGACCTCTATGGGCTTCAAATATCCCTTTGCCAATTCCACAAAAACAGCCTTAGCGAAAGGCTTCTGGAAGCGAAAGATGTAACTCTGTGAGATAAATTAACAGAACACAGAACATTTTCTCAGAAAGCTTCTTTCCAGTTTTGAACGGAAGATATTTCCTTTTTCACCAGAGCCCTCTATGGGCTTCCAAATATCCCTTTGCCAATTCCACAAGAACAGCCTTAGCGAAAGGCTTCTTGAAGGGAAAGATGTAACTCTGTGAGATGAATTAACAGAACACAGAGCAGTTTCTCAGAAAGTTTCTTTCCAGTATTGAACGGAAGATATTTCCTTTTTCACCATAGCCCTCTATGGGCTTCCAAATATCCCTTTGCCAATTCCACAAGAACAGCCTTTGCGAACGGCTTCTTGAAGAGAAAGATATAACTCTGTGAGATGAATTAACAGAACACAGAACAGTCTCTCAGAAAGCTTCTTTCCAGTTTTGAACGGAAGATATTTCCTTTTTCACCGTAGCCCTCTATGGGCCTCCAAATATCCGTTTGCCAATTCCACAAGAACAGCCTTAGCGAATGGCTTCTTGAAGGGAAATATGCAACTCTGTGAGATGAATTAACAGAACACAGAGCAGTTTTTCAGAAAGCTTCTTTCCAGTTTTGAGCGGAAGATATTTCCTTTTTCACCATAGCGCTGTATGGGCATCCAAATATCCCTTTGCCAATTCCACAAGAACAGCCTTAGCGAAAGGCTTCTTGAAAGGAAAGATGTAACTCTGTGAGATGAATTAACAGAACACAGAGCGGATTCTCAGAAAGCTTCTTTCCAGTTTTGAACGGAAGATATTTCCTTTTTCACCAAAACCCTCTATGGGCTTCCAAATATCCCTTTTCCAGTTCCAGAAGAACAGCCGTAGCGAAAGGCTTCTTGAAGGGAAAGATGTAACTCTGTGAGATGAATTAACAGAACACAGAACATTTTCTCAGAAAGCTTCTTTCCAGTTTTGAACGGAAGATATTTCCTTTTTCACTAGAGCCGTCTATGGGCTTCCAAATATCACTAGCCAATTCCACAAGAACAGCCTTAGCGAAAGGCTTCTGGAAGCGAAAGATGTAACTCTGTGAGATGAATTAATAGAACACCGAACATTTTCTCAGAAAGCTTCTTTCCAGTTTTGAAGGGAAGATATTTCCTTTTTCACCAGAGCCCTCTATGGGCTTCCAAATATCCCTTTGCGAATTCCACAAGAACAGCCTTACCGAAAGGCTTCTTGAAGGGAAAGATGTAACTCTGTGAGATGAATTCAGAGAACACAGAGCAGTTTCTCAGAAAGTTTCTTTCCAGTATTGAACGGAAGATATTTCCTTTTTCACCATAGCCCTCTATGGGCTTCCAAATATCCCTTTGCCAATTCCACAAGAACAGCCTTAGCGAAAGGCTTCTTGAAGGGGAAGATGTAACTCTGTGAGATGAATTCAGAGAACACAGAGCAGTTTCTCAGAAAGCTTCTTTCCAGTTTTGAAAGGAAGATATTTCCTTTTTCACCACAGCCCTCTATGGGCTTCCAAATATCCCTTTGCCAATTCCACAAGAACAGCCTTAGCGAAAGGCTTCTTGAAAGGAAAGATGTAACTCTGTGAGATGAATTAACAGAACACAGAGCAGTTTCTCAGAAAGCTTCTTTCCAGTTTTGAACGGAAGATATTTACTTTTTCACCATAGCCCTCTATGGGCTTTCAAATATCACTTTGCCAATTCCACAAGAACAGCCTTAGCGAAAGGCTTCTTGAAGGGAAAGATGTAGCTCTGTGAGATGAATTAACAGAACACAGAGCAGTTTCTCAGAAAGCTTCTTTCCAGTTTTGAACGGAAGATATTTCCTTTTTCACCATAGCCCTCTATGGTCTTCCAAATATCCGTTTGCCAATTCCACAAGAACAGCCTTAGCGAAGGGCTTCTTGAAGGGAAAGATGTAACTCTGTGAGATGAATTCAGAGAACACAGAGCAGTTTCTCAGAAAGCTTCTTTCCAGTTTTGAACGGAAGATATTTCCTTTTTCACCATAGCCCTCTATGGGCTTCCAAATATCCCTTTGCCAATTCCACAAGAACAGCCTTAGCGAAAGGCTTCTTGAAGGGAAAGATGTAACTCTGTGAGATGAATTCAGAGAACACAGAGCAGTTTCTCAGAAAGCTTCTTTCCAGTTTTGAACGGAAGATATTTCTTTTTCACCATAGCCCTCTATGGGCTTCCAAATATCCGTTTGCCAATTCCACAAGAACAGCCTTCGCGAAAGGCTTCTTGAAAGGAAAAATGTAACTCTGTGAGATGAATTAACAGAACACAGAGCAGTTTTTCAGAAAGCTTCTTTCCAGTTTTGAACGGAAGATAGTTCCTTTTTCACCATAGCCTTCTATGGGCTTCCAAATATCCCTTTGCCAGTTCCAGAAGAACAGCCTTAGCAAAAGGCGTCTTGAAGCGAAAGATGTAACTCTGTGCGATAAATTAACAGAACACAGAACATTTTCTCAGAAAGCTTCTTTCCAGTTTTAAACGGAAGATATTTCCTTTTTCACCATATCCCTCTATGGACTTCCAAATATCCCTTTGCCAATTCCACAAGAACAGCCTTAGCGAAAGGCTTCTTGAAAGGAAAGATGTAACTCTGTGAGATGAATTAACAGAACACAGAGCAGTTTCACAGAAGGCTTCTTTACAGTTTTGAACGGAGGATATTTCCTTTTTCACCATAGCCCTCTATTGGCATTGAAATATCACTTTGCCAATTCCAGAAGAACAGCCTTAGCAAAAGGCCTCTTGAAGGGAAAGATGTAGCTTTGTGAGATGAATGAACACAACACAGGGCAGTTTCTTAAAAAGCTTCTTTCCAGTTTTGAACGGAAGATATTTCGTTTTTCACCATAGCCCTCTAAGGGCTTCCAAATATCCCTTTGCCAATTCCACAGGAAAGCCTTAGCGAAAGGCTCCTTGAAGGGAAAGATGTAACTCTGTGAGATGAACTAACAGAACACAGAGCAGTTTCTCAGAAAGCTTCTTTCCAGTTTTGGACGGAAGATATTTCCTTTTTCACCATAGCCCTCTATGGGCTTCCAAATATCCCTTTGCCAATTCCACAAGAACAGCCTTAGCGAAAGGCTTCTTGAAGGGAAAGATGTAACTCTGTGAGATGAATTAAGAGAACACAGAGCAGTTTCGCAGAAACCTTCTTTCCAGTATTGAACGGAAGATATTTCCTTTTTCACCATAGCCCTCTATGGGCTTCCAAATATCCCTTTGCCAATTCCACAAGAACAGCCTTAGCGAAAGGCTTCTTGATGGGAAAGATGAAACTCTGTGAGATGAATTATCAGAACACAGAGCAGTTTCTCTGAAAGCTTCTTTCCAGTTTTGAAGGGAAGATATTTCCTTTTCCACCATAGCCCTCTATTGGCTTCCAAATATCCCTTTGCCAATTCCACAAGAACAGCCTTAGCGAAAGGCTTCTTGAAGGGAAAGATGTAACTCGGTGAGATGAATTAACAGAACACAGAGCAGTTTCTCAGAAAGTTTCTTTCTAGTTTTGAACGGAACCCATTTCCTTTTTCACCATAGCCTTCTGTGGACTTCAAAATATCCCTTTGCCAATTCCACAAGAACAGCCTTAGCGAAAGGCTTCTTGAAGTGAAAGATGTAACTGTGTGAGATGAATTAACAGAACACAGAGCAGTTTCCCAGAAAGCTTCTTTCCAGTTTTGAACGGAAGATATTTCCTTTTTCACCGTAGCCCTCTATGGGCTTCCAAATATCCCTTTGCCAATTCCAGAAGAACAGCCTTACCGAAAGGCTTCTTGAAGGGAAAGCTGTAACTCTGTGAGATGAATTAACAGAACACAGAGTAGTTTCTCAGAAAGCTTCTTTCCAGTTTTGAAAGGAAGATATTTCCTTTTTCACCATAGCCCTCTATGGGCTTCCAAATATCCCTTTGCCAATTCCACAAGAACAGCCTTAGCGAAAGGCTTCTTGAAGGGAAAGATGTAACTCTGTGAGATGAATTCAGAGAACACAGAGCAGTTTCTCAGAAAGCTTCTTTCCAGTTTTGAACGGAAGATATTTCCTTTTTCACCAAAACCCTCTATGGGCTTCCAAATATCCCTTTGCCAATTCCACAAGAACAGCCTTAGCGAAAGGCTTCTTGAAGGGAAAGATGTAACTCTGTGAGATGAATTAACAGAACACAGAGCAGTTTCTCAGAAAGTTTCTTTCCAGTATTGAACGGAAGATATTTCCTTTTTCACCATAGCCCTCTATGGGCTTCCAAATATCCCTTTTCCAATTCCACAAGAACAGCCTTAGCGAAAGGCTTCTTGAAGAGAAAGATGTAGCTGTGTGATATGAATTAACAGAACACAGAACGGTCTCTCAGAAAGCTTCTTTCCAGTTTTGAACCGAAGATATTCTCTTTTTCACCATAGACCTCTATGGGCTTCAAATATCCCTTTGCCAATTCCACAAGAACAGCCTTAGCGAAAGGCTTCTTGAAGGGAAAGATGTAACTATGTGAGATGTATTAGCAGAACACAGAACAGTTTCTCAGAAAGCTTCTTTCCAGTTTTGAACGGAAGATATTTCCTTTTTCACCATAGCCCTCTATGGGCTTCCAAATATCCCTTTGCCAATTCCACAAGAACAGCCTTAGCGAAAGGCTTCTTGAAGGGAAAGATGTGACTCTGTGAGATGAATTCAGAGAACACAGAGCAGTTTCTCAGAAAGCTTCTTTACAGTTTTGAACGGAAGATATTTCCTTTTTCACCATAGCCCTTATGGACTTCCAAATATCCCTTTGCCAATTCCACAATAACAGCTTTAGCAAAAGGATTCTTGAAGGGAAAGATGTAACTCTGTGAGACGAACTAACTGAACACAGAGCAGTTTCTCAGAAAGCTTCTTTCCAGTTTTGAATGGAAGATATTTCCTTTTTCACCGTAGCCCTCTATGGGCTTCGAAATATCCCTTTGCCAGTTCCAGAAGAACAGCCTTAGCGAAAGGTTTCTTGAAGGGAGAGATGTAACTCTGTGAGATGAATTCAGAGAACACAGAACAGTTTCTCAGAAAGCTTCTTTCCAGTTTTGAACGGAAGATATTTCCTTTTTCACCATATCCCTCTATGGGCTTCCAAATATCCCTTTGCCAATTCCACAAGAACAGCCTTAGTGAAAGGCTTCTTGAAAGGAAAAATGTAACTCTGTGAGATGAATTAACAGAACACAGAGCAGTTTTTCAGAAAGCTTCTTTCCAGTTTTGAACGGAAGATATTTCCTTTTTCACCAAAACCCTCTATGGGCTTCCAAATATCCCTTTACCAGTTCCAGAAGAACCGTCTTAGCGAAAGGTTTCTTGAAGGGAAAGATGTAACTCTGTGAGATGAATTAACAGAACACAGAACATTTTCTCAGAAAGCTTCTTTCCAGTTTTGAACGGAAGATATTTCCTTTTTCACCAGAACCCTCTATGGGCTTCCAAATATCCCTTTGCCAATTCCACAAGAACAGCCTTAGCGAAAGGCTTCTGGAAGCGAAATATGTAACTCTGTGAGATGAATTAACAGAACACAGAACATTTTCTCAGAAAGCTTCTTTCCAGTTTTGAACGGAAGATATTTCCTTTTTCACCAGAGCCCTCTATGGGCTTCCAAATATCCCTTTGCCAATTCCACAAGAACAGCCTTAGCGAAAGGCTTCTTCAAGGGAAAGATGTAACTCTATGAGATGAATTAACAGAACACAGAGCAGTTTCTCAGAAAGCTTCTTTCCAGATTTGAACGGATGATATTTCCTTTTTCACCAGAGCCCCCTATGGGCTTCCAAATATCCCTTTGCGAATTCCACAAGAACAGCCTTAGCGAAAGGCTTCTTGAAGGGAAAGATGTAACTCTGTGAGATGAATTCAGAGAACACAGAGCAGTTTCTCAGAAAGCTTCTTTCCAGGTTTGAACGGAAGATATTTCCTTTTTCATCATAGCCCTCTATGGGCTTCCAAATATCCCTTTGCCAATTCCACAAGAACAGTCTTAGCGAAAGGCTTCTTGAAGGGAAAGATGTAACTCTGTGAGATGAATTCACAGAACACAGAGCAGTTTCTCAGAAAGTTTCTTTCCAGTATTGAACGGAAGATATTTCCTTTTTCACCATAGCCCTCTATGGGCTTCCAAATATCCCTTTGCCAATTCCACAAGAACAGCCTTAGCGAAAGGCTTCTTGAAGAGAAAGATGTAGCTGTGTGAGATGAATTAACAGAACACAGAACAGTCTCTCAGAAACTTCTTTCCAGTTTTGAACCGAAGATATTCTCTTTTTCACCATAGACCTCTATGGGCTTCCAAATATCCCTTTTCCAATTCCACAAGAACAGCCTTAGCGAAAGGCTTCTTGAAGGGAAAGATGTAACTCTGTGAGATGAATTAGCAGAACACAGAACAGTTTCTCAGAAAGCTTCTTTCCAGTTTTGAACGGAAGATATTTCCTTTTTCACCATAGCCCTCTATTGCCTCCAAATATCCCTTTGCCAATTCCACAAGAACAGCCTTAGCGAAAGGCTTCTTGAAGGGAAAGATGTGACTCTGTGAGATGAATTCAGAGAACACAGAGCAGTTTCTCAGAAAGCTTCTTTCCAGTTTTGAACGGAAGATATTTCCTTTTTCACCATAGCCCTCTATGGGCTTCCAAATATCCCTTTGCCAATTCCACAAGAACAGCCTTAGCGAAAGGCTTCTTGAAAGGAAAAATGTAACTCTGTGAGATGAATTAACAAAACACAGAGCAGTTTTTCAGAAAGCTTCTTTCCAGTTTTGAACGGAAGATATTTCCTTTTTTTCCAAAACCCTCTATGGGCTTCCAAATATCCCTTTACCAGTTCCAGAAGAACAGCCTTAGCGAAAGGTTTCTTGAAGGGAAAGATGTAACTCTGTGAGATGAATTAACAGAACACAGAACATTTTCTCAGAAAGCTTCTTTCCAGTTTTGAACGAAAGATATTTCCTTTTTCACCAGAACCCTCTATGGGCTTCCAAATATCCCTTTGCCAATTCCACAAGAACAGCCTTAGCGAAAGGCTTCTGGAAGCGAAAGATGTAACTCTGTGAGATAAATTAACAGAACACAGAACATTTTCTCAGAAAGCTTCTTTCCAGTTTTGAACGGAAGATATTTCCTTTTTCACCAGAGCCCTCTATGGGCTTCCAAATATCCCTTTGCCAATTCCACAAGAACAGCCTTAGCGAAAGGCTTCTTGAAGGGAAAGATGTAACTCTGTGAGATGAATTAACAGAACACAGAGCAGTTTCTCAGAAAGTTTCTTTCCAGTATTGAACGGAAGATATTTCCTTTTTCACCATAGCCCTCTATGGGCTTCCAAATATCCCTTTGCCAATTCCACAAGAACAGCCTTTGCGAACGGCTTCTTGAAGAGAAAGATATAACTCTGTGAGATGAATTAACAGAACACAGAACAGTCTCTCAGAAAGCTTCTTTCCAGTTTTGAACGGAAGATATTTCCTTTTTCACCGTAGCCCTCTATGGGCCTCCAAATATCCGTTTGCCAATTCCACAAGAACAGCCTTAGCGAATGGCTTCTTGAAGGGAAATATGCAACTCTGTGAGATGAATTAACAGAACACAGAGCAGTTTTTCAGAAAGCTTCTTTCCAGTTTTGAGCGGAAGATATTTCCTTTTTCACCATAGCGCTGTATGGGCATCCAAATATCCCTTTGCCAATTCCACAAGAACAGCCTTAGCGAAAGGCTTCTTGAAAGGAAAGATGTAACTCTGTGAGATGAATTAACAGAACACAGAGCGGTTTCTCAGAAAGCTTCTTTCCAGTTTTGAACGGAAGATATTTCCTTTTTCACCAAAACCCTCTATGGGCTTCCAAATATCCCTTTTCCAGTTCCAGAAGAACAGCCTTAGCGAAAGGCTTCTTGAAGGGAAAGATGTAACTCTGTGAGATGAATTAACAGAACACAGAACATTTTCTCAGAAAGCTTCTTTCCAGTTTTGAACGGAAGATATTTCCTTTTTCACCAGAGCCGTCTATGGGCTTCCAAATATCACTTTGCCAATTCCACAAGAACAGCCTTAGCGAAAGGCTTCTGGAAGCGAAAGATGTAACTCTGTGAGATGAATTAACAGAACACCGAACATTTTCTCAGAAAGCTTCTTTCCAGTTTTGAAGGGAAGATATTTCCTTTTTCACCAGAGCCCTCTATGGGCTTCCAAATATCCCTTTGCGAATTCCACAAGAACAGCCTTACCGAAAGTCTTCTTGAAGGGAAAGATGTAACTCTGTGCGATGAATTCAGAGAACACAGAGCAGTTTCTCAGAAAGTTTCTTTCCAGTATTGAACGGAAGATATTTCCTTTTTCACCATAGCCCTCTATGGGCTTCCAAATATCCCTTTGCCAATTCCACAAGAACAGCCTTAGCGAATGGCTTCTTGAAGGGGAAGATGTAACTCTGTGAGATGAATTCAGAGAACACAGAGCAGTTTCTCAGAAAGCTTCTTTCCAGTTTTGAAAGGAAGATATTTCCTTTTTCACCATAGCCCTCTATGGGCTTCCAAATATCCCTTTGCAAATTCCACAAGAACAGCCTTAGCGAAAGGCTTCTTGAAAGGAAAGATGTAACTCTGTGAGATGAATTAACAGAACACAGAGCAGTTTCACAGAAAGCTTCTTTCCAGTTTTGAACGGAAGATATTTACTTTTTCACCATAGCCCTCTATGGGCTTTCAAATATCACTTTGCCAATTCCACAAGAACAGCCTTAGCGAAAGGCTTCTTGAAGGGAAAGATGTAGCTCTGTGAGATGAATTAACAGAACACAGAGCAGTTTCTCAGAAAGCTTCTTTCCAGTTTTGAACGGAAGATATTTCTTTTTTCACCATAGCCCTCTATGGTCTTCCAAATATCCGTTTGCCAATTCCACAAGAACAGCCTTAGCGAAGGGCTTCTTGAAGGGAAAGATGTAACTCTGTGAGATGAATTCAGAGAACACAGAGCAGTTTCTCAGAAAGCTTCTTTCCAGTTTTGGACGGAAGATATTTCCTTTTTCACCATAGCCCTCTATGGGCTTCCAAATATCCCTTTGCCAATTCCACAAGAACAGCCTTAGCGAAAGGCTTCTTGAAGGGAAAGATGTAACTCTGTGAGATGAATTAAGAGAACACATAGCAGTTTCTCAGAAACCTTCTTTCCAGTTTTGAACGGAAGATATTTCCTTTTTCACCATAGCCCTCTATGGGCTTCCAAATATCCCTTTGCCAATTCCACAAGAACAGCCTTAGCGAAATGCTTCTTGATGGGAAAGATGTAACTCGGTGAGATGAATTAACAGAACACAGAGCAGTTTCTCAGAAAGTTTCTTTCTAGTTTTGAACGGAACCCATTTCCTTTTTCACCATAGCCTTCTGTGGGCTTCCAAATATCCCTTTGCCAACTCCACAAGAACAGCCTTAGCGAAAGGCTTCTTGAAGGGAAAGATGTAACTCTGTGAGATGAATTAACAGAACACAGAACAGTTTCTCAGAAAGCTTCTTTCCTGTTTTGAACGGAAGATATTTCCTTTTGCACCATAGCCCTCTATGGGCTTCCAAATATCCCTTTGCCAATTCCACAAGAACAGCCTTAGCGAAAGTCTTCTTGAAGGGAAAGATGTAACTCTGTGAGGTGAATTAACAGAACACAGAGCAGTTTTTCAGAAAGCTTCTTTCCAGTTTTGAACGGAAGATAGTTCCTTTTTCAACATAGCCCTCTATGGGCTTCCAAATATCCCTTTGCCAGTTGCAGAAGAACAGCCTTAGCGAAAGACTTCTTGAAGGGAAAGATGTAACTCTGTGAGATGAACTCAGAGAACACAGAGCAGTTTCTCAGAAAGCTTCTTTCCAGTTTTGAACGGAAGATATTTCCTTCTTCACCATAGCCCTCTATGGGCTTCCAAATATCCCTTTGCCAATTCCTCAAGAACAGCCTTAGCGAAAGGCTTCTTGAAGGGAAAGATGTAACTCTGTGAGATGAATTCAGAGAACACAGAGCAGTTTCTCAGAAAGCTTCTTTCCAGTTTTGAACGGAAGATATTTCCTTTTTCACCGTAGCCCTCTATGGGATTCCAAATATCCGTTTGCCAATTCCACAAGAACAGCCTTAGCGAAAGGCTTCTTGAAGGGAAAGATGTAACTCTGTGAGATTAATTAATAGAACACAGAGCAGTTTTTCAGAATGCTTCTTTCCAGTTTTGAGCGGAAGATATTTCCTTTTTCAACATAGCGCTGTATGGGCATCCAAATATCCCTTTGCCAATTCCACAAGAACAGCCTTAGCGAAAGGCTTCTTGAAAGGAAAGATGTAACTCTGTGAGATGAATTAACAGAACACAGAGCGGTTTCTCAGAAAGCTTCTTTCCAGTTTTGAACGGAAGATATTTCCTTTTTACCATTGCCCTCTAAGGGCTTCCAAATATCCCTTTTCCAATTCCACAAGAATTGCCTTAGCGAAGGGATTCTTGAAGAGAAAGATGTAGCTCTTTGACATGAATTAACAGAACACAGAGCAGTTTCTCAGAAAGCTTCTTTCCAGTTTTGAACGGAAGATATTTCCTTTTTCACCGTAGCCCTCTATGGACATCCAAATATCCCTTTGACAATTCCACAAGAACAGCCTTAGCGAAAAGCTTCTTGAAAAGAAAGATGTAACTCTGTGAGATGAATTAACAGAACACAGAGCAGTTTCTCTGAAGGCTTTTTTCCAGTTTTGAACGGAAGATATTTCCTTTTGCACCATAGCCCTCTATGGGCTTCCAAATATCCCTTTGCCAATTCCACAAGAACAGCCTTAGCGAAAGGCTTCTTGAAGGGAAAGATGTAACTCTGTGAGATGAATTAACAGAACACAGAGCAGTTTTTCACAAAGCTTCTTTCCAGTTTTGAACGGAAGATAGTTCCTTTTTCACCGTAGCCCTCTATGGGCTTCCAAATATCCCTTTGCCAGTTCCAGAAGAACAGCCTTAGAAAAAAGGCTTCTTGAAGCGAAAGATGTAACTCTGTGAGATGAATTAGCAGAACACAGAACATTTTCTCAGAAAGCTTCTTTCCAGTTTTAAACGGAAGATATTTCCTTTTTCACCATAGCCCTCTATGGACTTCCAAATATCCCTTTGCCAATTCCACAAGAACAGCCTTAGCGAAAGGCTTCTTGAAGGGAAAGATGTAACTCTGTGAGATGAACTAACAGAACACAGAGCAGTTTCTCAGAAAGCTTCTTTCCAGTTTTGAACGGCAGATATTTCCTTTTTCACCATAGCCCTCTATGGGCTTCCAAATATCCCTTTGCCAATTCCACAAGAACAGCCTTAGCGAAAGGCTTTTGAAGGGAAAGCTGTAACTCTGTGAGATGAATTAACAGAACACAGAGTAGTTTCTCAGAAAGCTTCTTTCCAGTTTTGAACGGAAGATATTTCCTTTTTCACTATAGCCCTCTATGGGCTTCCAAATATCCCTTTTCAAATTCCACAAGAACAGCCTTAGCGAATAGCTTCTTTAAGGGAAAGTTGTAACTCTGTGAGATGAATTAACAGAACACAGAGCAGTTTCACAGAAAGCTTGTTTCCAGTTTTGAACGGAGGATATTTCCTTTTTCACCATAGCCCTCTATTGGCATTGAAATATCACTTTGCCAATTCCAGAAGAACAGCCTTAGCGAAAGGCCTCTTGAAGGGAAAGATGTAGCTTTGTGAGATGAATTAACACAACACAGGGCAGTTTCTCAAAAAGCTTCTTTCCAGTTTTGAACGGAAGATATTTCCTTTTTCACCATAGCCCTCTATGGGCTTCCAAATATCCCTTTGCCAATTCCACAGGAAAGCCTTAGCGAAAGGCTTCTTGAAGGGAAAGATGTAACTCTGTGAGATGAACTAACAGACCACAGAGCAGTTTCTCAGAAAGCTTCTTTCCAGTTTTGGACGGAAGATATTTCCTTTTTCACCATAGCCCTCTATGGGCTTCCAAATATCCCTTTGCCAATTCCACAAGAACAGCCTTAGCGAAAGGCTTCTAGAAGGGAAAGATGTAACTCTGTGAGATGAATTAAGAGAACACAGAGCAGTTTCTCAGAAACCTTCTTTCCAGTTTTGAACGGAAGATATTTCCTTTTTCACCATAGCCCTCTATGGGCTTCCAAATATCCCTTTGCCAATTCCACAAGAACAGCCTTTGCGAACGGCTTCTTGAAGAGAAAGATATAACTCTGTGAGATGAATTAACAGAACACAGAACAGTCTCTCAGAAAGCTTCTTTCCAGTTTTGAACGGAAGATATTTCCTTTTTCACCGTAGCCCTCTATGGGCCTCCAAATATCCGTTTGCCAATTCCACAAGAACAGCCTTAGCGAATGGCTTCTTGAAGGGAAATATGCAACTCTGTGAGATGAATTAACAGAACACAGAGCAGTTTTTCAGAAAGCTTCTTTCCAGTTTTGAGCGGAAGATATTTCCTTTTTCACCATAGCGCTGTATGGGCATCCAAATATCCCTTTGCCAATTCCACAAGAACAGCCTTAGCGAAAGGCTTCTTGAAAGGAAAGATGTAACTCTGTGAGATGAATTAACAGAACACAGAGCGGTTTCTCAGAAAGCTTCTTTCCAGTTTTGAACGGAAGATATTTCCTTTTTCACCAAAACCCTCTATGGGCTTCCAAATATCCCTTTTCCAGTTCCAGAAGAACAGCCTTAGCGAAAGGCTTCTTGAAGGGAAAGATGTAACTCTGTGAGATGAATTAACAGAACACAGAACATTTTCTCAGAAAGCTTCTTTCCAGTTTTGAACGGAAGATATTTCCTTTTTCACCAGAGCCGTCTATGGGCTTCCAAATATCACTTTGCCAATTCCACAAGAACAGCCTTAGCGAAAGGCTTCTGGAAGCGAAAGATGTAACTCTGTGAGATGAATTAACAGAACACCGAACATTTTCTCAGAAAGCTTCTTTCCAGTTTTGAAGGGAAGATATTTCCTTTTTCACCAGAGCCCTCTATGGGCTTCCAAATATCCCTTTGCGAATTCCACAAGAACAGCCTTACCGAAAGGCTTCTTGAAGGGAAAGATGTAACTCTGTGAGATGAATTCAGAGAACACAGAGCAGTTTCTCAGAAAGTTTCTTTCCAGTATTGAAAGGAAGATATTTCCTTTTTCACCATAGCCCACTATGGGCTTCCAAATATCCCTTTGCCAATTCCACAAGAACAGCCTTAGCGAAAGGCTTCTTGAAGGGGAAGATGTAACTCTGTGAGATGAATTCAGAGAACACAGAGCAGTTTCTCAGAAAGCTTCTTTCCAGTTTTGAAAGGAAGATATTTCCTTTTTCACCATAGCCCTCTATGGGCTTCCAAATATCCCTTTGCCAATTCCACAAGAACAGCCTTAGCGAAAGGCTTCTTGAAGGGAAAGATGTATCTCTGTGAGATGAATTAACAGAACACAGAGCAGTTTTTCAGAAAGCTTCTTTCCAGTTTTGAACGGAAGATAGTTCCTTTTTCACCGTAGCCCTCTATGGGCTTCCAAATATCCCTTTGCCAGTTCCAGAAGAACAGCCTTAGAAAAAAGGCTTCTTGAAGCGAAAGATGTAACTCTGTGAGATGAATTAACAGAACACAGAACATTTTCTCAGAAAGCTTCTTTCCAGTTTTAAACGGAAGATATTTCCTTTTTCACCATAGCCCTCTATGGACTTCCAAATATCCCTTTGCCAATTCCACAAGAACAGCCTTAGCGAAAGGCTTCTTGAAGGGAAAGATGTAACTCTGTGAGATGAACTAACAGAACACAGAGCAGTTTCTCAGAAAGCTTCTTTCCAGTTTTGAACGGCAGATATTTCCTTTTTCACCATAGCCCTCTATGGGCTTCCAAATATCCCTTTGCCAATTCCACAAGAACAGCCTTAGCGAAAGGCTTTTGAAGGGAAAGCTGTAACTCTGTGAGATGAATTAACAGAACACAGAGTAGTTTCTCAGAAAGCTTCTTTCCAGTTTTGAACGGAAGATATTTCCTTTTTCACTATAGCCCTCTATGGGCTTCCAAATATCCCTTTTCAAATTCCACAAGAACAGCCTTAGCGAATAGCTTCTTTAAGGGAAAGTTGTAACTCTGTGAGATGAATTAACAGAACACAGAGCAGTTTCACAGAAAGCTTCTTTCCAGTTTTGAACGGAGGATATTTCCTTTTTCACCATAGCCCTCTATTGGCATTGAAATATCACTTTGCCAATTCCAGAAGAACAGCCTTAGCAAAAGGCCTCTTGAAGGGAAAGATGTAGCTTTGTGAGATGAATTAACACAACACAGGGCAGTTTCTCAAAAAGCTTCTTTCCAGTTTTGAACGGAAGATATTTCCTTTTTCACCATAGCCCTCTATGGGCTTCCAAATATCCCTTTCCCAATTCCACAGGAAAGCCTTAGCGAAAGGCTTCTTGAAGGGAAAGATGTAACTCTGTGAGATGAACTAACAGAACACAGAGCAGTTTCTCAGAAAGCTTCTTTCCAGTTTTGGACGGAAGATATTTCCTTTTTCACCATAGCCCTCTATGGGCTTCCAAATATCCCTTTGCCAATTCCACAAGAACAGCCTTAGCGAAAGGCTTCTTGAAGGGAAAGATGTAACTCTGTGAGATGAATTAAGAGAACACAGAGCAGTTTCTCAGAAACCTTCTTTCCAGTTTTGAACGGAAGATATTTCCTTTTTCACCATAGCCCTCTATGGGTTTCCAAATATCCCTTTGCCAATTCCACAAGAACAGCCTTAGCGAAATGCTTCTTGATGGGAAAGATGTAACTCGGTGAGATGAATTAACAGAACACAGAGCAGTTTCTCAGAAAGTTTCTTTCTAGTTTTGAACGGAACCCATTTCCTTTTTCACCATAGCCTTCTGTGGGCTTCCAAATATCCCTTTGCCAATTCCACAAGAACAGCCTTAGCGAAAGGCTTCTTGAAGTGAAAGATGTAACTCTGTGAGATGAATTAACAGAACACAGAGCAGTTTCCCAGAAAGCTTCTTTCCAGTTTTGAACGGAAGATATTTCCTTTTTCACCATAGCCCTCTATGGGCTTCCAAATATCCCTTTGCCAATTCCAGAAGAACAGCCTTAGCGAAAGGCTTCTTGAAGGGAAAGCTGTAACTCTGTGGGATGAATTAACAGAACACAGAGTAGTTTCTCAGAAAGCTTCTTTCCAGTTTTGAACGGAAGATATTTCCTTTTTCACCAGAGCCCTCTATGGGCTTCCAAATATCCCTTTGCCAATTCCACAAGAACAGCCTTAGCGAAAGGATTCTTGAAGGGAAAGATGTAACTCTGTGAGATGAATTCAGAGAACACAGAGCAGTTTCTCAGAAAGTTTCTTTCCAGTATTGAACGGAAGATATTTCCTTTTTCACCATAGCCCTCTATGGGCTTCCAAATATCCGTTTGCCAATTCCACAAGAACAGCCTTAGCGAAAGGCTTCTTGAAGGGGAAGATGTAACTCTGTGAGATGAATTCAGAGAACACAGAGCAGTTTCTCAGAAAGCTTCTTTCCAGTTTTGAAAGGAAGATATTTCCTTTTTCACCATAGCCCTCTATGGGCTTCCAAATATCCCTTTGCCAATTCCACAAGAACAGCCTTAGCGAAAGGCTTCTTGAAAGGAAAGATGTAACTCTGTGAGATGACTTAACAGAACACAGAGCAGTTTCTCAGAAAGCTTCTTTCCAGTTTTGAACGGAAGATATTTACTTTTTCACCATAGCCCTCTATGGGCTTTCAAATATCACTTTGCCAATTCCACAAGAACAGCCTTAGCGAAAGGCTTCTTGAAGGGAAAGATGTAGCTCTGTGAGATGAATTAACAGAACACAGAGCAGTTTCTCAGAAAGCTTCTTTCCAGTTTTGAACGGAAGATATTTCCTTTTTCACCATAGCCCTCTATGGGCTTCCAAATATCCGTTTGCCAATTCCACAAGAACAGCCTTAGCGAAAGGCTTCTTGAAGGGAAAGATGTAACTCTGTGAGATGAATTCAGAGAACACAGAGCAGTTTCTCAGAAAGCTTCTTTCCAGTTTTGAACGGAAGATATTTCCTTTTTCACCATAGCCCTCTATGGGCTTCCAAATATCCCTTTGCCAATTCCACAAGAACAGCCTTAGCGAAAGGCTTCTTGAAGGGAAAGATGTAACTCTGTGAGATGAATTAACAGAACACAGAGCAGTTTTTCAGAAAGCTTCTTTCCAGTTTTGAACGGAAGATAGTTCCTTTTTCACCGTAGCCCTCTATGGGCTTCCAAATATCCCTTTGCCAGTTCCAGAAGAACAGCCTTAGAAAAAAGGCTTCTTGAAGCGAAAGATGTAACTCTGTGAGATGAATTAACAGAACACAGAACATTTTCTCAGAAAGCTTCTTTCCAGTTTTAAACGGAAGATATTTCCTTTTTCACCATAGCCCTCTATGGACTTCCAAATATCCCTTTGCCAATTCCACAAGAACAGCCTTAGCGAAAGGCTTCTTGAAGGGAAAGATGTAACTCTGTGAGATGAACTAACAGAACACAGAGCAGTTTCTCAGAAAGCTTCTTTCCAGTTTTGAACGGCAGATATTTCCTTTTTCACCATAGCCCTCTATGGGCTTCCAAATATCCCTTTGCCAATTCCACAAGAACAGCCTTAGCGAAAGGCTTTTGAAGGGAAAGCTGTAACTCTGTGAGATGAATTAACAGAACACAGAGTAGTTTCTCAGAAAGCTTCTTTCCAGTTTTGAACGGAAGATATTTCCTTTTTCACTATAGCCCTCTATGGGCTTCCAAATATCCCTTTTCAAATTCCACAAGAACAGCCTTAGCGAATAGCTTCTTTAAGGGAAAGTTGTAACTCTGTGAGATGAATTAACAGAACACAGAGCAGTTTCACAGAAAGCTTCTTTCCAGTTTTGAACGGAGGATATTTCCTTTTTCACCATAGCCCTCTATTGGCATTGAAATAACACTTTGCCAATTCCAGAAGAACAGCCTTAGCAAAAGGCCTCTTGAAGGGAAAGATGTAGCTTTGTGAGATGAATTAACACAACACAGGGCAGTTTCTCAAAAAGCTTCTTTCCAGTTTTGAACGGAAGATATTTCCTTTTTCACCATAGCCCTCTATGGGCTTCCAAATATCCCTTTGCCAATTCCACAGGAAAGCCTTAGCGAAAGGCTTCTTGAAGGGAAAGATGTAACTCTGTGAGATGAACTAACAGAACACAGAGCAGTTTCTCAGAAAGCTTCTTTCCAGTTTTGGACGGAAGATATTTCCTTTTTCACCATAGCCCTCTATGGGCTTCCAAATATCCCTTTGCCAATTCCACAAGAACAGCCTTAGCGAAAGGCTTCTTGAAGGGAAAGATGTAACTCTGTGAGATGAATTAAGAGAACACAGAGCAGTTTCTCAGAAACCTTCTTTCCAGTTTTGAACGGAAGATATTTCCTTTTTCACCATAGCCCTCTATGGGCTTCCAAATATCCCTTTGCCAATTCCACAAGAACAGCCTTAGCGAAATGCTTCTTGATGGGAAAGATGTAACTCGGTGAGATGAATTAACAGAACACAGAGCAGTTTCTCAGAAAGTTTCTTTCTAGTTTTGAACGGAACCCATTTCCTTTTTCACCATAGCCTTCTGTGGGCTTCCAAATATCCCTTTGCCAATTCCACAAGAACAGCCTTAGCGAAAGGCTTCTTGAAGTGAAAGATGTAACTCTGTGAGATGAATTAACAGAACACAGAGCAGTTTCCCAGAAAGCTTCTTTCCAGTTTTGAACGGAAGATATTTCCTTTTTCACCATAGCCCTCTATGGGCTTCCAAATATCCCTTTGCCAATTCCAGAAGAACAGCCTTAGCGAAAGGCTTCTTGAAGGGAAAGCTGTAACTCTGTGGGATGAATTAACAGAACACAGAGTAGTTTCTCAGAAAGCTTCTTTCCAGTTTTGAACGGAAGATATTTCCTTTTTCACCATAGCCCTCTATGGGCTTCCAAATATCCCTTTGCCAGTTCCAGAAGAACAGCCTTAGCCAAAGGCTTATTGAAGGGAGAGATGTAACTCTGTGAGATGAATTCAGAGAACACAGAGCAGTTTCTCAGAAAGCTTCTTTCCAGTTTTGAACGGAAGATATTTCCTTTTTCACCATAGCCCTCTATGGGCTTCCAAATATCCCTTTGCCATTTCCACAAGAACAGCCTTAGCGAAAGGCTTCTGGAAGCGAAAGATGTAACTCTGTGAGATGAATTAACAGAACACAGAGCAGTTTCTCAGAAAGCTTCTTTCCAGATTTGAACGGAAGATATTTCCTTTTTCACCAGAGCCCCCTATGGGCTTCCAAATATCCCTTTGCGAATTCCACAAGAACAGCCTTAGCGAAAGGCTTCTTGAAGGGAAAGATGTAACTCTTTGAGATGAATTCAGAGAACACAGAGCAGTTTCTCAGAAAACTTCTTTCCAGTTTTGAACGGAAGATATTTCCTTTTTCACCATAGCCCTCTATGGGCTTCGAAATATCCCTTTGCCAGTTCCAGAAGAACAGCCTTAGCGAAAGGCTTCTTGAAGGGAGAGATGTAACTCTGTGAGATGAATTCAGAGAACACAGAACAGTTTCTCAGAAAGCTTCTTTCCAGTTTTGTACGGAAGATATTTCCTTTTTCACCATATCCCTCTATGGGCTTCCAAATATCCCTTTGCCAATTCCACAAGAACAGCCTTAGCGAAAGGCTTCTTGAAAGGAAAAATGTAACTCTGTGAGATGAATTAACAGAACACAGAGCAGTTTTTCAGAAAGCTTCTTTCCAGTTTTGAACGGAAGATATTTCCTTTTTCACCAAAACCCTCTATGGGCTTCCAAATATCCCTTTACCAGTTCCAGAAGAACAGCCTTAGCGAAAGGATTCTTGAAGGGAAAGATGTAACTCTGTGAGATGAATTAACAGAACACAGAACATTTTCTCAGAAAGCTTCTTTCCAGTTTTGAACGGAAGATATTTCCTTTTTCACCATAGCCCTCTATGGGCTTCCAAATATCCCTTTGCCAATTCCACAAGAACAGCCTTAGCGAAAGGCTTCTTGAAGGGAAAGATGTAACTCTGTGAGATGAATTAACAGAACACAGAGCAGTTTCTCAGAAAGCTTCTTTCCAGTTTTGAACGGAAGATATTTCCTTTTTCACCGTAGCCCTCTATGGGCTTCCAAATATCCCTTTGCCAACTCCACAAGAACAGCCTTAGCGAAAGGCTTCTTGAAGGGAAAGATGTAACTCTGTGAGATGAATTAACAGAACACAGAACAGTTTCTCAGAAAGCTTCTTTCCTGTTTTGAACGGAAGATATTTCCTTTTGCACCATAGCCCTCTATGGGCTTCCAAATATCCGTTAGCCAATTCCACAAGAACAGCCTTAGCGAAAGGCTTCTTGAAGGGAAAGATGTAACTCTGTGAGATGAATTAACAGAACACAGAGCAGTTTCTCAGAAAGCTTCCTTCCAGTTTTGAACGGAAGATATTTCCTTTTCCACCATAGCCCTCTATGGGCTTCCAAATATCCCTTTGCCAATTCCACAAGAACAGCCTTAGCGAAAGTCTTCTTGAAGGGAAAGATGTAACTCTGTGAGATGAATTAACAGAACACAGAACAGTTTTTCAGAAAGCTTCTTTCCAGTTTTGAACGGAAGATAGTTCCTTTTTCAACATAGCCCTCTATGGGCTTCCAAATATCCCTTTGCCAGTTGCAGAAGAACAGCCTTAGCGAAAGACTTCTTGAAGGGAAAGATGTAACTCTGTGAGATGAACTCAGAGAACACAGAGCAGTTTCTCAGAAAGCTTCTTTCCAGTTTTGAACGGAAGATATTTCCTTTTTCACCGTAGCCCTCTATGGGCTTCCAAATATCCCTTTGCCAATTCCTCAAGAACAGCCTTAGCGAAAGGCTTCTTGAAGGGAAAGATGTAACTCTGTGAGATGAATTCAGAGAACACAGAGCAGTTTCTCAGAAAGCTTCTTTCCAGTTTTGAACGGAAGATATTTCCTTTTTCACCGTAGCCCTCTATGGGATTCCAAATATCCGTTTGCCAATTCCACAAGAAGAGCCTTAGCGAAAGGCTTCTTGAAGGGAAAGATGTAACTCTGTGAGATTAATTAACAGAACACAGAGCAGTTTTTCAGAATGCTTCTTTCCAGTTTTGAGCGGAAGATATTTCCTTTTTCACCATAGCGCTGTATGGGCATCCAAAATCCCTTTGCCAATTCCACAAGAACAGCCTTAGCGAAAGGCTTCTTGAAAGGAAAGATGTAACTCTGTGAGATGAATTAACAGAACACAGAGCGGTTTCTCAGAAAGCTTCTTTCCAGTTTTGAACGGAAGATATTTCCTTTTTACCATTGCCCTCTAAGGGCTTCCAAATATCCCTTTTCCAATTCCACAAGAACTGCCTTAGCGAAAGGATTCTCGAAAAGAAAGATGTAGCTCTTTGACATGAATTAACAGAACACAGAGCAGTTTCTCAGAAAGCTTCTTTCCAGTTTTGAACGGAAGATATTTCCTTTTTCACCGTAGCCCTCTATGGACATCCAAATATCCCTTTGACAATTCCACAAGAACAGCCTTAGCGAAAGGCTTCTTGAAAAGAAAGATGTAACTCTGTGAGATGAATTAACAGAACATAGAGCAGTTTCTCTGAAGGCTTCTTTCCAGTTTTGAACGGAAGATATTTCCTTTTTCACCATAGCCCTCTATGGGCTTCCAAATATCCCTTTGCCAATTCCACAAGAACAGCCTTAGCGAAAGGCTTCTTGAAGGGAAAGATGTAACTCTGTGAGATGAATTCAGAGAACACAGAGCAGTTTCTCAGAAAGCTTCTTTCATGTTTTGAACGGAAGACATTTCCTTTTTCACCATAGCCCTCTATGGGCTTCCAAATATCCCTTTGCCAATTCCACAAGAACAGCCTTATCGAAAGGCTTCTTGAAGGGAAAGCTGTAACTCTGTGAGATGAATTAACAGAACACAGAGCAGTTTCTCAGAAAGCTTCTTTCCAGTTTTGAACGGAAGATATTTCCTTTTGCACCATAGCCCTCTATGGGCTTCCAAATATCCGTTTGCCAATTCCACAAGAACAGCCTTAGCGAAAGGCTTCTTGAGGGGAAAGATGTAACTCTGTGAGATGAATTAACAGAACACAGAGCAGTTTCTCAGAAAGCTTCTTTCCAGTTTTGAACGGAAGATATTTCCTTTTTCACCATAGCCCTCTATGGGCTTCCAAATATCCCTTTGCCAATTCCACAAGAACAGCCTTAGCGAAAGGCTTCTTGAAAGGAAAAATGTAACTCTGTGAGATGAATTAACAGAACACAGAGCAGTTTTTCAGAAAGCTTCTTTCCAGTTTTGAACGGAAGATATTTCCTTTTTCACCAAAACCCTCTATGGGCTTCCAAATATCCCTTTACCAGTTCCAGAAGAACAGCCTTAGCGAAAGGCTTCTTGAGGGGAGGATGTAACTCTGTGAGATGAATTCAGAGAACACAGAGCAGTTTCTCAGAAAGCTTCTTTCCAGTTTTGAACGGAAGATATTTCCTTTTTCACCATAGCCCTCTATTGGCTTCCAAATATCCCTTTGCCAATTCCACAAGAACAGCCTTAGCAAAAGGCTTCTTGAAGGGAAAGATGTAACTCTGTGAGATGAATTCAGAGAACACAGAGCAGTTTCTCAGAAAGCTTCTTTCCAGTTTTGAACGGAAGATATTTCCCTTTTCACCATAGCCCTCTATGGGCTTCCAAATATCCCTTTGCCAATTCCACAAGAACAGCCTTAGCGAAAGGCTTCTTGAAAGGAAAAATGTAACTCTGTGAGATGAATTAACAGAACACAGAGCAGTTTTTCAGAAAGCTTCTTTCCAGTTTTGAACGGAAGATATTTCCTTTTTCACCAAAACCCTCTATGGGCTTCCAAATATCCCTTTACCAGTTCCAGAAGAACAGCCTTAGCGAGAGGCTTCTTGAAGGGAAAGATGTAACTCTGTGAGATTAATTAACAGAACACAGAACATTTTCTCAGAAAGCTTCTTTCCAGTTTTGAACGGAAGGTATTTCCTTTTTCACCAGAGCCCTCTATGGGCTTCCAAATATCCCTTTGCCAATTGCACAAGAACAGCCTTAGCGAAAGGCTTCTGGAAGCGAAAGATGTAACTCTGTGAGATGAATTCAGAGAACACAGAGCAGTTTCTCAGAAAGCTTCTTTCCAGTTTTGAACGGAAGATATTTCCTTTTTCACCAGAGCCCTCTATGGGCTTCCAAATATCCCTTTGCCAATTCCACAAGAACAGCCTTAGCGAAAGGCTTCTTGAAGGGAAAGATGTAACTCTGTGAGATGAATTAACAGAACACAGAGCAGTTTCTCAGAAAGTTTCTTTCCAGTATTGAACGGAAGATATTTCCTTTTTCACCATAGCCCTCTATGGGCTTCCAAATATCCCTTTGCCAATTCCACAAGAACAGCCTTAGCGAAAGGCTTCTTGAAGAGAAAGATGTAGCTGTGTGAGATGAATTAACAGAACACAGAACAGTCTCTCAGAAAGCTTCTTTCCACTTTTGAACCGAAGATATTCTCTTTTTCACCATCGACCTCTATGGGCTTCCAAATATCCCTTTGCCAATTCCACAGGAAAGCCTTAGCGAAAGGCTTCTTGAAGGGAAAGATGTAACTCTGTGAGATGAACTAACAGAACACAGAGCAGTTTCTCAGAAAGCTTCTTTCCAGTTTTGGACGGAAGATATTTCCTTTTTCACCATAGCCCTCTATGGGCTTCCAAATATCCCTTTGCCAATTCCACAAGAACAGCCTTAGCGAAAGGCTTCTAGAAGGGAAAGATGTAACTCTGTGAGATGAATTAAGAGAACACAGAGCAGTTTCTCAGAAACCTTCTTTCCAGTTTTGAACGGAAGATATTTCCTTTTTCACCATAGCCCTCTATGGGCTTCCAAATATCCCTTTGCCAATTCCACAAGAACAGCCTTTGCGAACGGCTTCTTGAAGAGAAAGATATAACTCTGTGAGATGAATTAACAGAACACAGAACAGTCTCTCAGAAAGCTTCTTTCCAGTTTTGAACGGAAGATATTTCCTTTTTCACCGTAGCCCTCTATGGGCCTCCAAATATCCGTTTGCCAATTCCACAAGAACAGCCTTAGCGAATGGCTTCTTGAAGGGAAATATGCAACTCTGTGAGATGAATTAACAGAACACAGAGCAGTTTTTCAGAAAGCTTCTTTCCAGTTTTGAGCGGAAGATATTTCCTTTTTCACCATAGCGCTGTATGGGCATCCAAATATCCCTTTGCCAATTCCACAAGAACAGCCTTAGCGAAAGGCTTCTTGAAAGGAAAGATGTAACTCTGTGAGATGAATTAACAGAACACAGAGCGGTTTCTCAGAAATTTTCTTTCCAGTTTTGAACGGAAGATATTTCCTTTTTCACCAAAACCCTCTATGAGCTTCCAAATATCCCTTTTCCAGTTCCAGAAGAACAGCCTTAGCGAAAGGCTTCTTGAAGGGAAAGATGTAACTCTGTGAGATGAATTAACAGAACACAGAACATTTTCTCAGAAAGCTTCTTTCCAGTTTTGAACGGAAGATATTTCCTTTTTCACCAGAGCCGTCTATGGGCTTCCAAATATCACTTTGCCAATTCCACAAGAACAGCCTTAGCGAAAGGCTTCTGGAAGCGAAAGATGTAACTCTGTGAGATGAATTAACAGAACACCGAACATTTTCTCAGAAAGCTTCTTTCCAGTTTTGAAGGGAAGATATTTCCTTTTTCACCAGAGCCCTCTATGGGCTTCCAAATATCCCTTTGCGAATTCCACAAGAACAGCCTTACCGAAAGGCTTCTTGAAGGGAAAGATGTAACTCTGTGAGATGAATTCAGAGAACACAGAGCAGTTTCTCAGAAAGTTTCTTTCCAGTATTGAACGGAAGATATTTTCTTTTTCACCATAGCCCTCTATGGGCTTCCAAATATCCCTTTGCCAATTCCACAAGAACAGCCTTAGCGAAAGGCTTCTTGAAGGGGAAGATGTAACGCTGTGAGATGAATTCAGAGAACACAGAGCAGTTTCTCAGAAAGCTTCTTTCCAGTTTTGAAAGGAAGATATTTCCTTTTTCACCATAGCCCTCTATGGGCTTCCAAATATCCCTTTGCCAATTCCACAAGAACAGCCTTAGCGAAAGGCTTCTTGAAAGGAAAGATGTAACTCTGTGAGATGAATTAACAGAACACAGAGCAGTTTCTCAGAAAGCTTCTTTCCAGTTTTGAACGGAAGATATTTACTTTTTCACCATAGCCCTTATGGACTTCCAAATATCCCTTTGCCAATTCCACAAGAACAGCCTTAGCGAAAGGATTCTTGAAGGGAAAGATGTAGCTCTGTGAGATGAATTAACAGAACACAGAGCAGTTTCTCAGAAAGCTTCTTTCCAGTTTTGAACGGAAGATATTTCCTTTTTCACCGTAGCCCTCTATGGACATCCAAATATCCCTTTGACAATTCCACAAGAACAGCCTTAGCGAAAGGCTTCTTGAAAAGAAAGATGTAACTCTGTGAGATGAATTAACAGAACATAGAGCAGTTTCTCTGAAGGCTTCTTTCCAGTTTTGAACGGAAGATATTTCCTTTTTCACCATAGCCCTCTATGGGCTTCCAAATATCCCTTTGCCAATTCCACAAGAACAGCCTTAGCGAAAGGCTTCTTGAAGGGAAAGATGTAACTCTGTGAGATGAATTCAGAGAACACAGAGCAGTTTCTCAGAAAGCTTCTTTCAAATTTTGAACGGAAGACATTTCCTTTTTCACCATAGCCCTCTATGGGCTTCCAAATATCCCTTTGCCAATTCCACAAGAACAGCCTTATCGAAAGGCTTCTTGAAGGGAAAGCTGTAACTCTGTGAGATGAATTAACAGAACACAGAGCAGTTTCTCAGAAAGCTTCTTTCCAGTTTTGAACGGAAGATATTTCCTTTTGCACCATAGCCCTCTATGGGCTTCCAAATATCCGTTTGCCAATTCCACAAGAACAGCCTTAGCGAAAGGCTTCTTGAAGGGAAAGATGTAACTCTGTGAGATGAATTAACAGAACACCGAACATTTTCTCAGAAAGCTTCTTTCCAGTTTTGAACGGAAGATATTTCCTTTTGCACCATAGCCCTCTATGGGCTTCCAAATATCCGTTTGCCAATTCCACAAGAACAGCCTTAGCGAAAGGCTTCTTGAAGGGAAAGATGTAACTCTGTGAGATGAATTAACAGAACACAGAGCAGTTTCTCAGAAAGCTTCTTTCCAGTTTTGAACGGAAGATATTTCCTTTTTCACCATAGCCCTCTATGGGCTTCCAAATATCCCTTTGCCAATTCCACAAGAACAGCCTTAGCGAAAGGCTTCTTGAAAGGAAAAATGTAACTCTGTGAGATGAATTAACAGAACACAGAGCAGTTTTTCAGAAAGCTTCTTTCCAGTTTTGAACGGAAGATATTTCCTTTTTTACCAAAACCCTCTATGGGCTTCCAAATATCCCTTTACCAGTTCCAGAAGAACAGCCTTAGCGAAAGGCTTCTTGAGGGGAGGATGTAACTCTGTGAGATGAATTCAGAGAACACAGAGCAGTTTCTCAGAAAGCTTCTTTCCAGTTTTGAACGGAAGATATTTCCTTTTTCACCATAGCCCTCTATGGGCTTCCAAATATCCCTTTGCCAATTCCACAAGAACAGCCTTAGCAAAAGGCTTCTTGAAGGGAAAGATGTAACTCTGTGAGATGAATTCAGAGAACACAGAGCAGTTTCTCAGAAAGCTTCTTTCCAGTTTTGAACGGAAGATATTTCCCTTTTCACCATAGCCCTCTATGGGCTTCCAAATATCCCTTTGCCAATTCCACAAGAACAGCCTTAGCGAAAGGCTTCTTGAAAGGAAAAATGTAACTCTGTGAGATGAATTAACAGAACACAGAGCAGTTTTTCAGAAAGCTTCTTTCCAGTTTTGAACGGAAGATATTTCCTTTTTCACCAAAACCCTCTATGGGCTTCCAAATATCCCTTTACCAGTTCCAGAAGAACAGCCTTAGCGAGAGGCTTCTTGAAGGGAAAGATGTAACTCTGTGAGATTAATTAACAGAACACAGAACATTTTCTCAGAAAGCTTCTTTCCAGTTTTGAACGGAAGATATTTCCTTTTTCACCAGAGCCCTCTATGGGCTTCCAAATATCCCTTTGCCAATTGCACAAGAACAGCCTTAGCGAAAGGCTTCTGGAAGCGAAAGATGTAACTCTGTGAGATGAATTAACAGAACACAGAGCAGTTTCTCAGAAAGCTTCTTTCCAGATTTGAACGGAAGATATTTCCTTTTTCACCAGAGCCCCCTATGGGCTTCCAAATATCCCTTTGCCAATTCCACAAGAACAGCCTTAGCGAAAGGCTTCTAGAAGGGAAAGATGTAACTCTGTGAGATGAATTCAGAGAACACAGAGCAGTTTCTCAGAAAGCTTCTTTCCAGTTTTGAACGGAAGATATTTCCTTTTTCACCATAGCCCTCTATGGGCTTCCAAATATCCCTTTGCCAATTCCACAAGAACAGCCTTAGCGAAAGGCTTCTTGAAGGCAAAGATGTAACTCTGTGAGATGAATTAACAGAACACAGAGCAGTTTCTCAGAAAGTTTCTTTCCAGTATTGAACGGAAGATATTTCCTTTTTCACCATAGCCCTCTATGGGCTTCCAAATATCCCTTTGCGAATTCCACAAGAACAGCCTTAGTGAAAGGCTTCTTGAAGAGAAAGATGTAGCTGTGTGAGATGAATTAACAGAACACAGAACAGTCTCTCAGAAAGCTTCTTTCCACTTTTGAACCGAAGATATTCTCTTTTTCACCATAGACCTCTATGGGCTTCCAAATATCCCTTTGCCAATTCCACAAGAACAGCCTTAGCGAAAGGCTTCTTGAAGGGAAAGATGTAACTCTGTGAGATGAATTAGCAGAACACAGAACAGTTTCTCAGAAAGCTTCTTTCCAGTTTTGAACGGAAATTATTTCCTTTTTCACCATAGCCCTCTATGGGCTTCCAAATATCCCTTTGCCAATTCCACAAGAACAGCCTTAGCGAAAGGCTTCTTGAAGGGAAAGATGTGACTCTGTGAGATGAATTCAGAGAACACAGAGCAGTTTCCCAGAAAGCTTCTTTACAGTTTTGAACGGAAGATATTTACTTTTTCACCATAGCCCTTATGGACTTCCAAATATCCCTTTGCCATTTCCACAATAACAGCTTTAGCAAAAGGATTCTTGAAGGGAAAGATGAAACTCTGTGAGATGAACTAACTGAAAACAGAGCAGTTTCTCAGAAAGCTTCTTTCCAGTTTTGAATGGAAGATATTTCCTTTTTCACCATAGCCCTCTATGGGCTTCGAAATATCCCTTTGCCAGTTCCAGAAGAACAGCCTTAGCGAAAGGCTTCTTGAAGGGAGAGATGTAACTCTGTGAGATGAATTCAGAGAACACAGAACAGTTTCTCAGAAAGCTTCTTTCCAGTTTTGAACGGAAGATATTTCCTTTTTCACCATATCCCTCTATGGGCTTCCAAATATCCCTTTGCCAATTCCACAAGAACAGCCGTAGCGAAAGGCTTCTTGAAAGGAAAAATGTAACTCTGTGAGATGAATTAACAGAACACAGAGCAGTTTTTCAGAAAGCTTCTTTCCAGTTTTGAACGGAAGATATTTCCTTTTTCACCAAAACCCTCTATGGGCTTCCAAATATCCCTTTACCAGTTCCAGAAGAACAGCCTTAGCGAAAGGCTTCTGGAAGCGAAAGATGTAAGTCTGTGAGATGAATTAACAGAACACAGAACATTTTCTCAGAAAACTTCTTTCCAGTTTTGAACGGAAGATATTTCCTTTTTCACCAGAGCCCTCTATGGGCTTCCAAATATCCCTTTGCCAATTCCACAAGAACAGCCTTAGCGAAAGGCTTCTTGAAAGGAAAGATGTAACTCTGTGAGATGAATTAACAGAACACAGAGCGGTTTCTCAGAAAGCTTCTTTCCAGTTTTGAACGGAAGATATTTCCTTTTTCACCAGAACCCTCTATGGGCTTCCAAATATCCCTTTGCCAATTCCACAAGAACAGCCTTAGGGAAAGGCTTCTGGAAGCGAAAGATGTAACTCTGTGAGATGAATTAACAGAACACAGAATATTTTCTCAGAAAACTTCTTTCCAGTTTTGAACGGAAGATATTTCCTTTTTCACCAGAGCCCTCTATGGGCTTCCAAATATCCCTTTGCCAATTCCACAAGAACAGCCTTAGCGAAAGGCTTCTTGAAAGGAAAGATGTAACTCTGTGAGATGAATTAACAGAACACAGAGCGGTTTCTCAGAAAGCTTCTTTCCAGTTTTGAACGGAAGATATTTCCTTTTTACCATTGCTCTCTAAGGGCTTCCAAATATCCCTTTGCCAATTCCACAAGAACTGCCTTAGCGAAAGGATTCTTGAAGGGAAAGATGTAGCTCTTTGACATGAATTAAAAGAACACAGAGCAATTTCTCAAAAAGCTTCTTTCCAGTTTTGAACGGAAGATATTTCCTTTTTCACCGTAGCCCTCTATGGACATCCAAATATCCCTTTGACAATTCCACAAGAACAGCCTTAGCGAAAGGCTTCTTGAAAAGAAAGATGTAACTCTGTGAGATGAATTAAGAGAACATAGAGCAGTTTCTCTGAAGGCTTCTTTCCAGTTTTGAACGGAAGATATTTCCTTTTTCACCATAGCCCTCTATGGGCTTCCAAATATCCCTTTGCCAATTCCACAAGAACAGCCTTAGCGAAAGGCTTCTTTAAGGGAAAGATGTAACTCTGTGAGATGAATTCAGAGAACACAGAGCAGATTCTCAGAAAGCTTCTTTCAAGTTTTGAACGGAAGACATTTCCTTTTTCACCATAGCCCTCTATGTGCTTCCTAATATCCCTTTGCCAATTCCACAAGAACAGCCTTATCGAAAGGCTTCTTGAAGAGAAAGATGTAACTCTGTGAGATGAATTAACGGAACACAGAGCAGTTTCTCAGAAAGCTTCTTTCCAGTATTGAGCGGAAGATATTTCCTTTTTCACCATACCCCTCTATGGGCTTCCAAATATCCCTTTGCCAATTCCACAAGAACAGCCTTAGCGAAAGGCTTCTTGAAGGGAAAGATGTAACTGTGTGAGATGAATTAACAGAACACAGAACAGTCTCTCAGAAAGCTACTTTCCAGTTTTGAACGGAAGATATTGCCTTTTGCACCATAGCCCTCTATGGGCTTCCAAATATCCGTTTGCCAATTCCACAAGAACAGCCTTAGCGAAAGGCTTCTTGAAGGGAAAGATGTAACTCTGTGAGATGAATTAGCAGAACACAGAGCAGTTTTTCAGAAAGCTTCTTTCCAGTTTTGAACGGAAGATAGTTCCTTTTTCACCATAGCCCTCTATGGGCTTCCAAATATCCCTTTGCCAGTTCCAGAAGAACAGCCTTAGAAAAAAGGCTTCTTGAAGCGAAAGATGTAACTCTGTGAGATGAATTAACAGAACACAGAACATTTTCTCAGAAAGCTTCTTTCCAGTTTTAAACGGAAGATATTTCCTTTTTCACCATAGCCCTCTATGGACTTCCAAATATCCCTTTGCCAATTCCACAAGAACAGCCTTAGCGAAAGGCTTCTTGAAGGGAAAGATGTAACTCTGTGAGATGAACTAACAGAACACAGAGTAGATTCTCAGAAAGCTTCTTTCCAGTTTTGAACGGCAGATATTTCCTTTTTCACCATAGCCCTCTATGGGCTTCCGAATATCCCTTTGCCAATTCCACAAGAACAGCCTTAGCGAAAGGCTTCTTGAAGAGAAAGATGTAGCTGTGTGAGATGAATTAACAGAACACAGAACAGTCTCTCAGAAAGCTTCTTTCCACTTTTGAACCGAAGATATTCTCTTTTTCACCATCGACCTCTATGGGCTTCCAAATATCCCTTTGCCAATTCTACAGGAAAGCCTTAGCGAAAGGCTTCTTGAAGGGAAAGATGTAACTCTGTGAGATGAACTAACAGAACACAGAGCAGTTTCTCAGAAAGCTTCTTTCCAGTTTTGGACGGAAGATATTTCCTTTTTCACCATAGCCCTCTATGGGCTTCCAAATATCCCTTTGCCAATTCCACAAGAACAGCCTTAGCGAAAGGCTTCTTGAAGGCAAAGATGTAACTCTGTGAGATGAATTAACAGAACACAGAGCAGTTTCTCAGAAAGTTTCTTTCCAGTATTGAACGGAAGATATTTCCTTTTTCACCATAGCCCTCTATGGGCTTCCAAATATCCCTTTGCGAATTCCACAAGAAAAGCCTTAGCGAAAGGCTTCTTGAAGAGAAAGATGTAGCTGTGTGAGATGAATTAACAGAACACAGAACAGTCTCTCAGAAAGCTTCTTTCCACTTTTGAACCGAAGATATTCTCTTTTTCACCATAGACCTCTATGGGCTTCCAAATATCCCTTTGCCAATTCCACAAGAACAGCCTTAGCGAAAGGCTTCTTGAAGGGAAAGATGTAACTCTGTGAGATGAATTAGCAGAACACAGAACAGTTTCTCAGAAAGCTTCTTTCCAGTTTTGAACGGAAATTATTTCCTTTTTCACCATAGCCCTCTATGGGCTTCCAAATATCCCTTTGCCAATTCCACAAGAACAGCCTTAGCGAAAGGCTTCTTGAAGGGAAAGATGTGACTCTGTGAGATGAATTCAGAGAACACAGAGCAGTTTCCCAGAAAGCTTCTTTACAGTTTTGAACGGAAGATATTTACTTTTTCACCATAGCCCTTATGGACTTCCAAATATCCCTTTGCCATTTCCACAATAACAGCTTTAGCAAAAGGATTCTTGAAGGGAAAGATGAAACTCTGTGAGATGAACTAACTGAAAACAGAGCAGTTTCTCAGAAAGCTTCTTTCCAGTTTTGAATGGAAGATATTTCCTTTTTCACCATAGCCCTCTATGGGCTTCGAAATATCCCTTTGCCAGTTCCAGAAGAACAGCCTTAGCGAAAGGCTTCTTGAAGGGAGAGATGTAACTCTGTGAGATGAATTCACAGAACACAGAACAGTTTCTTAGAAAGCTTCTTTCCAGTTTTGAACGGAAGATATTTCCTTTTTCACCATATCCCTCTATGGGCTTCCAAACATCCCTTTGCCAATTCCACAAGAACAGCCGTAGCGAAAGGCTTCTTGAAAGGAAAAATGTAACTCTGTGAGATGAATTAACAGAACACAGAGCAGTTTTTCAGAAAGCTTCTTTCCAGTTTTGAACGGAAGATATTTCCTTTTTCAGCAAAACCCTCTATGGGCTTCCAAATATCCCTTTACCAGTTCCAGAAGAACAGCCTTAGCAAAAGGCTTCTGGAAGCGAAAGATGTAACTCTGTGAGATGAATTAACAGAACACAGAACATTTTCTCAGAAAACTTCTTTCCAGTTTTGAACGGAAGATATTTCCTTTTTCACCAGAGCCCTCTATGGGCTTCCAAATATCCCTTTGCCAATTCCACAAGAACAGCCTTAGCGAAAGGCTTCTTGAAAGGAAAGATGTAACTGTGAGATGAATTAACAGAACACAGAGCGGTTTCTCAGAAAGCTTCTTTCCAGTTTTGAACGGAAGATATTTCCTTTTTCACCAGAACCCTCTGTGGGCTTCCAAATATCCCTTTGCCAATTCCACAAGAACAGCCTTAGCGAAAGGCTTCTGGAAGCGAAAGATGTAACTCTGTGAGATGAATTAACAGAACACAGAACATTTTCTCAGAAAACTTCTTTCCAGTTTTGAACGGAAGATATTTCCTTTTTCACCAGAGCCCTCTATGGGCTTCCAAATATCCCTTTGCCAATTCCACAAGAACAGCCTTAGCGAAAGGCTTCTTGAAAGGAAAGATGTAACTCTGTGAGATGAATTAACAGAACACAGAGCGGTTTCTCAGAAAGCTTCTTTCCAGTTTTGAACGGAAGATATTTCCTTTTTACCATTGCCCTCTAAGGGCTTCCAAATATCCCTTTGCCAATTCCACAAGAACTGCCTTAGCGAAAGGATTCTTGAAGAGAAAGATGTAGCTCTTTGACATGAATTAACAGAACACAGAGCAGTTTCTCAAAAAGCTTCTTTCCAGTTTTGAACGGAAGATATTTCCTTTTTCACTATAGCCCTCTATGGGCTTCCAAATATCCCTTTTCAAATTCCACAAGAACAGCCTTAGCGAATAGCTTCTTTAAGGGAAAGTTGTAACTCTGTGAGATGAATTAACAGAACACAGAGCAGTTTCACAGAAGGCTTCTTTCCAGTTTTGAACGGAGGATATTTCCTTTTTCACCATAGCCCTCTATTGGCATTGAAATATCTCTTTGCCAATTCCAGAGGAACAGCCTTAGCAAAAGGCCTCTTGAAGGGAAAGATGTAGCTTTGTGAGGTGAATTAACACAACACAGGGCAGTTTCTCAAAAAGCTTCTTTCCAGTTTTGAACGGAAGATATTTCCTTTTTCACCATAGCCCTCTATGGGCTTCCAAATATCCCTTTGCCAATTCCACAGGAAAGCCTTAGCGAAAGGCTTCTTGAAGGGAAAGATGTAACTCTGTGAGATGAATTAACAGAACACAGAGCAGTTTCTCAGAAAGTTTCTTTCTAGTTTTGAACGGAACCCATTTCCTTTTTCACCATAGCCTTCTGTGGGCTTCCAAATATCCCTTTGCCAATTCCACAAGAACAGCCTTAGCGAAAGGCTTCTTGAAGTGAAAGATGTAACTCTGTGAGATGAATTAACAGAACACAGAGCAGTTTCCCAGAAAGCTTCTTTGCAGTTTTGAACGGAAGATATTTCCTTTTTCACCATAGCCCTCTATGGGCTTCCAAATATCCCTTTGCCAATTCCAGAAGAACAGCCTTAGCGAAAGGCTTCTTGAAGGGAAAGCTGTAACTCTGTGGGATGAATTAACAGAACACAGAGTAGTTTCTCAGAAAGCTTCTTTCCAGTTTTGAACGGAAGATATTTCCTTTTTCACCATAGCCCTCTTTGGGCTTCCAAATATCCCTTTGCCAGTTCCAGAAGAACAGCCTTAGCCAAAGGCTTCTTGAAGGGAGAGATGTAACTCTGTGAGATGAATTCAGAGAACACAGAGCAGATTCTCAGAAAGCTTCTTTCCAGTTTTGAACGGAAGATATTTCCTTTTTCACCATAGCCCTCTATGGGCTTCCAAATATCCCTTTGCCAGGTCCACAAGAACAACCTTAGCGAAAGGCTTCTTGAAGGGAAAGCTGTAACTCTGTGAGATGAACTAACAGAACACAGAGCAGTTTCTCAGAAAGCTTCTTTCCAGTTTTGAATGGAAGATATTTCCTTTTTCAACATAGCCCTCTATGGGCTTCCAAATATCCCTTTGCCAGGTCCACAAGAACAGCCTTAGCGAAAGGCTTCTTGAAGGGAAAGATGTAACTCTGTGAGGTGAATTCAGAGAACACACAGCAGTTCCTCAGAAAGCTTTTTCCAGTTTTGAAAAGAAGATATTTCCTTTTTCACCATAGCCCTCTATGGGCTTCCAAATATCCCTTTGCCAGTTCCACAAGAACAGCCTTAGCGAAAGGCTTCTTGAAGGGAAAGATGTAACTCTGTGAGATGAACTAACTGAACACAGAGCAGTTTCTCAGAAAGCTTCTTTCCAGTTTTGAACGGAAGATATTTCCTTTTTCACCATAGCCCTCTATGGGCTTCCAAATATCCCTTTGCCAATTCCACAAGAACAGCCTTAGCGAAAGGCTTCTGGAAGCGAAAGATGTAACTCTGTGAGATGAATTAACAGAACACAGAGCAGTTTCTCAGAAAGCTTCTTTCCAGATTTGAACGGAAGATATTTCCTATTTCACCAGAGCCCCCTTTGGGCTTCCAAATATCCCTTTGCGAATTCCACAAGAACAGCCTTAGCGAAAGGCTTCTTGAAGGGAAAGATGTAACTCTGTGAGATGAATTCAGAGAACACAGAACAGTTTCTCAGAAAGCTTCTTTCCAGTTTTGTACGGAAGATATTTCCTTTTTCACCATATCCCTCTATGGGCTTCCAAATATCCCTTTACCAGTTCCAGAAGAACAGCCTTAGCGAAAGGATTCTTGAAGGGAAAGATGTAACTCTGTGAGATGAATTAACAGAACACAGAACATTTTCTCAGAAAGCTTCTTTCCAGTTTTGAACGGAAGATATTTCCTTTTTCACCAGAACCCTCTAAGGGCTTCCAAATATCCCTTTGCCAATTCCACAAGAACAGCCTTAGCGAAAGGCTTCTGGAAGCGAAAGATGTAACTCTGTGAGATGAATTAACAGAACACAGAGCAGTTTCTCAGAAAGTTTCTTTCCAGTATTGAACGGAAGATATTTCCTTTTTCACCATAGCCCTCTATGGGCTTCCAAATATCCCTTTGCCAATTCCACAAGAACAGCCTTTGCGAACGGCTTCTTGAAGAGAAAGATGTAACTGTGTGAGATGAATTAACAGAACACAGAACAGTCTCTCAGAAAGCTTCTTTCCAGTTTTGAACGGAAGATATTTCAATTTTCAACATAGCCCTCTCTGGGCTTCCAAATATCACTTTGCCAATTCCAAAAGAACAGCGTTAGCGAAAGGCTTCTTGAAGGGAAAGATGTAACTCTGTGAGATGAATTCAGAGAACACAGAGCAGTTTCTCAGAAAGCTTCTTTCCAGTTTTGAACGGAAGATATTTCCTTTTTCACCATAGCCCTCTATGGGCTTCCAAATATCCCTTTGCCAATTACAGAAGAACAGCCTTAGCGAAAGGCTTCTTGAAGGGAAAGCTGTAACTCTGTGAGATGAATTAACAGAACACAGAGTAGTTTCTCAGAAAGCTTCTTTCCAGTTTTGAACGGAAGATATTTCCTTTTTCACCATAGCCCTCTATGGGCTTCCAAATATCCCTTTGCCAGTTCCAGAAGAACATCCTTAGCGAAAGGCTTCTTGAAGGGAGAGATGTGACTCTGTGAGATGAATTCAGAGAACACAGAGCAGTTTCTCAGAAAGCTTCTTTCCAGTTTTGAACGGAAGATATTTCCTTTTTCACCATAGCCCTCTATGGCCTTCCAAATATCCCTTTGCGAATTCCACAAGAACAGCATTAGCGAAAGGCTTCTTGAAAGGAAAGATGTAACTCTGTGAGATGAATTAACAGAACACAGAGCAGTTTTTCAGAAAGCTTCTTTCCGGTTTTTAACGGAAGATAGTTCCTTTTTCACCATAGCCTTCTATGGGCTTCCAAATATCCCTTTGCCAGTTCCAGAAGAACAGTCTTAGCAAAAGGCTTCTTGAAGCGAAAGATGTAACTCTGTGCGATAAATTAACAGAACACAGAATATTTTCTCAGAAAGTTTCTTTCCAGTTTTAAACGGAAGATATTTCCTTTTTCACCATAGCCCTCTATGGACTTCCAAATATCCCTTTGCCAATTCCACAAGAACAGCCTTAGCGAAAGGCTTCTTGAAGGGAAAGATGTAACTCTGTGAGATGAACTAACAGAACACGGAACAGATTCTCAGAAAGCTTCTTTCCAGTTTTGAACGGAAGATATTTCCTTTTTCACCAGAGCCCCCTATGGGCTTCCAAATATCCCTTTGCGAATTCCACAAGAACAGCCTTAGCGAAAGGCTTCTTGAAGGGAAAGATGTAACTCTGTGAGATGAATTCAGAGAACACAGAACAATTTCTCAGAAAGCTTCTTTCCAGTATTGAACGGAAGATATTTCCTTTTTCACCATAGCCCTCTATGGGCTTCCAAATATCCCTTTGCCAATTCCACAAGAACAGCCTTAGCGAAAGGCTTCTTGGAGGGAAAGATGTAACTCTGTGAGATGAATTAACAGAACACAGAGCAGTTTCTCAGAAAGTTTCTTTCCAGTATTGAACGGAAGATATTTCCTTTTTCACCATAGCCCTCTATGGGCTTCCAAATATCCCTTTGCCAATTCCACAAGAACAGCCTTTGCGAACGGCTTCTTGAAGAGAAAGATGTAACTGTGTGAGATGAATTAACAGAACACAGAACAGTCTCTCAGAAAGCTTCTTTCCAGTTTTGAACGGAAGATATTTCCTTTTTCACCATAGCCCTCTATGGGCTTTCAAATATCACTTTGCCAATTCCACAAGAAGAGCCTTAGCGAAAGGCTTCTTGAAGGGAAAGATGTAACTCTATGAGATGAATTAACAGAACACAGAGCAGTTTCTCAGAAAGCTTCTTTCCAGATTTGAACGGAAGATATTTCCTTTTTCACCAGAGCCCCCTATGGGCTTCCAAATATCCCTTTGCGAATTCCACAAGAACAGCCTTAGCGAAAGGCTTCTTGAAGGGAAAGATGTAACTCTGTGAGATGAATTCAGAGAACACAGAGCAGTTTCTCAGAAAGCTTCTTTCCAGTTTTGAACGGAAGATATTTCCTTTTTCACCATAGCCCTCTATGGGCTTCCAAATATCCCTTTGCCAATTCCACAAGAACAGCCTTAGCGAAAGGCTTCTTGAAGGGAAAGATGTAACTCTGTGAGATGAATTCACAGAACACAGAGCAGTTTCTCAGAAAGTTTCTTTCCAGTATTGAACGGAAGATATTTCCTTTTTCTCCATAGCCCTCTATGGGCTTCCAAATATCCCTTTGCCAATTCCACAAGAACAGCCTTAGCGAAAAGCTTCTTGAAGAGAAAGATGTAGCTGTGTGAGATGAATTAACAGAACACAGAACAGTCTCTCAGAAACTTCTTTCCAGTTTTGAACCGAAGATATTCTCTTTTTCACCATAGACCTCTATGGGCTTCCATATATCCCTTTGCCAATTCCACAAGAACAGCCTTAGCGAAAGGCTTCTTGAAGGGAAAGATGTTACTCTGTGAGATGAATTAGCAGAACACAGAACAGTTTCTCAGAAAGCTTCTTTCCAGTTTTGAACGGAAGATATTTCCTTTTTCACCATAGCCCTCTATGGGCTTCCAGACATCCCTTTGCCAATTCCACAAGAACAGCCTTAGCGAAAGGCTTCTTGAACGGAAAGATGTGACTCTGTGAGATGAATTCAGAGAACACAGAGCAGTTTCTCAGAAAGCTTCTTTACAGTTTTGAACGGAAGATATTTCCTTTTTCACCATAGCCCTTATGGACTTCCAAATATCCCTTTGCCAATTCCACAATAACAGCTTTAGCAAAAGGATTCTTGAAGGGAAAGATGTAACTCTGTGAGATGAATTAACAAAACACAGAGCAGTTTTTCAGAAAGCTTCTTTCCAGTTTTGAACGGAAGATAGTTCCTTTTTCACCATAGCCTTCTATGGGCTTCCAAATATCCCTTTGCCAGTTCCAGAAGAACAGCCTTAGCAAAAGGCTTCTTGAAGCGAAAGATGTAACTCTGTGCGATAAATTAACAGAACACAGAACATTTTCTCAGAAAGCTTCTTTCCAGTTTTAAACGGAAGATATTTCCTTTTTCACCATAGCCCTCTATGGACTTTCAAATATCCCTTTGCCAATTCCACAAGAACAGCCTTAGCGAAAGGCTTCTTGCAGGGAAATATGTAACTCTGTGAGATGAACTAACAGAACACAGAGCAGTTTCTCAGAAAGCTTCTTTCCAGTTTTGAACGGAAGATATTTCCTTTTTCACCATAGCCCTCTATGGGCTTCCAAATATCCATTTGCCAATTCCACAAGAACAGCCTCAGCGAAAGGCTTCTTGAAGGGAAAGATGTAACTCTGTGAGATGAATTAACAGAACACAGAACAGTTTCTCAGAAAGCTTCTTTCCAGTTTTGAACGGAATATATTTCCTTTTTCACCATAGCCCTCTATGGGCTTCCAAATATCCCTTTGCCAATTCCACAAGAACAGTCTTAGCGAAAGGCTTCTTGAAGGGAAAGATGTAACCCTGTGAGATGAATTAACTGAACACAGAGCAGTTTCACAGAAGGCTTCTTTCCAATTTTGAAAGGAAGATATTTCAATTTTCACCATAGCCCTCTATTGGCATCGAAATATCACTTTACCAATTCCACAAGAACAGCCTTAGCGAAAGGCCCCTTGAAGGGAAAGATGTAACTTTGTGAGATGAATTAACAGAACACAGAGCAGTTTCTCAAAAAGCTTCTTTCCAGTTTTGAACGGCAGATATTTCCTTTTTCACTATAGCCCTATATGGGCATCCAAATATCACTTTGCCAATTCCACAGGAAAAGCCTTAGCGAAAGGCTTCTTGAAGGGAAAGATGTAACTCTGTGAGATCAATTAACAGAACACAGATTAGTTACTCAGAAGGCTTCTTTCCAGTTTTGAACGGAAGATATTTCCTTTTTCACCATAGCCCTCTATGGGCTTCCAAATATCCCTTTGCCAGTTCCAGAAGAACAGCCTTAGCCAAAGGCTTCTTGAAGGGAGAGATGTAACTCTGTGAGATGAATTCAGAGAACACAGAGCAGTTTCTCAGAAAGCTTCTTTCCAGTTTTGAACGGAAGATATTTCCTTTTTCACCATAGCCCTCTATGGGCTTCCAAATATCCCTTTGCCAATTCCACAAGAAGAGCCTTAGCGAAAGGCTTCTTGAAAGGAAAAATGTAACTCTGTGAGATGAATTAACAGAACACAGAGCAGTTTTTCAGAAAGCTTCTTTCCAGTTTTGAACGGAAGACATTTCCTTTTTCACCAAAACCCTCTATGGTCTTCCAAATATCCCTTTACCAGTTCCAGAAGAACAGCCTTAGCGAAAGGCTTCTTGAAGGGAGAGATGTAACTCTGTGAGATGAATTCAGAGAACACAGAGCAGTTTCTCAGAAAGCTTGTTTCCAGTTTTGAACGGAAGATATTTCCTTTTTCACCATAGCCCTCTATGGGCTTCCAAATATCCCTTTGCCAATTCCACAAGAACAGCCTTAGCAAAAGGCTTCTTGAAGGGAAAGATGTAACTCTGTGAGATGAATTCAGAGAACACAGAGCAGTTTCTCAGAAAGCTTCTTTCCAGTTTTGAACGGAAGATATTTCCTTTTTCACCATAGCCCTCTATGGGCTTCCAAATATCCCTTTGCCAATTCCACAAGAACAGCCTTAGCGAAAGGCTTCTGGAAGCAAAAGATGTAACTCTGTGAGATGAATTAACAGAACACAGAGCAGTTTCTCAGAAAGCTTCTTTCCAGATTTGAACGGAAGATATTTCCTTTTTCACCAGAGCCCCCTATGGGCTTCCAAATATCCCTTTGCGAATTCCACAAGAACAGCCTTAGCGAAAGGCTTCTTGAAGGGAAAGATGTAACTCTGTGAGATGAATTCAGAGAACACAGAACAGTTTCTCAGAAAGCTTCTTTCCAGTTTTGTACGGAAGATATTTCCTTTTTCACCATATCCCTCTATGGGCTTCCAAATATCCCTTTGCCAATTCCACAAGAACAGCCTTAGCGAAAGGCTTCTTGAAAGGAAAAATGTAACTCTGTGAGATGAATTAACAGAACACAGAGCAGTTTTTCAGAAAGCTTCTTTCCAGTTTTGAACGGAAGATATTTCCTTTTTCACCAAAACCCTCTATGGGCTTCCAAATATCATTTTACGAGTTCCAGAAGAACAGCCTTAGCGAAAGGATTCTTGAACGGAAAGATGTAACTCTGTGAGATGAATTAACAGAACACAGAACATTTTCTCAGAAAGCTTCTTTCCAGTTTTGAACGGAAGATATTTCCTTTTTCACCAGAACCCTCTAAGGGCTTCCAAATATCCCTTTGCCAATTCCACAAGAACAGCCTTAGCGAAAGGCTTCTGGAAGCGAAAGATGTAACTCTGTGAGATGAATTAACAGAACACAGAACATTTTCTCAGAAAATTTCTTTCCAGTTTTGAACGGAAGATATTTCCTTTTTCACCAGAGCCCTCTATGGGCTTCCAAATATCCCTTTGCCAATTCCACAAGAACAGCCTTAGCGAAAGGCTTCTTGAAGGGAAAGATGTAACTCTGTGAGATGAATTAACAGAACACAGAGCAGTTTCTCAGAAAGTTTCTTTCCAGTATTGAACGGAAGATATTTCCTTTTTCACCATAGCCCTCTATGGGCTTCCAAATATCCCTTTGCCAATTCCACAAGAACAGCCTTTGCGAACGGCTTCTTGAAGAGAAAGATGTAACTGTGTGAGATGAATTAACAGAACACAGAACAGTCTCTCAGAAAGCTTCTTTCCAGTTTTGAACGGAAGATATTTCAATTTTCACCATAGCCCTCTCTGGGCTTCCAAATATCACTTTGCCAATTCCAAAAGAACAGCGTTAGCGAAAGGCTTCTTGAAGGGAAAGATGTAACTCTGTGAGATGAATTCAGAGAACACAGAGCAGTTTCTCAGAAAGCTTCTTTCCAGTTTTGAACGGAAGATATTTCCTTTTTCACCATAGCCCTCTATGGGCTTCCAAATATCCCTTTGCCAATTAGAGAAGAACAGCCTTAGCGAAAGGCTTCTTGAAGGGAAAGCTGTAACTCTGTGAGATGAATTAACAGAACACAGAGTAGTTTCTCAGAAAGCTTCTTTCCAGTTTTGAACGGGGATATTTCCTTTTTCACCATAGCCCTCTATGGGCTTCCAAATATCCCTTTGCCAATTCCACAAGAACAGCCTTAGCGAAAGGCTTCTGGAAGCGAAAGATGTAACTCTGTGAGATGAATTAACAGAACACAGAGCAGTTTCTTAGAAAGCTTCTTTCCAGTTTTGAACGGAACATATTTCCTTTTTCACCAGAGCCCCCTATGGGCTTCCAAATATCCCTTTGCGAATTCCACAAGAACAGCCTTAGCGAAAGGCTTCTTGAAGGGAAAGATGTAACTCTGTGAGATGAATTCAGAGAACACAGAGCAGTTTCTCAAAAAGCTTCCTTCCAGTTTTGAACGGAAGATATTTCCTTTTTCACCATAGACCTCTATGGGCTTCGAAATATCCCTTTGCCAGTTCCAGAAGAACAGCCTTAGCGAAAGGCTTCTTGAAGGGAGAGATGTAACTCTGTGAGATGAATTCAGAGAACACAGAACAGTTTCTCAGAAAGCTTCTTTCCAGTTTTGTACGGAAGATATTTCCTTTTTCACCATATCCCTCTATGGGCTTCCAAATATCCCTTTGCCAATTCCACAAGAACAGCCTTAGCGAAAGGCTTCTTGAAAGGAAAAATGTAACTCTGTGAGATGAATTAACAGAACACAGAGCAGTTTTTCAGAAAGCTTCTTTCCAGTTTTGAACGGAAGATATTTCCTTTTTCACCAAAACCCTCTATGGGCTTCCAAATATCCCTTTACCAGTTCCAGAAGAACAGCCTTAGCGAAAGGTTTCTTGAAGGGAAAGATGTAACTCTGTGAGATGAATTAACAGAACACAGAACATTTTCTCAGAAAGCTTCTTTCCAGTTTTGAACGGAAGATATTTCCTTTTTCACCAGAACCCTCTAGGGGCTTCCAAATATCCCTTTGCCAATTCCACGAGAAGAGCCTTAGCGAAAGGCTTCTGGAAGCGAAAGATGTAACTCTGTGAGATGAATTAACAGAACACAGAACATATTCTCAGAAAACTTCTTTCCAGTTTTGAACGGAAGATATTTCCTTTTTCACCAGAGCCCTCTATGGGCTTCCAAATATCCCTTTGCCAATTCCACAAGAACAGCCTTAGCGAAAGGCTTCTTGAAGGGAAAGATGTAACTCTGTGAGATGAATTAACAGAACACAGAGCAGTTTCTCAGAAAGTTTCTTTCCAGTATTGAACGGAAGTTATTTCCTTTTTCACCATAGCCCTCTATGGGCTTCCAAGTATCCCTTTGCCAATTCCACAAGAACAGCCTTTGCGAACGGCTTCTTGAAGAGAAAGATGTAACTGTGTGAGATGAATTAACAGAACACAGAACAGTGTCTCAGAAAGCTTCTTTCCAGTTTTGAACAGAAGATATTTCAATTTTCACCATAGCCCTCTCTGGGCTTCCAAATATCACTTTGCCAATTCCAAAAGAACAGCCATAGCGAAAGGCTTCTTGAAGGGAAAGATGTAACTCTGTGAGATGAATTCAGAGAACACAGAGCAGTTTCTCAGAAAGCTTCTTTCCAGTTTTGAACGGAAGATATTTCCTTTTTCACCATAGCCCTCTATGGCCTTCCAAATATCCCTTTGCCAATTCCACAAGAACAGCCTTAGCGAAAGGCTTCTTGAAAGGAAAGATGTAACTCTGTGAGATGAATTAACAGAACACAGAGCAGTTTTTCAGAAAGCTTCTTTCCGGTTTTTAACGGAAGATAGTTCCTTTTTCACCATAGCCTTCTATGGGCTTCCAAATATCCCTTTGCCAGTTCCAGAAGAACAGTCTTAGCAAAAGGCTTCTTGAAGCGAAAGATGTAACTCTGTGCGATAAATTAACAGAACACAGAATATTTTCTCAGAAAGCTTCTTTCCAGTTTTGAACGGAAGATATTTCCTTTTTCACCATAGCCCTCTATGGACTTCCAAATATCCCTTTGCCAATTCCACAAGAACAGCCTTAGCGAAAGGCTTCTTGAAGGGAAAGATGTAACTCTGTGAGATGAACTAACAGAACACAGAACAGATTCTCAGAAAGCTTCTTTCCAGTTTTGAACGGAAGATATTTCCTTTTTCACCAGAGCCCCCTATGGGCTTCCAAATATCCCTTTGCGAATTCCACAAGAACAGCCTTAGCGAAAGGCTTCTTGAAGGGAAAGATGTAACTCTGTGAGATGAATTCAGAGAACACAGAGCAATTTCTCAGAAAGCTTCTTTCCAGTATTGAACGTAAGATATTTCCTTTTTCACCATAGCCCTCTATGGGCTTCCAAATATCCCTTTGCCAATTCCACAAGAACAGCCTTAGCGAAAGGCTTCTTGGAGGGAAAGATGTAACTCTGTGAGATGAATTAACAGAACACAGAGCAGTTTCTCAGAAAGTTTCTTTCCAGTATTGAACGGAAGATATTTCCTTTTTCACCATAGCCCTCTATGGGCTTCCAAATATCCCTTTGCCAATTCCACAAGAACAGCCTTTGCGAACGGCTTCTTGAAGAGAAAGATGTAACTGTGTGAGATGAATTAACAGAACACAGAACAGTCTCTCAGAAAGCTTCTTTCCAGTTTTGAACGGAAGATATTTCCTTTTTCACCATAGCCCTCTATGGGCTTTCAAATATCACTTTGCCAATTCCACAAGAAGAGCCTTAGCGAAAGGCTTCTTGAAGGGAAAGATGTAACTCTATGAGATGAATTAACAGAACACAGAGCCGTTTCTCAGAAAGCTTCTTTCCAGATTTGAACGGAAGATATTTCCTTTTTCACCAGAGCCCCCTATGGGCTTCCAAATATCCCTTTGCGAATTCCACAAGAACAGCCTTAGCGAAAGGCTTCTTTAAGGGAAAGATGTAACTCTGTGAGATGAATTCAGAGAACACAGAGCAGTTTCTCAGAAAGCTTCTTTCCAGTTTTGAACGGAAGATATTTCCTTTTTCACCATAGCCCTCTATGGGCTTCCAAATATCCCTTTGCCAATTCCACAAGAACAGCCTTAGCGAAAGGCTTCTTGAAGGGAAAGATGTAACTCTGTGAGATGAATTCACAGAACACAGAGCAGTTTCTCAGAAAGTTTCTTTCCAGTATTGAACGGAAGATATTTCCTTTTTCACCATAGCCCTCTATGGGCTTCCAAATATCCCTTTGCCAATTCCACAAGAACAGCCTTAGCGAAAGGCTTCTTGAAGAGAAAGATGTAGCTGTGTGAGATGAATTAACAGAACACAGAACAGTCTCTCAGAAACTTCTTTCCAGTTTTGAACCGAAGATATTCTCTTTTTCACCATAGACCTCTATGGGCTTCCATATATCCCTTTGCCAATTCCACAAGAACAGCCTTAGCGAAAGGCTTCTTGAAGGGAAAGATGTAACTCTGTGAGATGAATTAGCAGAACACAGAACAGTTTCTCAGAAAGCTTCTTTCCAGTTTTGAACGGAAGATATTTCCTTTTTCACCATAGCCCTCTATGGGCTTCCAAACATCCCTTTGCCAATTCCACAAGAACAGCCTTAGCGAAAGGCTTCTTGAACGGAAAGATGTGACTCTGTGAGATGAATTCAGAGAACACAGAGCAGTTTCTCAGAAAGCTTCTTTACACTTTTGAACGGAAGATATTTCCTTTTTCACCATTGCCCTTATGGACTTCCAAATATCCCTTAGCCAATTCCACAATAACAGCTTTAGCAAAAGGATTCTTGAAGGGAAAGATGTAACTCTGTGAGATGAAATAACTGAACACAGAGCAGTTTCTCAGAAAGCTTCTTTCCAGTTTTGAATGGAAGATATTTCCTTTTTCACCATAGCCCTCTATGGGCTTCGAAATATCTCTTTGCCAGTTCCAGAAGAACAGCCTTAGCGAAAGGCTACTTGAAGGGAGAGATGTAACTCTGTGAGATGAATTCAGAGAACACAGAACAGTTTCTCAGAAAGCTTCTTTCCAGTTTTGAACGGAAGATATTTCCTTTTTCACCATAGCCCTCTATGGGCTTCCAAATATCCCTTTGCCAATTCCACAAGAACAGCCTTAGCGAAAGGCTTCTTGAAAGGAAAAATGTAACTCTGTGAGATGAATTAACAGAACACAGAGCAGTTTTTCAGAAAGCTTCTTTCCAGTTTTGAACGGAAGATAGTTCCTTTTTCACCATAGCCTTCTATGGGCTTCCAAATATCCCTTTGCCAGTTCCAGAAGAACAGCCTTAGCAAAAGGCTTCTTGAAGCGAAAGATGTAACTCTGTGCGATAAATTAACAGAACACAGAACATTTTCTCAGAAAGCTTCTTTCCAGTTTTAAACGGAAGATATTTCCTTTTTCACCATAGCCCTCTATGGACTTCCAAATATCCCTTTGCCAATTCCACAAGAACAGCCTTAGCGAAAGGCTTCTTGCAGGGAAATATGTAACTCTGTGAGATGAACTAACAGAACACAGAGCAGTTTCTCTGAAATCTCCTTTCCAGTTTTGAACGGAAGAGATTTCCTTTTTCACCATAGCCCTCTATGGGCTTCCAAATATCCCTTTGCCTATTCCACAAGAACAGCCTTAGCGAAAGGCTTCTTGAAGGGAAAGATGGAACTCTGTGAGATGAATTTAACAAAACACAGAACAGTTTCTCAGAAAGCTTCTTTGCAGTTTTGAACGGAATATATTTCCTTTTTCACCATAGCCCTCTATGGGCTTCCAAATATCACTTTGCCAATTCCATAAGAACAGCCTTAGCGAAAGGCTTCTTGAAGGGAAAGATGGAACTCTGTGAGATGAATTCAGAGAACACAGAGCAGTTTCTCAGAAAGCTTCTTTCCAGTTTTGAACGGAAGATATTTCCTTTTGCACCATAGCCCTCTATGGGCTTCCAAATATCCCTTTGCCAATTCCACAAGAACAGCCTTAGCGAAAGGCTTCTTGAAAGGAAAAATGTAACTCTGTGAGATGAATTAACAGAACACAGTGCAGTTTTTCAGAAAGCTTCTTTCCAGTTTTGAACGGAATATATTTCCTTTTTCACCATAGCCCTCTATGGCCTTCCAAATATCCCTTTGCCAATTCCACAAGAACAGCGTTAGCGAAAGGCTTCTTGAAAGGAAAGATGTAACTCTGTGAGATGAATTAACAGAACACAGAGCAGTTTCTCAGAAAGCTTCTTTCCAGTTTTGAACGGAAGATATTTACTTTTTCACCATAGCTCTCTATGGGCTTTCAAATATCTCTTTGCCAATTCCACAAGAACAGCGTTAGCGAAAGGCTTCTTGAAGGGAAAGATGTAGCTCTGTGAGATGAATTAACAGAACACAGAGCAGTTTCTCAGAAAGCTTCCTTCCAGTTTTGAACGGAAGATATTTCCTTTTTCACCATAGCCCTCTATGGGCTTCCAAATATCCGTTTGCCAATTCCACAAGTACAGCCTTAGCGAAAGGCTTCTTGGAGGGAAAGATGTAACTCTGTGAGATGAATTAACAGAACACAGTTCAGATACTCAGAAAGCTTCTTTCCAGTTTTAAACGGAAGATATTTCCTTTTTCACCATAGCCCTCTATGGACTTCCAAATATCCCTTTGCCAATTCTACAAGAACAGCCTTAGCGAAAGGCTTCTTGAAGGGAAAGATATAACTCTGTGAGATGAACTAACAGAACACAGAGCAGTTTCTCAGAAAGCTTCTTTCCAGTTTTGAACGGAAGATATTTCCTTTTTCACCATAGCCCTCTATGGGCTTCGAAATATCAATTTGCCAATTCCACAAGAATAGTCTTAGCGAAAGGATTCTTGAAGGGAAAGATGTAACTCTGTGAGATGAATTAACAGAACACAGAGCAGCTTCTCAGAAAGCTTCTTTCCAGTTTTGAACGGAAGATATTTCCTTTTTCACCATAGCCCTCTATGGGCTTCCAAATATCCCTTTGCCAATTCCACAAGAACAGCCTTAGCGAAAGGCTTCTTGAAGGGAAAGATGTAACTCTGTGAGATGAATTAAAAGAACACAGAACATTTTCTCAGAAAGCTTCTTTCCAGTTTTGAACGGAAGATATTTCCTTTTTCACCAGAACCCTCTAGGGCTTCCAAATATCCCTTTGCCAATTCCACAAGAACAGCCTTAGCGAAAGGCTTCTGGAAGCGAAAGATGTAACTCTGTGAGATGAATTAACAGAACACTGAACATTTTCTCAGAAAGCTTCCTTCCAGTTTTGAACGGAAGATATTTCCTTTTTCACCAGAGCCCTCTATGGGCTTCCAAATATCCCTTTGCGAATTCCACAAGAACAGCCTTAGCGAAGGGCTTCTTGAAGGGAAAGATGTAACTCTGTGAGATGAATTCAGAGAACACAGAGCAGTTTCTCAGAAATCTTCTTTCAAGTTTTGAACGGAAGGCATTTCCTTTTTCACCATAGCCCTCTATGGGCTTCCAGATATCCGTTTGCCAATTCCACAAGTACCGCCTTAGCGAAAGGCTTCTTGAAGGGAAAGATGCAACTCTGTGAGATGAATTAACAGAACACAGAGCAGTTTTTCAGAAAGCTTCTTTCCAGTTTTGAACGGAAGATAGTTCCTTTTTACCATAGCCCTCTATGGGCTTCCAAATATCCCTTTGCCAGATCCAGAAGAACAGCCTTAGCAAAAGGCTTCTGGAAGGGAAAGATGTAACTCTGTGAGATGAACTAACAGAACACAGAGCAGTTTCTCAGAAAGTTTCTTTCCAGTTTGGAACGGAAGATATTTCCTTTTTCACAATAGCCCTCTATGGGCTTCCAAATATCCATTTGCCAATTCCACAAGAACAGCCTCAGCGAAAGGCTTCTTGAAGGGAATGATGTACCTCTGTGAGATGAATTAACAGAACACAGAACAGTTTCTCAGAAAGCTTCTTTCCAGTTTTGAACGGAAGATAATTCCTTTTTCACCATAGCCCTCTATGGGCTTCCAAATATAACTTTGCCAATTCCACAAGAACAGTCTTAGAGAAAGGCTTCTTGAAGGGAAAGATGTAACCATGTGAGATGAATTAACCGAACACAGAGCAGTTTCACAGAAGGCTTCTTTCCAGTTTTGAAAGGAAGATATTTCAATTTTCACCATAGCCCTCTATTGGCATCGAAATATCACTTTACCAATTCCACAAGAACAGCCTTAGCGAAAGGCTTCTTGAAGGGAAAGATGTAACTTTGTGAGATGAATTAACAGAACACAGAGCAGTTTCTCAAAAAGCTTCTTTCCTGTTTTGAACGGAAGATATTTCCTTTTTCACTATAGCCCTCTATGGGCATCCAAATATCACTTTGCCAATTCCACAGGAATAGCCTTAGGGAAAGGCTTCTTGAAGGGAAAGATGTAACTCTGTGAGCTGAATTAACAGAACACAGATCAGTTACTCAGAAAGCTTCTTTCCAGTTTTGAACGGAAGATATTTCCTTTTTCACCATAGTCCTCTATGGGCTTCCAAATATCCCTTTGCCAATTCCACAAGAACAGCCTTAGCGAAAGGCTTCTTGAAGGGAAAGATGTAACTCTGTGAGATGAATTAACAGAACACAGAGCAGTTTCTCAGAAAGCTTCTTTCCAGTTTTGAACGGAAGATATTTCCTTTTTCACCATAGCCCTCTATGGGCTTCCAAATATCAATTTGCCAATTCCACAAGAATAGTCTTAGCGAAAGGATTCTTGAAGGGAAAGATGTAACTCTGTGAGATGAATTAACAGAACACAGAGCAGTTTCTCAGAAAGCTTCTTTCCAGTTTTGAACGGAAGATATTTCCTTTTTCACCAGAGCCCTCTATGGGCTTCCAAATATCCCTTTGCCAATTCCACAAGAACCGGCTTAGCGAAAGGCTTCTTGAAGGGAAAGATGTAACTCTGTGAGATGAACTCAAAGTACACAGAACAGTTTCTCTGAAAGCTCCTTTCCAGTTTTGAACGGAAGATATTTCCTTTTTCACCATAGCCCTCTATGGGCTTCCAAATATCCCTTTGCCAATTCCACAAGAACAGCCTTAGCGAAAGGCTTCTTGAAGGGAAAGATGTAACTCTGTGAGATGAATTAGCAGAACACAGAACAGTTTCTCAGAAAGCTTCTTTGCAGTTTTGAACGGAAGATATTTCCTTTTTCACCATAGCCCTCTATGGGCTTCCTAATATCCCTTTGCCAATTCCACAAGAACAGCCTTAGCGAAAGGCTTCTTGAAGGGAAAGATGTAACTCTGTGAGATGCATTCAGAGAACACAGAGGAGTCTCTCAGAAAGCTTCTTTCCAGTTTTGAACGGAAGATATTTCCTTTTTCACCATAGCCCTTATGGACTTCCAAATATCCCTTTGCCAATTCCACAATAACAGCTTTAGCAAAAGGCTTCTTGAAGTGAAAGCTGTAACTCTGTGAGATGAACTAACTGAACACAGAGCAGTTTCTCAGAAAGCTTCTTTCCAGTTTTGAATGGAAGATATTTCCTTTTTCACCATAGCCCTCTATGGGCTTCGAAATATCCCTTTGCCAGTTCCAGAAGAACAGCCTTAGAGAAAGGCTTCTTGAAGGGAGAGATGTAACTCTGTGAGATGAATTCAGAGAACACAGAATAGTTTCTCAGAAAGCTTCTTTCCAGTTTTGAACGGAAGATATTTCCTTTTTCACCATAGCCCTCTATGGGCTTCCAAATATCCCTTTGCCAATTCCACAAGAACAGCCTTAGCGAAAGGCTTCTTGAAAGGAAAGATGTAACACTGTGAGATGAATTCAGAGAACACAGAGCAGTTTTTCAGAAAGCTTCTTTCCAGTTTTGAACGAAAGATATTTCCTTTTTCACCAAAACCCTCTATGGGCTTCCAAATATCCCTTTACCAGTTCCAGAAGAACAGCCTTAGCGAAAGGTTTCTTGAAGGGAAAGATGTAACTCTGTGAGATGAATTAACAGAACACAGAACATTTTCTCAGAAAGCTTCTTTCCAGTTTTGATCGGAAGATATTTCCTTTTTCACCAGAACCCTCAAGGGCTTCCAAATATCCCTTTGCCAATTCCACAAGAACAGCCTTAGCGAAAGGCTTCTGGAAGCGAAAGATGTAACTCTGTGAGATGAATTAACAGAACACAGAACATTTTCTCAGAAAGCTTCCTTCCAGTTTTGAACGGAAGATATTTCCTTTTTCACCAGAGCCCTCTATGGGCTTCCAAATATCCCTTTGCGAATTCCACAAGAACAGCCTTAGCGAAGGGCTTCTTGAAGGGAAAGATGTAACTCTGTGAGATGAATTAACAGAACACAGAGCAGTTTCTCAGAAAGCTTCTTTCCAGTTTTGAACGGAAGATATTTCCTTTTTCACGGTAGCCCTCTATGGGCTTCCATATATCCCTTTGCCAGATCCAGAAGTACAGCCTTAGCAAAAGGCTTCTTGAAGGGAAAGATGTAACTCTGTGAGATGAACTAACAGAACACAGAGCAGTTTCTCAGAAAGCTTCTTTCCAGTTTTGAACGGAAGATATTTCCTTTTTCACCATAGCCCTCTATGGGCTTCCAAATATCCATTTGCCAATTCCACAAGAACAGCCTCAGCGAAAGGCTTCTTGAAGGGAATGATGTAACTCTGTGAGATGAAATAACAGAACACAGAACAGTTTCTCAGAAAGCTTCTTTCCAGTTTTGAACGGAAGATAATTCCTTTTTCACCATAGGCCTCTATGGGCTTCCAAATATCCCTTTGCCAATTCCACAAGAACAGTCTTAGAGAAAGGCTTCTTGAAGGGAAAGATGTAACCCTGTGAGATGAATTAAGCGAACACAGAGCAGTTTCACAGAAGGCTTCTTTCCAGTTTTGAAAGGAAGATATTTCAATTTTCACCATAGCCCTCTATTGGCATCGAAATATCACTTCACCAATTCCACAAGAACAGCCTTAGCGAAAGGCCTCTTGAAGGGAAAGATGTAACTTTGTGAGCTGAATTAACAGAACACAGATCATTACTCAGAAAGCTTCTTTCCAGTTTTGAACGGAAGATATTTCCTTTTTCACCATAGTCCTCTATGGGCTTCCAAATATCCCTCTGCCAATTCCACAAGAACAGCCTTAGCGAAAGGCTTCTTGAAGGGAAAGATGTAACTCTGTGAGATGAATTAACAGAACACAGAGCAGTTTCTCAGAAAGCTTCTTTCCAGTTTTGAACGGAAGATATTTCCTTTTTCACCATAGCCCTCTATGGGCTTCCAAATATCAATTTGCCAATTCCACAAGAATAGTCTTAGCGAAAGGATTCTTGAAGGGAAAGATGTAACTCTGTGAGATGAATTAACAGAACACAGAGCAGTTTCTCAGAAAGCTTCTTTCCAGTTTTGAACGGAAGATATTTCCTTTTTCACCATAGCCCTAAATGGGCTTCCAAATATCCCTTTGCCAATTCCTCAAGAACCGGCTTAGCGAAAGGCTTCTTGAAGGGAAAGATGTAACTCTGTGAGATGAACTCAAAGTACACAGAACAGTTTCTCTGAAAGCTCCTTTCCAGTTTTGAACGGAAGATATTTCCTTTTTCACCATAGCCCTCTATGGGCTTCGAAATATCCCTTTGCCAATTCCACAAGAACAGCCTTAGCGAAAGGCTTCTTGAAGGGAAAGATGTAACTCTGTGAGATGAATTAGCAGAACACAGAACAGTTTCTCAGAAAGCTTCTTTGCAGTTTTGAGCGGAAGATATTTCCTTTTTCACCATAGCCCTCTATGGGCTTCCTAATATCCCTTTGCCAATTCCACAAGAACAGCCTTAGCGAAAGGCTTCTTGAAGGGAAAGATGTAACTCTGTGAGATGAATTCAGAGAACACAGAGCAGTCTCTCAGAAAGCTTCTTTCCAGTTTTGAACGGAAGATATTTCCTTTTTCACCATAGCCCTTATGGACTTCCAAATATCCCTTTGCCAATTCCACAATAACAGCTTTAGCAAAAGGCTTCTTGAAGTGAAAGCTGTAACTCTGTGAGATGAACTAACTGAACACAGAGCAGTTTCTCAGAAAGCTTCTTTCCAGTTTTGAATGGAAGATATTTCCTTTTTCACCATAGCCCTCTATGGGCTTCGAAATATCCCTTTGCCAGTTCCAGAAGAACAGCCTTAGAGAAAGGCTTCTTCAAGGGAGAGATGTAACTCTGTGAGATGAATTCAGAGAACACAGAACAGTTTCTCAGAAAGCTTCTTTCCAGTTTTGAACGGAAGATATTTCCTTTTTCACCATAGCCCTCTATGGGCTTCCAAATATCCCTTTGCCAATTCCACAAGAACAGCCTTAGCGAAAGGCTTCTTGAAGGGAAAGATGTAACACTGTGAGATGAATTCAGAGAACACAGAACAGTTTCTCAGAAAGCTTCTTTCCAGTTTTGAACGGAAGATATTTCCTTTTTCACCATAGCCCTCTATGGGCTTCCAAATATCCCTTTGCCAATTCCACAAGAACAGCCTTAGCGAAAGGCTTCTTGAAAGGAAAAATGTAACTCTGTGAGATGAATTAACAGAACACATAGCAGTTTTTCAGAAAGCTTCTTTCCAGTTTTGAAGGAAAGATATTTCCTTTTTCACCAAAACCCTCTATGGGCTTCCAAATATCCCTTTACCAGTTCCAGAAGAACAGCCTTAGCGAAAGGTTTCTTGAAGGGAAAGATGTAACTCTGTGAGATGAATTAACAGAACACAGAACATTTTCTCAGAAAGCTTCTTTCCAGTTTTGAACGGAAGATATTTCCTTTTTCACCAGAACCCTCAAGGGCTTCCAAATATCCCTTTGCCAATTCCACAAGAACAGCCTTAGCGAAAGGCTTCTGGAAGCGAAAGATGTAACTCTGTGAGATGAATTAACAGAACACAGAACATTTTCTCAGAAAGCTTCTTTCCAGTTTTGAACGGAAGATATTTCCTTTTTCACCAGAGCCCTCTATGGGCTTCCAAATATCCCTTTGCCAATTCCACAAGAACAGCCTTAGCGAAAGGCTTCTTGAAGGGAAAGATGTAACTCTGTGAGATGAATTAACAGAACACAGAGCAGTTTCTCAGAAAGTTTCTTTCCAGTATTGAACGGAAGATATTTCCTTTTTCACCATAGCCCTCTATGGGCTTCCAAATATCCCTTTGCCAATTCCACAAGAACAGCCTTAGCGAAAGGCTTCTTGAAGAGAAAGATGTAACTGTGTGAGATGAATTAACAGAACACAGAACAGTCTCTCAGAAAGCTTCTTTCCAGTTTTGAACGGAAGATATTTCAATTTTCACCATAGCCCTCTCTGGGCTTCCAAATATCACTTTGCCAATTCCACAAGAACAGCCTTAGCGAAAGGCTTCTTGAAGGGAAAGATGTAACTCTGTGAGATGAATTCAGAGAACACAGAGCAGTTTCTCAGAAAGCTTCTTTCCAGTTTTGAACGGAAGATATTTCCTTTTTCACCATAGCCCTCTATGGCCTTCCAAATATCCCTTTGCCAATTCCACAAGAACAGCCTTAGCGAAAGGCTTCTTCAAAGGAAAGATGTAACTCTGTGAGATGAATTAACAGAACACAGAGCAGTTTCTCAGAAAGCTTCTTTCCAGTTTTGAACGGAAGATATTTCCTTTTTCACCATAGCCCTCTATGGGCTTTCATATATCACTTTGCCAATTCCACAAGAACAGCCTTAGCGAAAGGCGTCTTGAAGGGAAAGATGTAGCTTTGTGAGATGAATTAACAGAACACAGAGCAGTTTCTCAGAAAGCTTCTTTCCAGTTTTGAACGGAAGATATTTCCTTTTTCACCATAGCCCTTATGGACTTCCAAATATCCCTTGGCCAATTCCACAATAACAGCTTTAGCAAAAGGCTTCTTGAAGTGAACGATGTAACTCTGTGAGATGAAATAACTGAACACAGAGCAGTTTCTCAGAAAGCTTCTTTCCAGTTTTGAATGGAAGATATTTCCTTTTTCACCATAGCCCTCTATGGGCTTCGAAATATCCCTTTGCCAGTTCCAGAAGAACAGCCTTAGCGAAAGGCTTCTTGAAGGGAGAGATGTAACTCTGTGAGATGAATTCAGAGAACACAGAACAGTTTCTCAGAAAGCTTCTTTCCAGTTTTGAACGGAACATATTTCCTTTTTCACCATAGCCCTCTATGGGCTTCCAAATATCCCTTTTCCAATTCCACAAGAACAACCTTAGCGAAAGGCTTCTTGAAGGGAAAGGTGTAACTCTGTGAGATGAATTCAGAGAACACAGAGGAGTTTCTCAGAAAGCTTCTTTCCAGTTTTCAACGGAAGATATTTCCTTTTTCACCATAGCCCTCTATGGGCTTTCAAATATCACTTTGCCAATTCCACAAGAACAGCCTTAGCGAAAGGCTCCTTGAAGGGAAAGATGTAGTTCTGTGAGATGAATTAACAGAACACAGAGCATTTTCTCAGAAAGCTTCCTTCCAGTTTTGAACGGAAGATATTTCCTTTTTCACCATAGCCCTCTATGGGCTTCCAAATATCCGTTTGCCAATTCCACAAGAACAGCCTTAGCGAAAGGCTTCTTGAAGGGAAAGATGTAACTCTGTGAGATGAATTAGCAGAACACGGAACACTCTCTCAGAAAGCTTCTTTCCAGTTTTGAACGGAAGATATTTCCTTTTGCACGATAGCCCTCTACGGGCTTCCAGATATCCGTTTGCCAATTCCACAAGTACAGCCTTAGCGAAAGGCTTCTTGAAGGGAAAGATGTAACTTTGTGAGATGAATTGACAGAACACAGAGCAGTTTTTCAGAAAGCTTCTTTCCAGTTTTGAACGGAAGATAGTTCCTTTTTCACCATAGCCCTCTATGGGCTACCAAATATCCCTTTGCCAGTTCCAGAAGAACAGCCTTAGCAAAAGGCTTCTTGAAGCGAAAGATGTAACTCTGTGCGATGAATTAACAGAACACAGAACATTTTCTCAGAAAGCTTCTTTCCAGTTTTAAACGGAAGATATTTCCTTTTTCACCATAGCCCTCTATGGACTTCCAAATGTCCCTTTGCCAATTCCACAAGAACAGCCTTAGCGAAAGGCTTCTTGAAGGGAAAGATGTAACTCTGTGAGATGAATTAACAGAACACAGAACAGTTTCTCAGAAAGCTTCTTTCCAGTTTTGAACGGAAGATATTTCCTTTTTCACCATAGCCCTCCATGGGCTTCCAAATATCCCTTTGCCAATTCCACAAGAACAGTCTTAGCGAAAGGCTTCTTGAAGGGAAAGATGTAACCCTGTGAGATGAATTAACCGAACACAGAGCAGTTTCACAGAAGGCTTCTTTCCAGTTTTGAAAGGAAGATATTTCAATTTTCACCATAGCCCTCTATTGGCATCGAAATATCACTTTACCAATTCCACAAGAACAGCCTTAGCGAAAGGCCTCTTGAAGGGAAAGATGTAACTTTGTGAGATGAATTAACAGAACACAGAGCAGTTTCTCAAAAAGCTTCTTTCCAGTTTTGAACTTAAGATATTTCCTTTTTCACTATAGCCCTCTATGGGCATCCAAATATCACTTTGCCAATTCCACAAGAACAGCCTTAGCGAAAGGCTTCTTGAAAGGAAAAATGTAACTCTGTGAGATGAATTAACAGAACACATAGCAGTTTTTCAGAAAGCTTCTTTCCAGTTTTGAACGAAAGATATTTCCTTTTTCACCAAAACCCTCTATGGGCTTCCAAATATCCCTTTACCAGTTCCAGAAGAACAGCCTTAGCGAAAGGTTTCTTGAAGGGAAAGATGTAACTCTGTGAGATGAATTAACAGAACACAGAACATTTTCTCAGAAAGCTTCTTTCCAGTTTTGAACGGAAGATATTTCCTTTTTCACCGGAACCCTCAAGGGCTTCCAAATATCCCTTTGCCAATTCCACAAGAACAGCCTTAGCGAAAGGCTTCTGGAAGCGAAAGATGTAACTCTGTGAGATGAATTAACAGAACACAGAACATTTTCTCAGAAAGCTTCCTTCCAGTTTTGAACGGAAGATATTTCCTTTTTCACCAGAGCCCTCTATGGGCTTCCAAATATCCCTTTGCGAATTCCACAAGAACAGCCTTAGCGAAGGGCTTCTTGAAGGGAAAGATGTAACTCTGTGAGATGAATTAACAGAACACAGAGCAGTTTCTCAGAAAGCTTCTTTCCAGTTTTGAACGGAAGATATTTCCTTTTTCACGGTAGCCCTCTATGGGCTTCCAAATATCCCTTTGCCAGATCCAGAAGTACAGCCTTAGCAAAAGGCTTCTTGAAGGGAAAGATGTAACTCTGTGAGATGAACTAACAGAACACAGAGCAGTTTCTCAGAAAGCTTCTTTCCAGTTTTGAACGGAAGATATTTCCTTTTTCACCATAGCCCTCTATGGGCTTCCAAATATCCATTTGCCAATTCCACAAGAACAGCCTCAGCGAAAGGCTTCTTGAAGGGAATGATGTAACTCTGTGAGATGAATTAACAGAACACAGAACAGTTTCTCAGAAAGCTTCTTTCCAGTTTTGAACGGAAGATAATTCCTTTTTCACCATAGGCCTCTATGGGCTTCCAAATATCCCTTTGCCAATTCCACAAGAACAGTCTTAGAGAAAGGCTTCTTGAAGGGAAAGATGTAACCCTGTGAGATGAATTAACCGAACACAGAGCAGTTTCACAGAAGGCTTCTTTCCAGTTTTGAAAGGAAGATATTTCAATTTTCACCATAGCCCTCTATTGGCATCGAAATATCACTTTACCAATTCCACAAGAACAGCCTTAGCGAAAGGCCTCTTGAAGGGAAAGATGTAACTTTGTGAGCTGAATTAACAGAACACAGATCATTACTCAGAAAGCTTCTTTCCAGTTTTGAACGGAAGATATTTCCTTTTTCACCATAGTCCTCTATGGGCTTCCAAATATCCCTCTGCCAATTCCACAAGAACAGCCTTAGCGAAAGGCTTCTTGAAGGGAAAGATGTAACTCTGTGAGATGAATTAACAGAACACAGAGCAGTTTCTCAGAAAGCTTCTTTCCAGTTTTGAACGGAAGATATTTCCTTTTTCACCATAGCCCTCTATGGGCTTCCAAATATCAATTTGCCAATTCCACAAGAATAGTCTTAGCGAAAGGATTCTTGAAGGGAAAGATGTAACTCTGTGAGATGAATTAACAGAACACAGAGCAGTTTCTCAGAAAGCTTCTTTCCAGTTTTGAACGGAAGATATTTCCTTTTTCACCATAGCCCTAAATGGGCTTCCAAATATCCCTTTGCCAATTCCTCAAGAACCGGCTTAGCGAAAGGCTTCTTGAAGGGAAAGATGTAACTCTGTGAGATGAACTCAAAGTACACAGAACAGTTTCTCTGAAAGCTCCTTTCCAGTTTTGAACGGAAGATATTTCCTTTTTCACCATAGCCCTCTATGGGCTTCCAAATATCCCTTTGCCAATTCCACAAGAACAGCCTTAGCGAAAGGCTTCTTGAAGGGAAAGATGTAACTCTGTGAGATGAATTAGCAGAACACAGAACAGTTTCTCAGAAAGCTTCTTTGCAGTTTTGAACGGAAGATATTTCCTTTTTCACCATAGCCCTCTATGGGCTTCCTAATATCCCTTTGCCAATTCCACAAGAACAGCCTTAGCGAAAGGCTTCTTGAAGGGAAAGATGTAACTCTGTGAGATGAATTCAGAGAACACAGAGCAGTCTCTCAGAAAGCTTCTTTCCAGTTTTGAACGGAAGATATTTCCTTTTTCACCATAGCCCTTATGGACTTCCAAATATCCCTTTGCCAATTCCACAATAACAGCTTTAGCAAAAGGCTTCTTGAAGTGAAAGCTGTAACTCTGTGAGATGAACTAACTGAACACAGAGCAGTTTCTCAGAAAGCTTCTTTCCAGTTTTGAATGGAAGATATTTCCTTTTTCACCATAGCCCTCTATGGGCTTCGAAATATCCCTTTGCCAGTTCCAGAAGAACAGCCTTAGAGAAAGGCTTCTTCAAGGGAGAGATGTAACTCTGTGAGATGAATTCAGAGAACACAGAACAGTTTCTCAGAAAGCTTCTTTCCAGTTTTGAACGGAAGATATTTCCTTTTTCACCATAGCCCTCTATGGGCTTCCAAATATCCCTTTGCCAATTCCACAAGAACAGCCTTAGCGAAAGGCTTCTTGAAGGGAAAGATGTAACACTGTGAGATGAATTCAGAGAACACAGAACAGTTTCTCAGAAAGCTTCTTTCCAGTTTTGAACGGAAGATATTTCCTTTTTCACCATAGCCCTCTATGGGCTTCCAAATATCCCTTTGCCAATTCCACAAGAACAGCCTTAGCGAAAGGCTTCTTGAAAGGAAAAATGTAACTCTGTGAGATGAATTAACAGAACACATAGCAGTTTTTCAGAAAGCTTCTTTCCAGTTTTGAAGGAAAGATATTTCCTTTTTCACCAAAACCCTCTATGGGCTTCCAAATATCCCTTTACCAGTTCCAGAAGAACAGCCTTAGCGAAAGGTTTCTTGAAGGGAAAGATGTAACTCTGTGAGATGAATTAACAGAACACAGAACATTTTCTCAGAAAGCTTCTTTCCAGTTTTGAACGGAAGATATTTCCTTTTTCACCAGAACCCTCAAGGGCTTCCAAATATCCCTTTGCCAATTCCACAAGAACAGCCTTAGCGAAAGGCTTCTGGAAGCGAAAGATGTAACTCTGTGAGATGAATTAACAGAACACAGAACATTTTCTCAGAAAGCTTCTTTCCAGTTTTGAACGGAAGATATTTCCTTTTTCACCAGAGCCCTCTATGGGCTTCCAAATATCCCTTTGCCAATTCCACAAGAACAGCCTTAGCGAAAGGCTTCTTGAAGGGAAAGATGTAACTCTGTGAGATGAATTAACAGAACACAGAGCAGTTTCTCAGAAAGTTTCTTTCCAGTATTGAACGGAAGATATTTCCTTTTTCACCATAGCCCTCTATGGGCTTCCAAATATCCCTTTGCCAATTCCACAAGAACAGCCTTAGCGAAAGGCTTCTTGAAGAGAAAGATGTAACTGTGTGAGATGAATTAACAGAACACAGAACAGTCTCTCAGAAAGCTTCTTTCCAGTTTTGAACGGAAGATATTTCAATTTTCACCATAGCCCTCTCTGGGCTTCCAAATATCACTTTGCCAATTCCACAAGAACAGCCTTAGCGAAAGGCTTCTTGAAGGGAAAGATGTAACTCTGTGAGATGAATTCAGAGAACACAGAGCAGTTTCTCAGAAAGCTTCTTTCCAGTTTTGAACGGAAGATATTTCCTTTTTCACCATAGCCCTCTATGGCCTTCCAAATATCCCTTTGCCAATTCCACAAGAACAGCCTTAGCGAAAGGCTTCTTCAAAGGAAAGATGTAACTCTGTGAGATGAATTAACAGAACACAGAGCAGTTTCTCAGAAAGCTTCTTTCCAGTTTTGAACGGAAGATATTTCCTTTTTCACCATAGCCCTCTATGGGCTTTCATATATCACTTTGCCAATTCCACAAGAACAGCCTTAGCGAAAGGCGTCTTGAAGGGAAAGATGTAGCTTTGTGAGATGAATTAACAGAACACAGAGCAGTTTCTCAGAAAGCTTCTTTCCAGTTTTGAACGGAAGATATTTCCTTTTTCACCATAGCCCTTATGGACTTCCAAATATCCCTTGGCCAATTCCACAATAACAGCTTTAGCAAAAGGCTTCTTGAAGTGAAAGATGTAACTCTGTGAGATGAAATAACTGAACACAGAGCAGTTTCTCAGAAAGCTTCTTTCCAGTTTTGAATGGAAGATATTTCCTTTTTCACCATAGCCCTCTATGGGCTTCGAAATATCCCTTTGCCAGTTCCAGAAGAACAGCCTTAGCGAAAGGCTTCTTGAAGGGAGAGATGTAACTCTGTGAGATGAATTCAGAGAACACAGAACAGTTTCTCAGAAAGCTTCTTTCCAGTTTTGAACGGAACATATTTCCTTTTTCACCATAGCCCTCTATGGGCTTCCAAATATCCCTTTTCCAATTCCACAAGAACAACCTTAGCGAAAGGCTTCTTGAAGGGAAAGGTGTAACTCTGTGAGATGAATTCAGAGAACACAGAGGAGTTTCTCAGAAAGCTTCTTTCCAGTTTTCAACGGAAGATATTTCCTTTTTCACCATAGCCCTCTATGGGCTTTCAAATATCACTTTGCCAATTCCACAAGAACAGCCTTAGCGAAAGGCTCCTTGAAGGGAAAGATGTAGTTCTGTGAGATGAATTAAGAGAACACAGAGCAGTTTCTCAGAAAGCTTCCTTCCAGTTTTGAACGGAAGATATTTCCTTTTTCACCATAGCCCTCTATGGGCTTCCAAATATCCGTTTGCCAATTCCACAAGAACAGCCTTAGCGAAAGGCTTCTTGAAGGGAAAGATGTAACTCTGTGAGATGAATTAGCAGAACACGGAACACTCTCTCAGAAAGCTTCTTTCCAGTTTTGAACGGAAGATATTTCCTTTTGCACGATAGCCCTCTACGGGCTTCCAGATATCCGTTTGCCAATTCCACAAGTACAGCCTTAGCGAAAGGCTTCTTGAAGGGAAAGATGTAACTTTGTGAGATGAATTGACAGAACACAGAGCAGTTTTTCAGAAAGCTTCTTTCCAGTTTTGAACGGAAGATAGTTCCTTTTTCACCATAGCCCTCTATGGGCTTCCAAATATCCCTTTGCCAGTTCCAGAAGAACAGCCTTAGCAAAAGGCTTCTTGAAGCGAAAGATGTAACTCTGTGCGATGAATTAACAGAACACAGAACATTTTCTCAGAAAGCTTCTTTCCAGTTTTAAACGGAAGATATTTCCTTTTTCACCATAGCCCTCTATGGACTTCCAAATGTCCCTTTGCCAATTCCACAAGAACAGCCTTAGCGAAAGGCTTCTTGAAGGGAAAGATGTAACTCTGTGAGATGAATTAACAGAACACAGAACAGTTTCTCAGAAAGCTTCTTTCCAGTTTTGAACGGAAGATATTTCCTTTTTCACCATAGCCCTCCATGGGCTTCCAAATATCCCTTTGCCAATTCCACAAGAACAGTCTTAGCGAAAGGCTTCTTGAAGGGAAAGATGTAACCCTGTGAGATGAATTACCCGAACACAGAGCAGTTTCACAGAAGGCTTCTTTCCAGTTTTGAAAGGAAGATATTTCAATTTTCACCATAGCCCTCTATTGGCATCGAAATATCACTTTACCAATTCCACAAGAACAGCCTTAGCGAAAGGCCTCTTGAAGGGAAAGATGTAACTTTGTGAGATGAATTAACAGAACACAGAGCAGTTTCTCAAAAAGCTTCTTTCCAGTTTTGAACTTAAGATATTTCCTTTTTCACTATAGCCCTCTATGGGCATCCAAATATCACTTTGCCAATTCCACAGGAAAAGCCTTAGCGAAAGGCTTCTTGAAGGGAAAGATGTAACTCTGTGAGATGAAATCAAAGTACACAGAGCAGTTTCTTAGAAAGCTTCTTTCCAGTTTTGAACGGAAGATATTTCCTTTTTCACCATAGCCCTCTATGGGCTTCCAAATATCCCTTTACCAGTTCCAGAAGAACAGCCTTAGCGAAAGGTTTCTTGAAGGGAAAGATGTAACTCTGTGAGATGAATTAACAGAACACAGAACATTTTCTCAGAAAGCTTCTTTCCAGTTTTGAACGGAAGATATTTCCTTATTCACCAGAACCCTCTAGGGCTTCCAAATATCCCTTTGCCAATTCCACAAGAACAGCCTTAGAGAAAGGCTTCTGGAAGCGAAAGATGTAACTCTGTGAGATGAATTAACAGAACACAGAACATTTTCTCAGAAAGCTTCTTTCCAGTTTTGAACGGAAGATATTTCCTTTTTCACCAGAGCCCTCTATGGGCTTCCAAATATCCCTTAGCGAATTCCACAAGAACAGCCTTAGCGAAAGGCTTCTTGAAGGGAAAGATGTAACTCTGTGAGATGAATTCAGAGAACACAGAGCAGTTTCTCAGAAAGCTTCTTTCCAGTTTTGAACGGAAGATATTACCTTTTTCACCATAGCCCTCTATGGGCTTCCAAATATCCCTTTGCCAATTCCACAAGAACAGCCTTAGCGAAAGGCTTCTTGAAGAGAAAGATGTAACTCTGTGAGATGAATTAACAGAACACAGAGCAGTTTCTCAGAAAGTTTCTTTCCAGTATTGAACGGAAGATATTTCCTTTTTCACCATAGCCCTCTATGGGCTTCCAAATATCCCTTTGCCAATTCCACAAGAACAGCCTTAGCGAAAGGCTTCTTGAAGAGAAAGATGTAACTGTGTGAGATGAATTAACAGAACACAGAACAGTCTCTCAGAAAGCTTCTTTCCAGTTTTGAACGGAAGATATTTCAATTTTCACCATAGCCCTCTCTGGGCTTCCAAATATCACTTTTCCAATTCCACAAGAACAGCCTTAGCGAAAGGCTTCTTGAAGGGAAAGATGTAACTCTGTGAGAGGAATTCAGAGAACACAGAGCAGTTTCTCAGAAAGCTTCTTTCCAGTTTTGAACGGAAGATATTTCCTTTTTCACCATAGCCCTCTATGGCCTTCCAAATATCCGTTTGCCAATTCCACAAGAACAGCCTTAGCGAAAGGCTTCTTGAAAGGAAAGATGTAACTCTGTGAGATGAATTAACAGAACACAGAGCAGTTTCTCAGAAAGCTTCTTTCCAGTTTTGAACGGAAGATATTTACTTTTTCACCATAGCCCTCTATGGGCTTTCATATATCACTTTGCCAATTCCACAAGAACAGCCTTAGCGAAAGGCTTCCTGAAGGGAAAGATGTAACTCTGTGAGATGAATTAACAGAACACAGAGCAGTTTCTCAGAAAGCTTCTTACCAGTATTGAACGGAAGATATTTCCTTTTTCACCATAGCCCTCAATGGGCTTCCAAATATCCCTTTGCAATTCCACAAGAACAGCCTTAGCGAAAGGCTTCTTGAAGGGAAAGATGTAACTCTGTGAGATGAATTAGCAGAACACAGAACAGTCTCTCAGAAAGCTTCTTTCCAGTTTTGAACGGAAGAGATTTCCTTTTGCACCATAGCCCTCTAAGGGCTTCCAGATATCCGTTTGCCAATTCCACAAGTACAGCCTTAGCGAAAGGCTTCTTGAAGGGAAAGATGTAACTTTGTGAGATGAATTAACAGAACACAGAGCAGTTTTTCAGAAAGCTTCTTTCCAGTTTTGAACGGAAGATAGTTCCTTTTTCACCATAGCCCTCTATGGGCTTCCAAATATCCCTTTGCCCGTTCCAGAAGAACAGCCTTAGCAAAAGGCTTCTTGAAGCGAAAGATGTAACTCTGTGCGATGAATTAACAGAACACAGAACATTTTCTCAGAAAGCTTCTTTCCAGTTTTAAACGGAAGATATTTCCTTTTTCACCATAGCCCTCTATGGACTTCCAAATATCCCTTTGCCAATTCCACAATAAAAGCCTTAGCGAAAGGCTTCTTGAAGGGAAAGATGTAACTCTGTGAGATGAACTAACAGAACACAGAGCAGTTTCTCAGAAAGCTTCTTTCCAGTTTTGAACGGAAGATATTTCCTTTTTCACCATAGCCCTCTATGGGCTTCCAAATATCCCTTTGCCAATTCCAGAAGAACAGTCTTAGCGAAAGGATTCTTGAAGAGAAAGATAAAACTCTGTGAGATGAATTAACAGAACACAGAGCAGTTTCTCAGAAAGCATCTTTCCAGTTTTGAACGGAAGATATTTCCTTTTTCACCATAGCCCTCTATGGGCTTCCAAATATCCCTTTGCCAATTTCACAAGAACAGCCTTAGCGAAAGGCTTCTTTAAGGGAAAGATATAACTCTGTGAGATGAATTAACAGAACACTGAGCAGTTTCTCAGAAAGCTTCTTTCCAGTTTTGAACGGAGGATATTTCCTTTTTCACCATAGCCCTCTATGGGCTTCCAAATATCCCTTTGCCAATTCCAGAAGAACAGCCTTAGCGAAAGGCTTCTTGAAGGGAAAGATGTAACTGTGTGAGGTGAACTAACAGAACACAGAGCAGTTTCTCAGAAAGCTTCTTTCCAGTTTTGAAAGGAAAATATTTCCTTTTTCACCATAGCCCTCTATGGGCTTCCAAATATCCCTTTGCCAATTCCACAAGAACAGCCTTAGCGAAAGGTTTCTTGAAAGGAAAGATGTAACTCTGTGAGATGAACTAACAGAACAGAGAGCAGTTTCTCAGAAAGCTTCTTTCCAGCTTTGAACGGAAGATATTTCCTTTTTCACCATAGCCCTCTAAGGGCTTCCAAATATCCCTTTGCCAATTCTACAAGAACAGCCATAGCGAAGGGCTTCTAGAAAGGAAAGATGTAACTCTGTGAGATGAATTAACAGAACACAGAGCAGTTTCACAGAAGGCTTCTTTCCAGTTTTTTTTTTTTTTTTTTCTTTTTTTTTTTTTTAATTTATTTATTATTATTAAACTTCAAGTTGTAGGGTACATGTGCACAACGTGCAGGTTTGCTACATATGTATACTTGTGCCATGCTGGTGTGCTGCACCCATCAACTTGTCATTTACATCAGGTATAACTCCCAGTGCAATCCCTCCCCCCTCCCCCCTCCCCATGATAGGCCCCGGTGTGTGATGTTCCCCTTCCCGAGTCCAAGTGATCTCATTGTTCAGTTCCCACCTACGAGTGAGAACATGCGGTGTTTGGTTTTCTGTTCTTGTGATAGTTTGCTAAGAATGATGTTTTCCAGCTGCATCCATGTCCCTACAAAGGACACAAACTCATCCTTTTTTATGGCTGCATAGTATTCCATGGTGTATATGTGCCACATTTTCTTAATCCAATCTGTCACTGATGGACATTTGGGTTGATTCCAAGTCTTTGCTATTGTGAATAGTGCTGCAATAAACATACGTGTGCATGTGTCCTTATAGCAGCATAATTTATAATCCTTTGGGTATATACCCAGTAATGGGATGGCTGGGTCATATGGTACATCTAGTTCTAGATCCTTGAGGAATCGCCATACTGTTTTCCATAATGGTTGAACTAGTTTACACTCCCACCAACAGTGTAAAAGTGTTCCTATTTCTCCACATCCTCTCCAGCACCTGTTGTTTCCTGACTTTTGAATGATCGCCATTCTAACTGGTGTGAGATGGTATCTCATTGTGGTTTTGATTTGCATTTCTCTGATGGCCAGTGATGATGAGCATTTTTTCATGTGTCTGTTGGCTGTATGAATGTCTTCTTTTGAGAACTGTCTGTTCATATCCTTTGCCCACTTTTGGATGGGGTTGTTTGTTTTTTTCTTGTAAATTTGTTTGAGTTCTTTGTAGGTTCTGGATATTAGCCCTTTGTCAGATGAGTAGATTGCAAAAATTTTCTCCCATTCTGTAGGTTGCCTGCTCACTCTGATGGTAGTTTCTTTTGCTGTGCAGAAGCTCTTTAGTTTGATGAGATCCCATTTGTCAATTTTGGCTTTTGCTGCCGTTGCTTTTGGTGTTTTAGACATGAAGTCTTTGCCCATGCCTATGTCCTGAATGGTACTACCTAGGTTTTCCTCTAGGATTTTTATGGTATTAGGTCTAACATTTAAGTCTCTAATCCATCTTGAATTAATTTTCGTATAAGGAGTGAGGAAAGGATCCAGTTTCAGCTTTCTACTTATGGCTAGCCAGTTTTCCCAGCACCATTTATTAAATAGGGAATCCTTTCCCCATTTCTTGTTTCTCTCAGGTTTGTCAAAGATCAGATGGCTGTAGATGTGTGGTATTATTTCTGAGGACTCTGTTCTGTTCCATTGGTCTATATCTCTGTTTTGGTACCAGTACCATGCTGTTTTGGTTACTGTAGCCTTGTAGTATAGTTTGAAGTCAGGTAGCGTGATGCCTCCAGCTTTGTTCTTTTGACTTAGGATTGTCTTGGAGATGCGGGCTCTTTTTTGGTTCCATATGAACTTTAAAGTAGTTTTTTCCAATTCTGTGAAGAAGCTCATTGGTAGCTTGATGGGGATGGCATTGAATCTATAAATTACCTTGGGCAGTATGGCCATTTTCACGATATTGATTCTTCCTATCCATGAGCATGGTATGTTCTTCCATTTGTTTGTGTCCTCTTTGATTTCACTGAGCAGTGGTTTGTAGTTCTCCTTGAAGAGGTCCTTTACATCCCTTGTAAGTTGGATTCCTAGGTATTTTATTCTCTTTGAAGCAATTGTGAATGGAAGTTCATTCCTGATTTGGCTCTCTGTTTGACTGTCACTGGTGTATAAGAATGCTTGTGATTTTCAGAGACACAACAAAAAAAGAGAATTTTAGACCAATATCCCTGATGAACATCGATGCAAAAATCCTCAATAAAATACTGGCAAACCGGATTCAGCAGCACATCAAAAAGCTTATCCACCATGATCAAGTGGGCTTCATCCCTGGGATGCAAGGCTGGTTCAACATTCGCAAATCAATAAACATAATCCAGCATATAAACAGAACCAAAGACAAGAACCACATCATTATCTCAATAGATGCAGAAAAGGCTTTTGACAAAATTCAACAGCCCTTCATGCTAAAAACGCTCAATAAATTCGGTATTGATGGAACGTACCTCAAAATCATAAGAGCTATTTATGACAAACCCACAGCCAATATCATACTGAATGGGCAAAAACTGGAAAAATTCCCTTTGAAAACTGGCACAAGACAGGGATGCCCTCTCTCACCACTCCTATTCAACATAGTGTTGGAAGTTCTGGCTAGGGCAATCAGGCAAGAGAAAGAAATCAAGGGGATTCAGTTAGGAAAAGAAGAAGTCAAATTGTCCCTGTTTGCAGACGACATGATTGTATATTTAGAAAACCCCATTGTCTCAGCCCAAAATCTCCTTAAGCTGATCAGCAACTTCAGCAAAGTCTTTCCAGTTTTGAAAGGAAGATATTTCCATTTTCACCATAGCCCTCTAATGGCATGGAAATATCACTTTACCAATTCCACAAGAACAGCCTTAGCGAAAGGCCTCTTGAAGGGAAAGATGTAACTTTGTGAGATGAATTAACAGGACACAGAGCAGTTTCTCAGAAAGCTTCTTTCCAGTTTTGAACGGAAGATATTTCCTTTTTAACCATAGCCCTCTATGGGCTTCCAAATATCCCTTTGCCAGTTCCACAAGAACAGCCTTAGCGAAAGGCTTCTTGAAGGGAAAGATGTAACTCTGTGAGATGAATTCAGAGAACACAGAGCAGTTCCTCAGAAAGCTTCTTTCCACTTTTGAACGGAAGATATTTCCTTTTTCACCATAGCCCTCTATGGGCTTCCAAATATCCCTTTGCCAATTCCACAAGAACAGCCTTAGCGAAAGGCTTCTTGAAGGGAAAGATGTAACTCTGTGAGATGAATTAACAGAACACAGAGCAGTTTCTCAGAAAGCTTCTTTCCAGTTTTGAACGGAAGATATTTCCTTTTTCACCATAGCCCTCTATGGGCTTCCAAATATCCCTTTGAAAATTCCAGAAGAACAGCCTTAGCGAAAGGCTTCTTGAAGGGAAAGATGTAACTCTGTGAGATGAATTAACAGAACACAGAGCAGTTTCTCAGAAAGCTTCTTTCCAGTTTTGAACGGAAGATATTTCCTTTTTCACCACAGTCCTCTATGTGCATCCAAATATCATTTTGCCAATTCCACAGGAAAGCCTTAGTGAAAGGCTTCTTGAAGGGAAAGATATAACTCTGTGAGATGAATTAACAGAACACAGAGCAGTTTCTCAGAAAGCTTCTTTCCAGATTTGAACGGAAGATATTTCCTTTTTCACCAGAGCCCCCTATGGGCTTCCAAATATCCCTTTGCGAATTCCACAAGAACAGCCTTAGCGAAAGGCTTCTTGAAGGGAAAGATTTAACTCTGTGAGATGAATTCAGAGAACACAGAGCAGTTTCTCAGAAAGCTTCTTTCCAGTTTTGAACGGAAGATATTTCCTTTTTCACCATAGCCCTCTATGGGCTTCGAAATATCCCTTTGCCAGTGCCAGAAGAGCAGCCTTAGCGAAAGGCTTCTTGAAGGGAGAGATGTAACTCTGTGAGATGAATTCAGAGAACACAGAACAGTTTCTCAGAAAGCTTCTTTCCAGTTTTGTACGGAAGATATTTCCTTTTTCACCATATCCCTCTATGGGCTTCCAAATATCCCTTTGCCAATTCCACAAGAACAGCCTTAGCGAAAGGCTTCTTGAAAGGGAAAATGTAACTCTGTGAGATGAATTAACAGAACACAGAGCAGTTTTTCAGAAAGCTTCTTTCCATTTTTGAACGGAAGATATTTCCTTTTTCACCAAAACCCTCTATGGGCTTCCAAATATCCCTTTACCAGTTCCAGAAGAACAGCCTTAGCGAAAGGATTCTTGAAGGGAAAGATGTAACTCTGTGAGATGAATTAACAGAACACAGAACATTTTCTCAGAAAGCTTCTTTCCAGTTTTGAACGGAAGATATTTCCTTTTTCACCAGAACCCTCTAAGGGCTTCCAAATATCCCTTTGCCAATTCCACAAGAACAGCCTTAGCGAAAGGCTTCTGGAAGCGAAAGATGTAACTCTGTGAGATGAATTAACAGAACACAGAACATTTTCTCAGAAAACTTCTTTCCAGTTTTGAACGGAAGATATTTCCTTTTTCACCAGAGCCCTCTATGGGCTTCCAAATATCCCTTTGCCAATTCCACAAGAACAGCCTTAGCGAAAGGCTTCTTGAAGGGAAAGATGTAACTCTGTGAGATGAATTAACAGAACACAGAGCAGTTTCTCAGAAAGTTTCTTTCCAGTATTGAACGGAAGATATTTCCTTTTTCACCATAGCCCTCTATGGGCTTCCAAATATCCCTTTGCCAATTCCACAAGAACAGCCTTTGCGAACGGCTTCTTGAAGAGAAAGATGTAACTGTGTGAGATGAATTAACAGAACACAGAACAGTCTCTCAGAAAGCTTCTTTCCAGTTTTGAACGGAAGATATTTCAATTTTCACCATAGCCCTCTCTGGGCTTCCAAATATCACTTTGCCAATTCCAAAAGAACAGCGTTAGCGAAAGGCTTCTTGAAGGGAAAGATGTAACTCTGTGAGATGAATTCAGAGAACACAGAGCAGTTTCTCAGAAAGCTTCTTTCCAGTTTTGAACGGAAGATATTTCCTTTTTCACCATAGCCCTCTATGGGCTTCCAAATATCCCTTTGCCAATTCCAGAAGAACAGCCTTAGCGAAAGGCTTCTTGAAGGGAAAGCTGTAACTCTGTGAGATGAATTAACAGAACACAGAGTAGTTTCTCAGAAAGCTTCTTTCCAGTTTTGAACGGAAGATATTTCCTTTTTCACCATAGCCCTCTATGGGCTTCCAAATATCCCTTTGCCAGTTCCAGAAGAACAGCCTTAGCGAAAGGCTTCTTGAAGGGAGAGATGTAACTCTGTGAGATGAATTCAGAGAACACAGAGCAGTTTCTCAGAAAGCTTCTTTCCAGTTTTGAACGGAAGATATTTCCTTTTTCACCATAGCCCTCTATGGGCTTCCAAATATCCCTTTGCCAATTCCACAAGAACAGCCTTAGCGAAAGGCTTCTTGAAAGGAAAAATGTAACTCTGTGAGATGAATTAACAGAACACAGAGCAGTTTTTCAGAAAGCTTCTTTCCAGTTTTGAACGGAAGATATTTCCTTTTTCACCAAAACCCTCTATGGGCTTCCAAATATCCCTCTACCAGTTCCAGAAGAACAGCCTTAGCGAAAGGCTTCTTGAAGGGAGAGATGTAACTCTGTGAGATGAATTCAGAGAACACAGAGCAGTTTCTCAGAAAGCTTCTTTCCAGTTTTGAACGGAAGATATTTCCTTTTTCACCATAGCCCTCTATGGGCTTCCAAATATCCCTTTGCCAATTCCACAAGAACAGCCTTAGCAAAAGGCTTCTTGAAGGGAAAGATGTAACTCTGTGAGATGAATTCAGAGAACACAGAGCAGTTTCTCAGAAGGCTTCTTTCCAGTTTTGAACGGAAGATATTTCCTTTTTCATCAGAGCCCCCTATGGGCTTCCAAATATCCCTTTGCGAATTCCACAAGAACAGCCTTAGCGAAAGGCTTCTTGAAGGGAAAGATGTAACTCTGTGAGATGAATTCAGAGAACACAGAGCAGTTTCTCAGAAAGCTTCTTTCCAGTTTTGAACGGAAGGTATTTCCTTTTTCACCAAAAAACTCTATGGGCTTCGAAATATCCCTTTGCCAGTTCCAGAAGAACAGCCTTAGCGAAAGGCTTCTTGAAGGGAGAGATGTAACTCTGTGAGATGAATTCAGAGAACACAGAACAGTTTCTCAGAAAGCTTCTTTCCAGTTTTGTACGGAAGATATTTCCTTTTTCACCATATCCCTCTATGGGCTTCCAAATATCCCTTGGCCAATTCCACAAGAACAGCCTTAGCGAAAGGCTTCTTGAAGGGAAAAATGTAAATCTGTGAGATGAATTAACAGAACACAGAGCAGTTTTTCAGAAAGCTTCTTTCCAGTTTTGAACGGAAGATATTTCCTTTTTCACCAAAACATTCTATGGGCTTCCAAATATCCCTTTACCAGTTCCAGAAGAACAGCCTTAGCGAAAGGTTTCTTGAAGGGAAAGATGTAACTCTGTGAGATGAATTAACAGAACACAGAACATTTTCTCAGAAAGCTTCTTTCCAGTTTTGAACGGAAGATATTTCCTTTTTCACCAGAACCCTCTAAGGGCTTCCAAATATCCCTTTGCCAATTCCACAAGAACAGCCTTAGCGAAAGGCTTCTGGAAGCGAAAGATGTAACTCTGTGAGATGAATTAACAGAACACAGAACATTTTCTCAGAAAACTTCTTTCCAGTTTTGAACGGAAGATATTTCCTTTTTCACCAGAGCCCTCTATGGGCTTCCAAATATCCCTTTGCCAATTCCACAAGAACAGCCTTAGCGAAAGGCTTCTTGAAGGGAAAGATGTAACTCTGTGAGATGAATTAACAGAACACAGAGCAGTTTCTCAGAAAGTTTCTTTCCAGTATTGAACGGAAGATATTTCCTTTTTCACCATAGCCCTCTATGGGCTTCCAAATATCCCTTTGCCAATTCCACAAGAACAGCCTTTGCGAACGGCTTCTTGAAGAGAAAGATGTAACTGTGTGAGATGAATTAACAGAACACAGAACAGTCTCTCAGAAAGCTTCTTTCCAGTTTTGAACGGAAGATATTTCAATTTTCACCATAGCCCTCTCTGGGCTTCCAAATATCACTTTGCCAATTCCAAAAGAACAGCCTTAGCGAAAGGCTTCTTGAAGGGAAAGATGTAACTCTGTGAGATGAATTCAGAGAACACAGAGCAGTTTCTCAGAAAGCTTCTTTCCAGTTTTGAACGGAAGATATTTCCTTTTTCACCATAGCCCTCTATGGCCTTCCAAATATCCCTTTGCCAATTCCACAAGAACAGCCTTAGCGAAAGGCTTCTTGAAAGGAAAGATGTAACTCTGTGAGATGAATTAACAGAACACAGAGCAGTTTTTCAGAAAGCTTCTTTCCAGTTTTGAACGGAAGATAGTTCCTTTTTCACCATAGCCTTCTATGGGCTTCCAAATATCCCTTTGCCAGTTCCAGAAGAACAGTCTTAGCAAAAGGCTTCTTGAAGCGAAAGATGTAACTCTGTGCGATAAATTAACAGAACACAGAATATTTTCTCAGAAAGCTTCTTTCCAGTTTTAAACGGAAGATATTTCCTTTTTCACCATAGCCCTCTATGGACTTCCAAATATCCCTTTGCCAATTCCACAAGAACAGCCTTAGCGAAAGGCTTCTTGAAGGGAAAGATGTAACTCTGTGAGATGAACTAACAGAACACAGAACAGTTTCTCAGAAAGCTTCTTTCCAGTTTTGAACGGAAGATATTTCCTTTTTCACCAGAGCCCCTATGGGCTTCCAAATATCCCTTTGCGAATTCCACAAGAACAGCCTTAGCGAAAGGTTTCTTGAAGGGAAAGATGTATCTCTGTGAGATGAATTCAGAGAACACAGAGCAGTTTCCAGAAAGCTTCTTTCCAGTATTGAACGGAAGATATTTCCTTTTTCACCATAGCCCTCTATGGGCTTCCAAATATCCCTTTGCCAATTCCACAAGAACAGCCTTAGCGAAAGGCTTCTTGGAGGGAAAGATGTAACTCTGTGAGATGAATTAACAGAACACAGAGCAGTTTCTCAGAAAGTTTCTTTCCAGTATTGAACGGAAGATATTTCCTTTTTCACCATAGCCCTCTATGGGCTTCCAAATATCCCTTTGCCAATTCCACAAGAACAGCCTTTGCGAACGGCTTCTTGAAGAGAAAGATGTAACTGTGTGAGATGAATTAACAGAACACAGAACAGTCTCTCAGAAAGCTTCTTTCCAGTTTTGAACGGAAATTATTTACTTTTTCACCATAGCCCTCTATGGGCTTTCAAATATCACTTTGCCAATTCCACAAGAAGAGCCTTAGCGAAAGGCTTCTTGAAGGGAAAGATGTAACTCTATGAGATGAATTAACAGAACACAGAGCAGTTTCTCAGAAAGCTTCTTTCCAGATTTGAACGGAAGATATTTCCTTTTTCACCAGAGCCCCCTATGGGCTTCCAAATATCCCTTTGCGAATTCCACAAGAACAGCCTTAGCGAAAGGCTTCTTGAAGGGAAAGATGTAACTCTGTGACATGAATTCAGAGAACACAGAGCAGTTTCTCAGAAAGCTTCTTTCCAGTTTTGAACGGAAGATATTTCCTTTTTCACCATAACCCTCTATGGGCTTCCAAATATCCCTTTGCCAATTCCACAAGAACAGCCTTAGCGAAAGGCTTCTTGAAGGGAAAGATGTAACTCTGTGAGATGAATTAACAGAACACAGAGCAGTTTCTCAGAAAGCTTCTTTCCAGTTTTGAACGGAAGATATTTCCTTTTTCACCATAGCCCTCTATGGGCTTCCAAATATCAATTTGCCAATTCCACAAGAATAGTCTTAGCGAAAGGATTCTTGAAGGGAAAGATGTAACTCTGTGAGATGAATTAACAGAACACAGAGCAGTTTCTCAGAAAGCTTCTTTCCAGTTTTGAACGGAAGATATTTCCTTTTTCAGCATAGCCCTCTATGGGCTTCCAAATATCCCTTTGCCAATTCCACAACAACCGGCTTAGCGAAAGGCTTCTTGAAGGGAAAGATGTAACTCTGTGAGATGAACTCAAAGTACACAGAACAGTTTCTCTGAAAGCTCCTTTCCAGTTTTGAACGGAAGATATTTCCTTTTTCACCATAGCCCTCTATGGGCTTCCAAATATCCCTTTGCCAATTCCACAAGAACAGCCTTAGCGAAAGGCTTCTTGAAGGGAAAGATGTAACTCTGTGAGATGAATTAGCAGAACACAGAACAGTTTCTCAGAAAGCTTCTTTGCAGTTTTGAACGGAAGATATTTCCTTTTTCACCATAGCCCTCTATGGGCTTCCAAATATCCCTTTGCCAATTCCACAAGAACAGCCTTAGCGAAAGGCTTCTAGAAGGGAAAGATGTAACTCTGTGAGATGAATTCAGAGAACACAGAGCAGTCTCTCAGAAAGCTTCTTCCCAGTTTTGAACGGAAGATATTTCCTTTTTCACCATAGCCCTTATGGACTTCCAAATATCCCTTTGCCAATTCCACAATAACAGATTTAGCAAAAGGCTTCTTGAAGTGAAAGCTGTAACTCTGTGAGATGAACTAACTGAACACAGAACATTTTCTCAGAAAGCTTCCTTCCAGTTTTGAATGGAAGATATTTCCTTTTTCACCATAGCCCTCTATGGGCTTCGAAATATCCCTTTGCCAGTTCCAGAAGAACAGCCTTAGAGAAAGGCTTCTTGAAGGGAGAGATGTAACTCTGTGAGATGAATTCAGAGAACACAGAACAGTTTCTCAGAAAGCTTCTTTCCAGTTTTGAACGGAAGATATTTCCTTTTTCACCATAGCCCTCTATGGGCTTCCAAATATCCCTTTGCCAATTCCACAAGAACAGCCTTAGCGAAAGGCTTCTTGAAGGGAAAGATGTAACACTGTGAGATGAATTCAGAGAACACAGAGCAGTTTCACAGAAAGCTTCTTTCCAGTTTTGAACGGAAGATATTTCCTTTTTCACCATAGCCCTCTATGGGCTTCCAAATATCCCCTTGCCAATTCCACAAGAACAGCCTTAGCGAAAGGCTTCTTGAAAGGAAAAATGTAACTCTGTGAGATGAATTAACAGAACACATAGCAGTTTTTCAGAAAGCTTCTTTCCAGTTTTGAACGAAAGATATTTCCTTTTTCACCAAAACCCTCTATGGGCTTCCAAATATCCCTTTACCAGTTCCAGAAGAACAGCCTTAGCGAAAGGTTTCTTGAAGGGAAAGATGTAACTCTGTGAGATGAATTAACAGAACACAGAACATTTTCTGAGAAAGCTTCTTTCCAGTTTTGAACGGAAGATATTTCCTTTTTCACCAGAACCCTCAAGGGCTTCCAAATATCCCTTTGCCAATTCCACAAGAACAGCCTTAGCGAAAGGCTTCTGGAAGCGAAAGATGTAACTCTGTGAGATGAATTAACAGAACACAGAACATTTTCTCAGAAAGCTTCCTTCCAGTTTTGAACGGAAGATATTTCCTTTTTCACCAGAGCCCTCTATGGGCTTCCAAATATCCCTTTGCGAATTCCACAAGAACAGCCTTAGCGAAGGGCTTCTTGAAGGGAAAGATGTAACTCTGTGAGATGAATTCAGAGAACACAGAGCAGTTTGTCAGAAATCTTCTTTCAAGTTTTGAACGGAAGGCATTTCCTTTTTCACCATAGCCCTCTATGGGCTTCCAGATATCCGTTTGCCAATTCCACAAGTACAGCCTTAGCGAAAGGCTTCTTGAAGGGAAAGATGCAACTCTTTGAGATGAATTAACAGAACACAGAGCAGTTTTTCAGAAAGCTTCTTTCCAGTTTTGAACGGAAGTTAGTTCCTTTTTACCATAGCCCTCTATGGGCTTCCAAATATCCCTTTGCCAGATCCAGAAGAACAGCCTTAGCAAAAGGCTTCTTGAAGGGAAAGATGTAACTCTGTGAGATGAACTAACAGAACACAGAACAGTTTCTCAGAAAGCTTCTTTCCAGTTTTGAACGGAAGATATTTCCTTTTTCACCATAGCCCTCTATGGGCTTCCAAATATCCATTTGCCAATTCCACAAGAACAGCCTCAGCGAATGGCTTCTTGAAGGGAATGATGTAACTCTGTGAGATGAAGTAACAGAACACAGAACAGTTTCTCAGAAAGCTTCTTTCCAGTTTTGAACGGAAGATAATTCCTTTTTCACCATAGCCCTCTATGGGCTTCCAAATATCCCTTTGCCAATTCCACAAGAACAGTGTTAGAGAAAGGCTTCTTGAAGGGAAAGATGTAACCCTGTGAGATGAATTAATCGAACACAGAGCAGTTTCACAGAAGGCTTCTTTCCAGTTTTGAAAGGAAGATATTTCAATTTTCACCATAGCCCTCTATTGGCATCGAAATATCACTTTACCAATTCCACAAGAACAGCCTTAGCGAAAGGCCTCTTGAAGGGAAAGATGTAACTTTGTGAGATGAATTAACAGAACACAGAGCAGTTTCTCAAAAAGCTTCTTTCCTGTTTTGAACGGAAGATATTTCCTTTTTCACTATAGCCCTCTATGGGCATCCAAATATCACTTTGCCAATTCCACAGGAGTAGCCTTAGGGAAAGGCTTCTTGAAGGGAAAGATGTAACTCTGTGAGCTGAATTAACAGAACACAGATCAGTTACTCAGAAAGCTTCTTTCCAGTTTTGAACGGAAGATATTTCCTTTTTCTCCATATCCTCTATGGGCTTCCAAATATCCCTTTGCCAATTCCACAAGAACAGCCTTAGCGAAAGGCTTCTTGAAGGGAAAGATGTAACTCTGTGAGATGAATTAACAGAACACAGAGCAGTTTCTCAGAAAGCTTCTTTCCAGTTTTGAACGGAAGATATTTCCTTTTACACCATAGTCCTCTATGGGCTTCCAAATATCAATTTGCCAATTCCACAAGAATAGTCTTAGCGAAAGGATTCTTGAAGGGAAAGATGTAACTCTGTGAGATGAATTAACAGAACACAGAGCAGTTTCTCAGAAAGCTTCTTTCCAGTTTTGAACGGAAGATATTTCCTTTTTCACCATAGCCCTCTAGAGGCTTCCAAATATCCCTTTGCCAATTCCACAAGAACCGGCTTAGCGAAAGGCTTCTTGAAGGGAAAGATGTAACTCTGTGAGATGAACTCAAAGTACACAGAACAGTTTCTCTGAAAGCTCCTTTCCAGTTTTGAACGGAAGATATTTCCTTTTTCACCATAGCCCTCTATGGGCTTCCAAATATCCCTTTGCCAATTCCACAAGAACAGCCTTAGAGAAAGGCTTCTTGAAGGGAAAGATATAACTCTGTGAGCTGAATTAGCAGAACACAGAACAGTTTGTCAGAAAGCTTCTTTGCAGTTTTGAACGGAAGATATTTCCTTTTTCACCATAGCCCTCTATGGGCTTCCAAATATCCCTTTGCCAATTCCACAAGAACAGCCTTAGCGAAAGGCTTCTTGAAGGGAAAGATGTAACTCTGTGAGATGAATTCAGAGAACACAGAGCAGTCTCTCAGAAAGCTTCTTTCCAGTTTTGAACGGAAGATATTTCCTTTTTCACCATAGCCCTTATGGACTTCCAAATATCCCTTTGCCAATTCCACAATAACAGCTTTAGCAAAAGGCTTCTTGAAGTGAAAGCTGTAACTCTGTGAGATGAACTAACTGAACACAGAGCAGTTTCTCAGAAAGCTTCTTTCCAGTTTTGAATGGAAGATATTTCCTTTTTCACCATAGCCCTCTATGGGCTTCGAAATATCCCTTTGCCAGTTCCAGAAGAAGAGCCTTAGAGAAAGGCTTCTTGAAGGGAGAGATGTAACTCTGTGAGATGAATTCAGAGAACACAGAACAGTTTCTCAGAAAGCTTCTTTCCAGTTTTGAACGGAAGATATTTCCTTTTTCACCATAGCCCTCTATGGGCTTCCAAATATCCCTTTGCCAATTCCACAAGAACAGCCTTAGAGAAAGGCTTCTTGAAGGGAAAGATGTAACACTGTGAGATGAATTCAGAGAACACAGAGCAGTTTCTCAGAAAGCTTCTTTCCAGTTTTGAACGGAAGATATTTCCTTTTTCACCATAGCCCTCTATGGGCTTCCAAATATCCCTTTGCCAATTCCACAAGAACAGCCTTAGCGAAAGGCTTCTTGTAAGGAAAAATGTAACTCTGTGAGATGAATTACCAGAACACATAGCAGTTTTTCAGAAACCTTCTTTCCAGTTTTGAACGAAAGATATTTCCTTTTTCACCAAAACCCTCTATGGGCTTCCAAATATCCCTTTACCAGTTCCAGAAGAACAGCCTTAGCGAAAGGTTTCTTGAAGGGAAAGATGTAACTCTGTGAGATGAATTAACAGAACACAGAACATTTTCTCAGAAAGCTTCTTTCCAGTTTTGAACGGAAGATATTTCCTTTTTCACCAGAACCCTCAAGGGCTTCCAAATATCCCTTTGCCAATTCCACAAGAACAGCCTTAGCGAAAGGCTTCTGGAAGCGAAAGATGTAACTCTGTGAGATGAATTAACAGAACACAGAACATTTTCTCAGAAAGCTTCTTTCCATTTTTGAACGGAAGATATTTCCTTTTTCACCAGAGCCCTCTATGGGCTTCCAAATATCCCTTTGCGAATTCCACAAGAACAGCCTTAGCGAAAGGCTTCTTGAAGGGAAAGATGTAACTCTGTGAGATGAATTCAGAGAACACAGAGCAGTTTCTCAGAAAGCTTCTTTCCAGTTTTGAACGGAAGATATTTCCTTTTTCACCATAGCCCTCTATGGGCTTCCAAATATCCCTTTGCCAATTCCACAAGAACAGCCTTAGCGAAAGGCTTCTTGAAGGGAAAGATGTAACTCTGTGAGATGAATTAACAGAACACAGAGCAGTTTCTCAGAAAGTTTCTTTCCAGTATTGAACGGAAGATATTTCCTTTTTCACCATAGCCCTCTATGGGCTTCCAAATATCCCTTTGCCAATTCCACAAGAACAGCCTTAGCGAAAGGCTTCTTGAAGAGAAAGATGTAACTGTGTGAGATGAATTAACAGAACACAGAACAGTCTCTCAGAAAGCTTCTTTCCAGTTTTGAACGGAAGATATTTCAATTTTCACCATAGCCTTCTCTGGGCTTCCAAATATCACTTTGCCAATTCCACAAGAACAGCCTTAGCGAAAGGCTTCTTGAAGGGAAAGATGTAACTCTGTGAGATGAATTCAGAGAACACAGAACAGTTTCTCAGAAAGCTTCTTTCCAGTTTTGAACGGAAGATATTTCCTTTTTCACCATAGCCCTCTATGGCCTTCCAAATATCCCTTTGCCAATTCCACTAGAACAGCCTTAGCGAAAGGCTTCTTCAAAGGAAAGATGTAACTCTGTGAGATGAATTAACAGAACACAGAGCAGTTTCTCAGAAAGCTTCTTTCCAGTTTGGAACGGAAGATATTTCCTTTTTCACCATAGCCCTCTATGGGCTTTCATATATCACTTTGCCAATTCCACAAGAACAGCCTTAGCGAAAGGCGTCTTGAAGGGAAAGATGTAGCTTTGTGAGATGAATTAACAGAACACAGAGCAGTTTCTCAGAAAGCTTCTTTCCAGTTTTGAACGGAAGATATTTCCTTTTTCACCATAGCCCTTATGGACTTCCAAATATCCCTTTGCCAATTCCACAATAACAGCTTTAGCAAAAGGCTTCTTGAAGTGAAAGATGTAACTCTGTGAGATGAACTAACTGAACACAGAGCAGTTTCTCAGAAAGCTTCTTTCCAGTTTTGAATGGAAGATATTTCCTTTTTCACCATAGCCCTCTATGGGCTTCGAAATATCCCTTTGCCAGTTCCAGAAGAACAGCCTTAGCGAAAGGCTTCTTGAAGGGAGAGATGTAACTCTGTGAGATGAATTCAGAGAACACAGAACAGTTTCTCAGAAAGCTTCTTTCCAGTTTTGAACGGAACATATTTCCTTTTTCACCATAGCCCTCTATGGGCTTCCAAATATCCCTTTGCCAATTCCACAAGAACAGCCTTAGCGAAAGGCTTCTTGAAGGGAAAGATGTAACTCTGTGAGATGAATTCAGAGAACACAGAGGAGTTTCTCAGAAAGCTTCTTTTCAGTTTTGAACGGAAGATATTTCCTTTTTCACCATAGCCCTCTATGGGCTTCCAAATATCCCTTTGCCAATTTCACAAGAACAGCCTTAGCGAAAGGCTTCTTGAAAGGAAAAATGTAACTCTGTGAGATGAATTAACAGAACACAGAGCAGTTTTTCAGAAAGCTTCCTTCCAGTTTTCAACGGAAGATATTTCCTTTTTCACCGTAGCCCTCTATGGCCTTCCAAATATCCCTGTGCCAATTCCACAAGAACAGCCTTAGCGAAAGGCTTCTTCAAAGGAAAGATGTAACTCTGTGAGATGAATTAACAGAACACAGAGCAGTTTCTCAGAAAGCTTCTTTCCAGTTTTGAAAGGAAGATATTTACTTTTTCACCATAGCCCTCTATGGGCTTTCAAATATCACTTTGCCAATTCCACAAGAACAGCCTTAGCGAAAGGCTCCTTGAAGGGAAAGATGTAGCTCTGTGAGATGAATTAACAGAACACAGAGCAGTTTCTCAGAAAGCTTCCTTCCAGTTTTGAACGGAAGATATTTCCTTTTTCACCATAGCCCTCTATGGGCTTCCAAATATCCGTTTGCCAATTCCACAAGAACAGCCTTAGCGAAGGGCTTCTTGCAGGGAAAGATGTAACTCTGTGAGATGAACTAACAGAACACAGAGCAGTTTCTCAGAAAGCTTCTTTCCAGTTTTGAACGGAAGATATTTCCTTTTTCACCATAGCCCTCTAGGGGCTTCCAAATATCCATTTGCCAATTCCACAAGAACAGCCTCAGCGAAAGGCTTCTTGAAGGGAAAGATGTAACTCTGTGAGATGAATTAACAGAACACAGAACAGTTTCTCAGAAAGCTTCTTTCCAGTTTTGAACGGAATATATTTCCTTTTTCACCATAGCCCTCTATGGGCTTCCAAATATCCCTTTGCCAATTCCACAAGAACAGTCTTAGCGAAAGGCTTCTTGAAGGGAAAGATGTAACCCTGTGAGATGAATTAACCGAACACAGAGCAGTTTCACAGAGGGCTTCTTTCCAATTTTGAAAGGAAGATATTTCAATTTTCACCATAGCCCTCTATTGGCATCGAAATATCACTTTACCAATTCCACAAGAACAGCCTTAGCGAAAGGCTTCTTGAAGGGAAAGATGTAACTTTGTGAGATGAATTAACAGAACACAGAGCAGTTTCTCAAAAAGCTTCTTTCCAGTTTTGAACGGCAGATATTTCCTTTTTCACTATAGCCCTCTATGGGCATCCAAATATCACTTTGCCAATTCCACAGGAAAAGCCTTAGCGAAAGGCTTCTTGAAGGGAAAGATGTAACTCTGTGAGATCAATTAACAGAACACAGATCAGTTACTCAGAAAGCTTCTTTCCAGTTTTGAACGGAAGATATTTCCTTTTTCACCATAGCCCTCTATGGACTTCCAAATATGCCTTTGCCAATTCCACAAGAACAGCCTTAGCGAAAGGCTTCTTGAAGGGAAAGATGTAACCCTGTGAGATGAATTAACCGAACACAGAGCAGTTTCACAGAAGGCTTCTTTCCAGTTTTGAAAGGAAGATATTTCAATTTTCACCATAGCCCTCTATTGGCATCGAAATATCACTTTACCAATTCCACAAGAACAGCCTTAGCGAAAGGCCTCTTGAAGGGAAAGATGTAACTTTGTGAGATGAATTAACAGAACACAGAGCAGTTTCTCAAAAAGCTTCTTTCCAGTTTTGAACTTAAGATATTTCCTTTTTCACTATAGCCCTCTATGGGCATCCAAATATCACTTTGCCAATTCCACAGGAAAAGCCTTAGCGAAAGGCTTCTTTAAGGGAAAGATGTAACTCTGTGAGATGAAATCAAAGTACACAGAACAGTTTCTCTGAAAGCTCCTTTCCAGTTTTGAACGGAAGATATTTCCTTTTTCACCATAGCCCTCTATGGGCTTCCAAATATCCCTTTACCAGTTCCAGAAGAACAGCCTTAGCGAAAGGTTTCTTGAAGGGAAAGATGTAACTCTGTGAGATGAATTAACAGAACACAGAACATTTTCTCAGAAAGCTTCTTTCCAGTTTTGAACGGAAGATATTTCCTTTTTCACCAGAACCCTCTAGGGCTTCCAAATATCCCTTTGCCAATTCCACAAGAACAGCCTTAGAGAAAGGCTTCTGGAAGCGAAAGATGTAACTCTGTGAGATGAACTCAGAGAACACAGAGCAGTTTCTCAGAAAGCTTCTTTCCAGTTTTGAACAGAACACATTTCCTTTTTCTCCATAGCCTTTTATGGGCTTCCAAATATCCCTTTGCCAATTCCACAAGAACAGTCTTAACGAAAGGCTTCTGGAAGGAAAAGATGTAACTCTCTGAGATGAACTAACAGAACACAGAGCAGTTTCTCAGAAAGCTTCTTTCCAGTTTTGAACGGAAGATATTTCCTTTTTCACCATAGCCCTCTATGGGCTTCCAAATATCCCTTTGCCAATTCCAGAAGAACAGCCTTAGCGAAAGGATTCTTGAAGAGAAAGATAAAACTCTGTGAGATGAATTAACAGAACACAGAGCAGTTTCTCAGAAAGCATCTTTCCAGTTTTGAACGGAAGATATTTCCTTTTTCACCATAGCCCTCTATGGGCTTCCAAATATCCCTTTGCCAATTTCACAAGAACAGCCTTAGCGAAAGGCTTCTTTAAGGGAAAGATATAACTCTGTGAGATGAATTAACAGAACACTGAGCAGTTTCTCAGAAAGCTTCTTTCCAGTTTTGAACGGAGGATATTTCCTTTTTCACCATAGCCCTCTATGGGCTTCCAAATATCCCTTTGCCAATTCCAGAAGAACAGCCTTAGCGAAAGGCTTCTTGAAGGGAAAGATATAACTCTGTGAGGTGAACTAACAGAACACAGAGCAGTTTCTCAGAAAGCTTCTTTCCAGTTTTGAAAGGAAAATATTTCCTTTTTCACCATAGCCCTCTATGGGCTTCCAAATATCCCTTTGCCAATTCCACAAGAACAGCCTTAGCGAAAGGCTTCTTGAAAGGAAAGATGTAACTCTGTGAGATGAACTAACAGAACAGAGAGCAGTTTCTCAGAAAGCTTCTTTCCAGCTTTGAACGGAAGATATTTCCTTTTTCACCATAGCCCTCTAAGGGCTTCCAAATATCCCTTTGCCAATTCTACAAGAACAGCCATAGCGAAGGGCTTCTAGAAGGGAAAGATGTAACTCTGTGAGATGAATTAACAGAACACAGAGCAGTTTCACAGAAGGCTTCTTTCCAGTTTTTTTTTTTTCTTTTTTTTTTTTTTTAATTTATTTATTATTATTAAACTTCTAGTTGTAGGGTACATGTGCACAACGTGCAGGTTTGCTACATATGTATACTTGTGCCATGGTGGTGTGCTGCACCCATCAACTTGTCATTTACATCAGGTATAACTCCCAGTGCAATCCCTCCCCCCTCCCCCCTCCCCATGATAGGCCCCGGTGTGTGATGTTCCCCTTCCCGAGTCCAAGTGATCTCATTGTTCAGTTCCCACCTACGAGTGAGAACATGCGGTGTTTGGTTTTCTGTTCTTGTGATAGTTTGCTAAGAATGATGTTTTCCAGCTGCATCCATGTCCCTACAAAGGACACAAACTCATCCTTTTTTATGGCTGCATAGTATTCCATGGTGTATATGTGCCACATTTTCTTAATCCAATCTGTCACTGATGGACATTTGGGTTGATTCCAAGTCTTTGCTATTGTGAATAGTGCTGCAATAAACATACGTGTGCATGTGTCCTTATAGCAGCATAATTTATAATCCTTTGGGTATATACCCAGTAATGGGATGGCTGGGTCATATGGTACATCTAGTTCTAGATCCTTGAGGAATCGCCATACTGTTTTCCATAATGGTTGAACTAGTTTACACTCCCACCAACAGTGTAAAAGTGTTCCTATTTCTCCACATCCTCTCCAGCACCTGTTGTTTCCTGACTTTTGAATGATCGCCATTCTAACTGGTGTGAGATGGTATCTCATTGTGGTTTTGATTTGCATTTCTCTGATGGCCAGTGATGATGAGCATTTTTTCATGTGTCTGTTGGCTGTATGAATGTCTTCTTTTGAGAACTGTCTGTTCATATCCTTTGCCCACTTTTGGATGGGGTTGTTTGTTTTTTTCTTGTAAATTTGTTTGAGTTCTTTGTAGGTTCTGGATATTAGCCCTTTGTCAGATGAGTAGATTGCAAAAATTTTCTCCCATTCTGTAGGTTGCCTGCTCACTCTGATGGTAGTTTCTTTTGCTGTGCAGAAGCTCTTTAGTTTGATGAGATCCCATTTGTCAATTTTGGCTTTTGCTGCCGTTGCTTTTGGTGTTTTAGACATGAAGTCTTTGCCCATGCCTATGTCCTGAATGGTACTACCTAGGTTTTCCTCTAGGATTTTTATGGTATTAGGTCTAACATTTAAGTCTCTAATCCATCTTGAATTAATTTTCGTATAAGGAGTAAGGAAAGGATCCAGTTTCAGCTTTCTACTTATGGCTAGCCAGTTTTCCCAGCACCATTTATTAAATAGGGAATCCTTTCCCCATTTCTTGTTTCTCTCAGGTTTGTCAAAGATCAGATGGCTGTAGATGTGTGGTATTATTTCTGAGGACTCTGTTCTGTTCCATTGGTCTATATCTCTGTTTTGGTACCAGTACCATGCTGTTTTGGTTACTGTAGCCTTGTAGTATAGTTTGAAGTCAGGTAGCGTGATGCCTCCAGCTTTGTTCTTTTGACTTAGGATTGTCTTGGAGATGCGGGCTCTTTTTTGGTTCCATATGAACTTTAAAGTAGTTTTTTCCAATTCTGTGAAGAAGCTCATTGGTAGCTTGATGGGGATGGCATTGAATCTATAAATTACCTTGGGCAGTATGGCCATTTTCACGATATTGATTCTTCCTATCCATGAGCATGGTATGTTCTTCCATTTGTTTGTGTCCTCTTTGATTTCACTGAGCAGTGGTTTGTAGTTCTCCTTGAAGAGGTCCTTTACATCCCTTGTAAGTTGGATTCCTAGGTATTTTATTCTCTTTGAAGCAATTGTGAATGGAAGTTCATTCCTGATTTGGCTCTCTGTTTGACTGTCACTGGTGTATAAGAATGCTTGTGATTTTCAGAGACACAACAAAAAAAGAGAATTTTAGACCAATATCCCTGATGAACATCGATGCAAAAATCCTCAATAAAATACTGGCAAACCGGATTCAGCAGCACATCAAAAAGCTTATCCACCATGATCAAGTGGGCTTCATCCCTGGGATGCAAGGCTGGTTCAACATTCGCAAATCAATAAACATAATCCAGCATATAAACAGAACCAAAGACAAGAACCACATCATTATCTCAATAGATGCAGAAAAGGCTTTTGACAAAATTCAACAGCCCTTCATGCTAAAAACGCTCAATAAATTCGGTATTGATGGAACGTACCTCAAAATCATAAGAGCTATTTATGTCAAACCCACAGCCAATATCATACTGAATGGGCAAAAACTGGAAAAATTCCCTTTGAAAACTGGCACAAGACAGGGATGCCCTCTCTCACCACTCCTATTCAACATAGTGTTGGAAGTTCTGGCTAGGGCAATCAGGCAAGAGAAAGAAATCAAGGGGATTCAGTTAGGAAAAGAAGAAGTCAAATTGTCCCTGTTTGCAGACGACATGATTGTATATTTAGAAAACCCCATTGTCTCAGCCCAAAATCTCCTTAAGCTGATCAGCAACTTCAGCAAAGTCTTTCCAGTTTTGAAAGGAAGATATTTCCATTTTCACCATAGCCCTCTAATGGCATGGAAATATCACTTTACCAATTCCACAAGAACAGCCTTAGCGAAAGGCCTCTTGAAGGGAAAGATGTAACTTTGTGAGATGAATTAACAGGACACAGAGCAGTTTCTCAGAAAGCTTCTTTCCAGTTTTGAACGGAAGATATTTCCTTTTTAACCATAGCCCTCTATGGGCTTCCAAATATCCCTTTGCCAATTCCACAAGAACAGCCTTAGCGAAAGGCTTCTTGAAGGGAAAGATGTAACTCTGTGAGATGAATTGAGAGAACACAGAGCTGTTCCTCAGAAAGCTTCTTTCCACTTTTGAACGGAAGATATTTCCTTTTTCACCATAGCCCTCTATGGGCTTCCAAATATCCCTTTGCCAATTCCACAAGAACAGCCTTAGCGAAAGGCTTCTTGAAGGGAAAGATGTAACTCTGTGAGATGAATTAACAGAACACAGAACAGTTTCTCAGAAAGCTTCTTTCCAGTTTTGAACGGAAGATATTTCCTTTTTCACCATAGCCCTCTATGGGCTTCCAAATATCCCTTTGAAAATTCCAGAAGAACAGCCTTAGCGAAAGGCTTCTTGAAGGGAAAGATGTAACTCTGTGAGATGAATTAACAGAACACAGAGCAGTTTCTCAGACAGCTTCTTTCTAGTTTTGAAGGGAACCCGTTTCCTTTTTCGCCATACCTTCTGTGGGCTTCCAAATATCTCACTGCCAATTCCACAAGAACATCCTTAGTGAAAGGCTTCTTGAAGGGAAAGATGTAAGTCTGTGAGATGAGCTCAGAGAACACAGAGCAGTTTCTCAGAGGGCTTCTTTCCAGTTTTGAACGGAAGGTATTTGTTTTTTCACCATAGACTTCTGTGGGCTTCCAAATACCCCTTTGCCAGTTCCACAAGAACAGCCTTAGCGAAAGGCTTCTTGAAGGGAAAGATGTAACACAGTGTGATGACCTAACAGAACACAGAGCAGTTTCTCAGAAAGCTTCTTTCCAGTTTAGAATGGAAGATATTTCCTTTTTCACCATAGCCCTGTAAGGGCTTCCAAATATCCCTTTGCCAATTCCACAAGAACAGCCTTAGCGAAAGGCTTCTTGAAGGGAAAGATGTAACTCTGTGAGATGAATTAATAGAACACAGAGCAGTTTCACAGAAGGCTTCTTTCCAGTTTTAAACGGAAGATATTTCCATTTTCACCATAGCCCTCTATTGGCATCGAAATATCCCTTTGCCAATTCCACAAGAACAGCCTTAGCGAAAGGCCTCTTGAAGGGAAAGAGGTAACTTTGTGAGATGAATTAACAGAACACAGGGCAGATTCTCTGAAAGCTTCTTTCGAGTTTTGAACGGAAGATATTTCCTTTTTCACCATAGCCCTCTATGGGCTTCCAAATATCCCTTTGCCAATTCCACAAGAACAGACTTAGCGAAAGGCTTCTTGAAGGGAAAGATGTAACTCTGTGAGATGAATTAACAGAACACAGAGCAGTTTCTCAGAAAGCTTCTTTCCAGTTCTGAACGGAAGATATTTCCTTTTTCACCACAGTCCTCTATGGGCATCCAAATATCACTTTGCCAATTCCACAGGAAAGCCTTAGCGAAAGGCTTCTTGAAGGGAAAGATATAACTCTGTGAGATGAATTAACAGAACACAGAGCAGTTTCTCAGAAAGCTTCTTTCCAGTTTTGAACGGAAGATATTTCCTTTTTCACCATAATCCTCTATGGGCTTCCAAATATCCCTTTGCCAATTCCACAAGAACAGCCTTAGCGAAAGGCTTCTTGAAGGGAAGGATGTAACTCTGTGAGATGAATTAACAGAACACAGAGCAGTTTCTCAGAAAGCTTCTTTCCAGTTTTGGACGGAAGATACTTCCTTTTTCACCATAGCCCTCTATGGGCTTCCAAATATCCCTTTGCCAATTCCACAAGAACAGCCTTAGCGAAAGGCTTCTTGAAGGGAAAGTTGTAACTCTGTGAGATGAATTAACAGAACACAGAGCAGTTTCTCAGAAAGTTTCTTTCCAGTTTTGAATGGAAGATATTTCCTTTTTCACCATAGCCCTCTATGGGCTTCCAAATATCCCTTTGCCAATTCCAGGAGAACAGCCTTAGCGAAAGGCTTCTTGAAGGGAAAGATGTAACTCTGTGAGACGAACTCAGAGAACACAGAGCAGTTTCTCAGAAAGCTTCTTTCCAGTTTTGAAAGGAAGGTATTTCCTTTTCCACCATAGTCCTCTATGGGCTTCCAAATATCCCTTTGCGAATTCCACAAGAACAGCCTTAGCGAAAGGCTTCTTGAAGGGAAGGATGTAACTCTGTGAGATGAATTAACAGAACACAGAGCAGTTTCTCAGAAAGCTTCTTTCCAGTTTTGGACGGAAGATATTTCCTTTTTCACCATAGCCCTCTATGGGCTTCCAAATATCCCTTTGCCAATTCCACAAGAACAGCCTTAGCGAAAGGCTTCTTGAAGGGAAAGATGTAACTCTGTGAGATGAATTAACAGAACACAGAGCAGTTTCTCAGAAAGTTTCTTTCCAGTTTTGAACGGAAGATATTTCCTTTTTCACCATAGCCCTCTAAGGGCTTCCAAATATCCCTTTGCCAATTCCAGGAGAACAGCCTTAGCGAAACGCTTCTTGAAGGGAAAGCTGTAACTCTGTGAGACGAACTCAGAGAACACAGAGCAGTTTCTCAGAAAGCTTCTTTCCAGTTTTGAACGGAAGGTATTTCCTTTTCCACCATAGCCCTATATGGGCTTCCAAATATCCCTTTGCGAATTCCACAAGAACAGCCTTGTCGAAAGGCTTCTTGAAGGGAAAGATATAACTCTGCGAGATGAATTAACAGAACACAGAGCAGTTTCTCAGAAAGCTTCTTTCCAGTTTTGAACGGAAGATATTTCCTTTTTCACCATAGCCCTCTATGGGCTTCCAAATATCCCTTTGCCAATTCCACAAGAACAGCCTTAGCGAAAGGCTTCTTGAAGGGAAAGATGTAACTCTGTGAGATGAATTGACAGAACACAGAGCAGTTTCTCAGAAAGCTTCTTTAAAGTTTTGAACGGAATATATTTCCTTTTTCACCATAGCCCTCTAGGGGCTTCCAAATATCCCTTTCCCAATTCCAAAAGGACAGCCTTATCGAAAGGCTTCTTGAAGGGAAAGATGTAACTCTGTGAGATGAATTAACAGAACACAGAGCAGTTTCTCAGAAAGCTTCTTTCCAGTTTTGAACGGAAGATATTTCCTTTTTCACCTTAGCCCTCTAAGGGCTTCCAAATATCCCTTTGCCAATTCCACAAGAACAGACTTAGCGAAAGGCTTCTTGAAGGGAAAGATGTAACTCTGTGAGATGAATTAACAGAACACAGATCAGTTACTCAGAAAGCTTCTTTCCAGTTTTGAACGGAAGATATTTCCTTTTTCACCACAGCCCTCTATGGGCATCGAAATATCACTTTGCCAATTCCACAGGAAAGCCTTAGCGAAAGGCTTCTTGAAGGGAAAGATATAACTCTGTGAGATGAATTAGCAGAACACAGAGCAGTTTCTCAGAAAGCTTCTTTCCAGTTTTGAACGGAAGATATTTGCTTTTTCACCATAGCCCTCTATGGGCTTCCAAATATCCCTTTGCCAATTACACAAGAACAGCCTTAGCGAAAGGCTTCTTGAAGGGAAAGCTGTAACTCTGTGAGATGAATTAACAGACACACAGCAGTTTCTCAGAAAGCTTCTTTCCGGTTTTGAACGGAAGATATTTCCTTTTTCACCATAGCCATCTATGGGCTTCCAAATATCCCTTTGCCAATACCACAAGAACAGCCCTGGCGAAAGGCTTCTTTAAGGGAAAGATGTAACTCTGTGAGATGAACTAACAGAACACAGAGCAGTTTCTCAGAAAGCTTCTTTCCAGTTTTGAACGGAAGATATTTCCTTTTTCACCATAGCCCTCTATCGGCTTCCAAATATCCCTTTGCCAATTCCACAAGAACAGCCTTAGCGAAAGGCTTCTTGAAAGGAAAGCTGTAAATCTGTGAGATGAATTAACAGAACACAGAGCAGTTTCTCAGAAAGCTTCTTTCCGGTTTTGAACGGAAGATATTTCCTTTTTCACCATAGCCCTCTATGGGCTTCCAAATATCCCTTTGCCAATTCCACAAGAACAGCCCTGGCGAAAGGCTTCTTTAAGGGAAAGATGTAACTCTGTGAGATGAACTAACAGAACACAGAGCAGTTTCTCTAAAAGCTTCTTTCCAGTTTTGAACGGAAGATATTCCCTTTTTCACCATAGCCCTCTATGGGCTTCCAAATATCCCTTTGCCAATTCCACAAGAACAGCCTTAGCGAAAGGCTTCTTGAAGGGAAAGATGCAACTCTGTGAGATGAATTAACAGAACACAGAGCAGTTTCTCAGAAAGCTTGTTTCCAGTTTTGAACGGAAGATATTTCCTTTTTCACCATAGCCCTCTATTGGCTTCCAAATATCCCTTTGCCAATTCCACAAGAACAGCCTTAGCGAAAGGTTTCTTGAAGGGAAAGCTGTAACTCTCTGAGATGAATTAACAGAACACAGAACAGTTTCTCAGAAAGCTTCTTTCTAGTTTTGAAGGGAACCCGTTTCCTTTTTCACCATACCTTCTGTGGGCTTCCAAATATCTCACTGCCAATTCCACAAGAACATCCTTAGTGAAAGGCTTCTTGAAGGGAAAGATGTAAGTCTGTGAGATGAGCTCAGAGAACACAGAGCAGTTTCTCAGAGGGCTTCTTTCCAGTTTTGAACGGAAGGTATTTGTTTTTTCACCATAGCCTTCTGTGGGCTTCCAAATACCCCTTTGCCAGTTCCACAAGAACAGCCTTAGCGAAAGGCTTCTTGAAGGGAAAGATGTAACACAGTGTGATGAACTAACAGAACACAGAGCAGTTTCTCAGAAAGCTTCTTTCCAGTTTAGAATGGAAGGTATTTCCTTTTTCACCATAGCCCTGTATGGGCTTCCAAATATCCCTTTGCCAATTCCACAAGAACAGCCTTAGCGAAAGGCTTCTTGAAGGGAAAGATGTAACTCTGTGAGATGAATTAACAGAACACAGAGCAGTTTCACAGAAGGCTTCTTTCCAGTTTTAAACGGAAGATATTTCCTTTTTCACCATAGCCCTCTATTGGCATCGAAGTATCCCTTTGCCAATTCCACAAGAACAGCCTTAGCGAAAGGCCTCTTGAAGGGAAAGATGTAACTTTGTGAGATGAATTAACAGAACACAGGGCAGATTCTCTGAAAGCTTCTTTCGAGTTTTGAACGGAAGATATTTCCTTTTTCACCATAGCCCTCTATAGGCTTCCAAATATCCCTTTGCCAATTCCACAAGAACAGACTTAGCGAAAGGCTTCTTGAAGGGAAAGATGTAACTCTGTGAGATGAATTAACAGAACACAGAGCAGTTTCTCAGAAAGCTTCTTTCCAGTTTTGAACGGAAGATATTTCCTTTTTCACCACAGTCCTCTATGGGCATCCAAATATCACTTTGCCAATTCCACAGGAAAGCCTTAGCGAAAGGCTTCTTGAAGGGAAAGATGTAACTCTGTGAGACGAACTCAGAGAACACAGAGCAGTTTCTCAGAAAGCTTCTTTCCAGTTTTGAACGGAAGGTATTTCCTTTTCCACCATAGTCCTCTATGGGCTTCCAAATATCCCTTTGCCAATTCCACAAGAACAGCCTTAGCGAAAGGCTTCTTGAAGGGAAGGATGTAACTCTGTGAGATGAATTAACAGAACACAGAGCAGTTTCTCAGAAAGCTTCTTTACAGTTTTCGACGGAAGATATTTCCTTTTTCACCATAGCCCTCTATGGGCCTCCAAATATCCCTTTGCCAATTCCACAAGAACAGCCTTAGCGAAAGGCTTCTTGAAGGGAAAGATGTAACTCTGTGTGATGAATTAACAGAACACAGAGCAGTTTCTCAGAAAGTTTCTTTCCAGTTTTGAACGGAAGATACTTCCTTTTTCACCATAGCCCTCTAAGGGCTTCCAAATATCCCTTTGCCAATTCCAGGAGAACAGCCCTAGCGAAACGCTTCTTGAAGGGAAAGCTGTAACTCTGTGAGACGAACTCAGAGAACACAGAGCAGTTACTCAGAAAGCTTCTTTCCAGTTTTGAACGGAAGATATTTCCTTTTTCACCACAGCCCTCTATGGGCATCAAAATATCACTTTGCCAATTCCACAGGAAAGCCTTAGCGAAAGGCTTCTTGAAGTGAAAGATATAACTCTGTGAGATGAATTAGCAGAGCACAGAGCAGTTTCTCAGAAAGCTTCTTTCCAGTTTTGAACGGAAGATATTTGCTTTTTCACCATAGCCCTCTATGGGCTTCCAAATATCCCTTTGCCAATTCCTCAAGAACAGCCTTAGCGAAAGGCTTCTTGAAGGGAAAGCTGTAACTCTGTGAGATGAATTAACAGAACACAGAGCAGTTTCTCAGAAAGCTTCTTTCCGGTTTTGAACGGAAGTTATTTCCTTTTTCACCATAGCCCTCTATGGGCTTCCAAATATCCCTTTTCCAATTCCACAAGAACAGCCCTGGCGAAAGGCTTCTTTAAGGGAAAGATGTAACTCTGTGAGATGAACTAACAGAACACAGAGCAGTTTCTCAGAAAGCTTCTTTCCAGTTTTGAACGGAAGATATTTCCTTTTTCACCATAGCCCTCTATGGGCTTCCAAATATCCCTTTGCCAATTCCACAAGAACAGCCTTAGCGAAAGGCTTCTTGAAGGGAAAGCTGTAAATCTGTGAGATGAATTAACAGAACACAGAGCAGTTTCTCAGAAAGCTTCTTTCCGGTTTTGAACGGAAGATATTTCCTATTTCACCATAGCCCTCTATGGGCTTCCAAATATCCCTTTGCCAATTCCACAAGAACAGCCCTGGCGAAAGGTTTCTTTAAGGGAAAGATGTAACTCTGTGAGATGAACTAACAGAACACAGAGCAGTTTCTCAGAAAGCTTCTTTCCAGTTTTGAACGGAAGATATTTCCTTTTTCAACATAGCCCTCTATGGGCTTCCAAATATCCCTTTGCCAATTCCACAAGAACAGCCTTAGCGAAAGGCTTCTTGAAGGAAAAGCTGTAACTCTGTGAGATGAATTAACAGAACATAGAGCAGTTTCTCAGAAAGCTTCTTTCCGGTTTTGAACGGAAGATATTTCCTTTTTCACCATAGCCCTCTATGGGCTTCCAAATATCCCTTTGCCAATTCCACAAGAACAGCCCTGGCGAAAGGCTTCTTTAAGGGAAAGATGTAACTCTGTTAGATGAACTAACAGAACACAGAGCAGTTTCTCAGAAAGCTTCTTTCCAGTTTTGAACGGAAGATATTTCCTTCTTCACCTTAGCCCTCTAAGGGCTTCCAAATATCCCTTTGCCAATTCCACAAGAACAGACTTAGCGAAAGGCTTCTTGAAGGGAAAGATGTAACTCTGTGAGATGAATTAACAGAACACAGATCAGTTACTCAGAAAGCTTCTTTCCAGTTTTGAACGGAAGATATTTCCTTTTTCACCACAGCCCTCTATGGGCATCAAAATATCACTTTGCCAATTCCACAGGAAAGCCTTAGCGAAAGGCTTCTTGAAGGGAAAGATATAACTCTGTGAGATGAATTAGCAGAGCACAGAGCAGTTTCTCAGAAAGCTTCTTTCCAGTTTTGAACGGAAGATATTTGCTTTTTCACCATAGCCCTCTATGGGCTTCCAAATATCCCTTTGCCAATTCCTCAAGAACAGCCTTAGCGAAAGGCTTCTTGAAGGGAAAGCTGTAACTCTGTGAGATGAATTAACAGAACACAGAGCAGTTTCTCAGAAAGCTTCTTTCCGGTTTTGAACGGAAGATATTTCCTTTTTCACCATAGCCCTCTATGGGCTTCCAAATATCCCTTTGCCAATTCCACAAGAACAGCCCTGGCGAAAGGCTTCTTTAAGGGAAAGATGTAACTCTGTGAGATGAACTAACAGAACACAGAGCAGTTTCTCAGAAAGCTTCTTTCCAGTTTTGAACGGAAGATATTTCCTTTTTCACCATAGCCCTCTAAGGGCTTCCAAATATCCCTTTGCCAATTCCACAAGAACAGCCTTAGCGAAAGGCTTCTTGAAGGGAAAGCTGTAAATCTGTGAGATGAATTAACAGAACACAGAGCAGTTTCTCAGAAAGCTTCTTTCCGGTTTTGAACGGAAGATATTTCCTATTTCACCATAGCCCTCTATGGGCTTCCAAATATCCCTTTGCCAATTCCACAAGAACAGCCCTGGCGAAAGGCTTCTTTAAGGGAAAGATGTAACTCTGTGAGATGAACTAACAGAACACAGAGCAGTTTCTCAGAAAGCTTCTTTCCAGTTTTGAACGGAAGATATTTCCTTTTTCAACATAGCCCTCTATGGGCTTCCAAATATCCCTTTGCCAATTCCACAAGAACAGCCTTAGCGAAAGGTTTCTTGAAGGGAAAGCTGTAACTCTCTGAGATGAATTAACAGAACACAGAACAGTTTCTCAGAAAGCTTCTTTCCGGTTTTGAACGGAAGATATTTCCTTTTTCACCATAGCCCTCTATGGGCTTCCAAATATCCCTTTGCCAATTCCACAAGAACATTCTGAGCGAAAGGCTTCTTGAAGGGAAAGATGAAACACTGTGAGATGAATTCACAGAACACAGAGCAGTTTCTCAGAAAGCTTCTTTCCAGTTTTGAACGGAAGATATTTCCTTTTTCACCATAGCCCTCTATGGGCTTCCAAATATCCCTTTGCCAATTCCACAAGAACAGCCTTAGCGAAAGGTTTCTTGAAGGGAAAGATGTAACTCTGTGAGATGAATTAAAAGAACACAGAGCAGTTTCTCAGAAAGCTTCTTTCCAGTTTTGAACGGAAGATATTTCCTTTTTCACCATAGCCCTCTATGGGCTTCCAAATATCCCTTTGCCAATTCCAGAAGAACAGCCTTAGCGAAGGCTTCTTGAAGGGAAAGATGTAACTCTGTGAGATCAACTCAGAGAACACAGAGCAGATTCTCAGAAAGCTTCTTTCCAGTTTTGAACGGAACACATTTTCTTTTTCACCATAGCCTTCTGTGCGCTTCCAAATATCTCATTGCCAATTCCACAAGAACATCCTTAGCGAAAGGGTTCTTGAAGGGAAAGATGTAACTGTGAGATGAGCTCAGAGAACACAGAGCAGTTTCTCAGAAAGCTTCTTTCCAGTTTTGAAAGGAAGATATTTCCTTTTTCCACACAGCCCTCTATGGGCTTCCAAATATCCCTTTGCCAATTCCACAAGAACAGCCTTAGCGAAAGGCTTCTTGAAGGGAAGGATGTAACTCTGTTAGATGAATTAACAGAACACAGAGCAGTTTCTCAGAAAGCTTCTTTCCAGTTTTGGACGGAAGATACTTCCTTTTTCACCATAGCCCTCTATGGGCTTCCAAATATCCCTTTGCCAATTCCACAAGAACAGCCTTAGCGAAAGGCTTCTTGAAGGGAAAGTTGTAACTCTGTGAGATGAATTAACAGAACACAGAGCAGTTTCTCAGAAAGTTTCTTTCCAGTTTTGAACGGAAGATATTTCCTTTTTCACCATAGCCCTCTAAGGGCTTCCAAATATCCCTTTGCCAATTCCAGGAGAACAGCCTTAGCGAAACGCTTCTTGAAGGGAAAGCTGTAACTCTGTGAGACGAACTCAGAGAACACAGAGCAGTTTCTCAGAAAGCTTCTTTCCAGTTTTGAACGGAAGGTATTTCCTTTTCCACCATAGCCCTCTATGGGCTTCCAAATATCCCTTTGCGAATTCCACAAGAACAGCCTTGTCGAAAGGCTTCTTGAAGGGAAAGATATAACTCTGTGAGGTGAATTAACAGAACACAGAGCAGTTTCTCAGAAAGCTTCTTTCCAGTTTTGAACGGAAGATATTTCCTTTTTCACCATAGCCCTCAATGGGCTTCCAAATATCCCTTTGCCAATTCCACAAGAACAGCCTTAGCGAAAGGCTTCTTGAAGGGAAAGATGCAACTCTGTGGATGAAGTAACAGAACACAGATCAGTTACTCAGAAAGCTTCTTTCCAGTTTTGAATGGAAGATATTTCCTTTTTCACCACAGCCCTCTATGGGCTTCCAAATATCCCTTTGCCAATTCCACAAGAAAAGCCTTAGCGAAAGGCTTCTTGAAGGGAAAGATGTAACTCTGTGAGATGAATTGACAGAACACAGAGCAGTTTCTCCGAAAGCTTCTTTCCAGTTTTGAACGGAATATATTTCCTTTTTCACCATAGCCCTCTATGGGCTTCCAAATATCCCTTTCCCAATTCCACAAGGACAGCCTTATCGAAAGGCTTCTTGAAGGGAAAGATGTAACTCTGTGAGATGAATTAACAGAACACAGAGCAGTTTCTCAGAAAGCTTCTTTCCAGTTTTGAACGGAAGATATTTCCTTTTTCATCTTAGCCCTCTAAGGGCTTCCAAATATCCCTTTGCCAATTCCACAAGAACAGACTTAGCGAAAGGCTTCTTGAAGGGAAAGATGTAACTCTTTGAGATGAATTAACAGAACACAGATCAGTTACTCAGAAAGCTTCTTTCCAGTTTTGAACGGAAGATATTTCCTTTTTCACCACAGCCCTCTATGGGCATCGAAATATCACTTTGCCAATTCCACAGGAAAGCCTTAGCGAAAGGCTTCTTGAAGGGAAAGATATAACTCTGTGAGATGAATTAGCAGAACACAGAGCAGTTTCTCAGAAAGCTTCTTTCCAGTTTTGAACGGAAGATATTTGCTTTTTCACCATAGCCCTCTATGGGCTTCCAAATATCCCTTTGCCAATTCCACAAGAACAGCCTTAGCGAAAGGCTTCTTGAAGTGAAAGCTGTAACTCTGTGAGATGAATTAACAGAACACAGAGCAGTTTCTCAGAAAGCTTCTTTCCGGTTTTGAAAGGAAGATATTTCCTTTTTCACCATTGCCATCTATGGGCTTCCAAATATCCCTTTGCCAATTCCACAAGAACAGCCCTGGCGAAAGGCTTCTTTAAGGGAAAGATGTAACTCTGTGAGATGAACTAACAGAACACAGAGCAGTTTCTCAGAAAGCTTCTTTACAGTTTTGAACGGAAGATATTTCCTTTTTCACCATAGCCCTCTATGGGCTTCCAAATATCCCTTTGCCAATTCCACAAGAACAGCCTTAGCGAAAGGCTTCTTGAAGGGAAAGCTGTACATCTGTGCGATGAATTAACAGAACACAGAGCAGTTTCTCAGAAAGCTTCTTTCCGGTTTTGAACGGAAGATATTTCCTTTTTCACCATAGCCCTCTATGGGCTTCCAAATATCCCTTTGCCAATTCCACAAGAACAGCCCTGGCGAAAGGCTTCTTTAAGGGAAAGATGTAACTCTGTGAGATGAACTAACAGAACACAGAGCAGTTTCTCAGAAAGCTTCTTTCCAGTTTTGAACGGAAGATATTTCCTTTTTCACCATAGCCCTCTATGAGCTTCCAAATATCCCTTTGCCAATTCCACAAGAACAGCCTTAGCGAAAGGCTTCTTGAAGGGAAAGCTGTAACTCTGTGAGATGAATTAACAGAACATAGAGCAGTTTCTCAGAAAGCTTCTTTCCAGTTTTGAACGGAAGATATTTCCTTTTTCACCATAGCCCTCTATGGGCTTCCAAATATCCCTTTGCCAATTCCACAAGAACAGCCCTGGCGAAAGGCTTCTTTAAGGGAAAGATGTAACTCTGTGAGATGAACTAACAGAACACAGAGCAGTTTCTCTTAAAGCTTCTTTCCAGTTTTGAACGGAAGATATTTCCTTTTTCACCATAGCCCTCTATGGGCTTCCAAATATCCCTTTGCCAATTCCACAAGAACAGCCTTAGCGAAAGGCTTCTTGAAGGGAAAGATGTAACTCTGTGAGATGAATTAACAGAACACAGAGCAGTTTCTCAGAAAGCTTCTTTCCAGTTTTGAACGGAAGATATTTCCTTTTTCACCATAGCCCTCTATGGGCTTCCAAATATCCCTTTGAAAATTCCAGAAGAATAGCCTTAGCGAAAGGCTTCTTGAAGGGAAAGATGTAACTCTGTGAGATGAATTAACAGAACACAGAGCAGTTTCTCAGACAGCTTCTTTCTAGTTTTGAAGGGAACCCGTTTCCTTTTTCACCATACCTTCTGTGGGCTTCCAAATATCTCACTGCCAATTCCACAAGAACATACTTAGTGAAAGGCTTCTTGAAGGGAAAGATGTAAGTCTGTGAGATGAGCTCAGAGAACACAGAGCAGTTTCTCAGAGGGCTTCTTTCCAGTTTTGAACGGAAGGTATTTGTTTTTTCACCATAGCCTTCTGTGGGCTTCCAAATACCCCTTTGCCAGTTCCACAAGAACAGCCTTAGCGAAAGGTTTCTTGAAGGGAAAGATGTAACACAGTGTGATGAAGTAACAGAACACAGAGCAGTTTCTCAGAAAGCTTCTTTCCAGTTTAGAATGGAAGATATTTCCTTTTTCACCATAGCCCTGTATGGGCTTCCAAATATCCCTTTGCCAATTCCACAAGAACAGCCTTAGCGAAAGGCCTCTTGAAGGGAAAGATGTAACTTTGTGAGATGAATTAACAGAACACAGGGCAGATTCTCTGAAAGCTTCTTTCGAGTTTTGAACGGAAGATATTTCCTTTTTCACCATAGCCCTCTATGGGCTTCCAAATATCCCTTTGCCAATTCCACAAGAACAGACTTAGCGAAAGGCTTCTTGAAGGGAAAGATGTAACTCTGTGAGATGAATTAACAGAACACAGAGCAGTTTCTCAGAAAGCTTCTTTCCAGTTTTGAACGGAAGATATTTCCTTTTTCACCACAGTCCTCTATGGGCATCCAAATATCACTTTGCCAATTCCACAGGAAAGCCTTAGCGAAAGGCTTTTTGAAGGGAAAGATATAACTCTGTGAGATGAATTAACACAACACAGAGCAGTTTCTCAGAAAGCTTCTTTCCAGTTTTGAACGGAAGATATGTCCTTTTTCACCATAATCCTCTATGGGCTTCCAAATATCCCTTTGCCAATTCCACAAGAACAGCCTTAGCTAAAGGCTTCTTGAAGGGAAGGATGTAACTCTGTGAGATGAATTAACAGAACACAGAGCAGTTTCTCAGAAAGCTTCTTTCCAGTTTTGGACGGAAGATACTTCCTTTTTCACCATAGCCCTCTATGGGCTTCCAAATATCCCTTTGCCAATTCCACAAGAACAGCCTTAGCGAAAGGCTTCTTGAAGGGAAAGTTGTAACTCTGTGAGATGAATTAACAGAACACAGAGCAGTTTCTCAGAAAGTTTCTTTCCAGTTTTGAACGGAAGGTATTTCCTTTTCCACCATAGTCCTCTATGGGCTTCCAAATATCCATTTGCGAATTCCACAAGAACAGCCTTAGCGAAAGGCTTCTTGAAGGGAAGGATGTAACTCTGTGAGATGAATTAACAGAACACAGAGCAGTTTCTTAGAAAGCTTCTTTCCAGTTTTGGACGGAAGATATTTCCTTTTTCACCATAGCCATCTATGGGCTTCCAAATATCCCTTTGCCAATTCCACAAGAACAGCCTTAGCGAAAGGCTTCTTGAAGGGGAAGATGTAACTCTGTGAGATGAATTAACAGAACACAGAGCAGTTTCTCAGAAAGTTTCTTTCCAGTTTTGAACGGAAGATATTTCCTTTTTCACCATAGCCCTGTAAGGGCTTCCAAATATCCCTTTGCCAATTCCAGGAGAACAGCCTTAGCGAAACGCTTCTTGAAGGGAAAGCTGTAACTCTGTGAGACGAACTCAGAGAACACAGAGCAGTTTCTCAGAAAGCTTCTTTCCAGTTTTGAACGGAAGGTATTTCCTTTTCCACCATAGCCCTTTATGGGCTTCCAAATATCCCTTTGCGAATTCCACAAGAACAGCCTTGTCGAAAGGCTTCTTGAAGGGAAAGATATAACTCTGTGAGATGAATTAAGAGAACACAGAGCAGTTTCTCAGAAAGCTTCTTTCCAGTTTTGAACGGAAGATATTTCCTTTTTCACCATAGCCCTCAATGGGCTTCCAAATATCCCTATGCCAATTCCACAAGAACAGCCTTAGCGAAAGGCTTCTTGAAGGGAAAGATGCAACTCTGTGGATGAAGTAACAGAACACAGATCAGTTACTCAGAAAGCTTCTTTCCAGTTTTGAATGGAAGATATTTCCTTTTTCACCACAGCCCTCTATGGGCTTCCAAATATCCCTTTGCCAATTCCACAAGAACAGCCTTAGCGAAAGGCTTCTTGAAGGGAAAGATGTAACTCTGTGAGATGAATTGACAGAACACAGAGCAGTTTCTCAGAAAGCTTCTTTCCAGTTTTGAACGGAATATATTTCCTTTTTTACCATAGCCCTCTAGGGGCTTCCAAATATCCCTTTCCCAATTCCACAAGGACAGCCTTATCGAAAGGCTTCTTGAAGGGAAAGATGTAACTCTGTGAGATGAATTAACAGAACACAGAGCAGTTTCTCAGAAAGCTTCTTTCCAGTTTTGAACGGAAGATATTTCCTTTTTCACCCTAGCCCTCTAAGGGCTTCCAAATAATCCTTTGCCAATTCCACAAGAACAGACTTAGCGACAGGCTTCTTGAAGGGAAAGATGTAACTCTGTGAGATGAATTAACAGAACACAGATCAGTTACTCAGAAAGCTTCTTTCCGGTTTTGAACGGAAGATATTTCCTTTTTCACCATAGCCCTCTATGGGCTTCCAAATATCCCTTTGCCAATTCCACAAGAACAGCCTTAGCGAAAGGCTTCTTGAAGGGAAAGATGTAACTGTGTGAGATGAATTAACAGAACACAGATCAGTTACTAAGAAAGCTTCTTTCCAGTTTTGAACGGAAGATATTTCCTTTTTCACCATAGCCCTTTATGGGCTTCAAAATATCCCTTTGCCAATTCCACAAGAACAGCCTTAGCGAAAGGCTTCTTGAAGGGAAAGATGTAACTCTGTGAGATGAATTAACAGAACACAGAGCAGATTCTCAGAAAGCTTCTTTCCGGTTTTGAACGGAAGATATTTCCTTTTTCACCATAGCCCTCTATGGGCTTCCAAATATCCCTTTGCCAATTCCAGAAGAACAGCCTTAGCGAAGGCTTCTTGAAGGGAAAGATGTAACTCTGTGAGATCAACTCAGAGAACACAGAGCAGATTCTCAGAAAGCTTCTTTCCAGTTTTGAACGGAACACATTTTCTTTTTCACCATAGCCTTCTGTGCGCTTCCAAATATCTCATTGCCAATTCCACAAGAACATCCTTAGCGAAAGGGTTCTTGAAGGGAAAGATGTAACTGTGAGATGAGCTCAGAGAACACAGAGCAGTTTCTCAGAAAGCTTCTTTCCAGTTTTGAAAGGAAGATATTTCCTTTTTCCACACAGCCCTCTATGGGCTTCCAAATATCCCTTTGCCAATTCCACAAGAACAGCCTTAGCGAAAGGCTTCTTGAAGGGAAAGATGTAACTCTGTGAGATGAATTAACAGAACACAGAGCAGTTTCTCAGAAAGCTTCTTTCCAGTTTTGAACGGAAGATATTTCCTTTTTCACCATAGCCCTCTATGGGCTTCCAAATATCCCTTTGCCAATTCCACAAGAACAGCCTTAGCGAAAGGCTTCCTGAAGGGAAAGTTGTAACTCTCTGAGATGAATTAACAGAACACAGAACAGTTTCTCAGAAAGCTTCTTTCCGGTTTTGAACGGAAGATATTTCCTTTTTCACCATAGCCCTCTATGGGCTTCCAAATATCCCTTTGCCAATTCCACAAGAACAGCCTTAGCGAAAGGCTTCTTGAAGGGAAAGATGTAACTCTGTGAGATGAATTCAGAGAACACAGAGCAGTTCCTCAGAAAGCTTCTTTCCACTTTTGAACGGAAGATATTTCCTTTTTCACCATAGCCCTCTATGGGCTTCCAAATATCCCTTTAAAAATTCCAGAAGAACAGCCTTAGTGAAAGGCTTCTTGAAGGGAAAGATGTAACTCTGTGAGATGAATTAACAGAACACAGAGCAGTTTGTCAGACAGCTTCTTTCTAGTTTTGAAGGGAACCCGTTTCCTTTTTCACCATACCTTCTGTGGGCTTCCAAATATCTCACTGCCAATTCCACAAGAACATCCTTAGTGAAAGGCTTCTTGAAGGGAAAGATGTAAGTCTGTGAGATGAGCTCACAGAACACAGAGCAGTTTCTCAGAGGGCTTCTTTCCAGTTTTGAACGGAAGGTATTTGTTTTTTCACCATAGCCTTCTGTGGGCTTCCAAATACCCCTTTGCCAGTTCCACAAGAACAGCCTTAGCGAAAGGCTTCTTGAAGGGAAAGATGTAACACAGTGTGATGAACTAACAGAACACAGAGCAGTTTCTCAGAAAGCTTCTTTCCAGTTTAGAATGGAAGATATTTCCTTTTTCACCATAGCCCTGTATGGGCTTCCAAATATCCCTTTGCCAATTCCACAAGAACAGCCTTAGCGAAAGGCTTCTTGAAGGGAAAGATGTAACTCTGTGAGATGAATTAACAGAACACAGAGCAGTTTCACAGAAGGCTTCTTTCCAGTTTTAAAAGGAAGATATTTCCTTTTTCACCATAGCCCTCTATTGGCATCGAAATATCCCTTTGCCAATTCCACAGGAACAGCCTTAGCGAAAGGCCTCTTGAAGGGAAAGATGTAACTTTGTGAGATGAATTAACAGAACACAGGGCAGATTCTCTGAAAGCTTCTTTCGAGTTATGAACGGAAGATATTTCCTTTTTCACCATAGCCCTCTATGGGCTTCCAAATATCCCTTTGCCAATTCCACAAGAACAGACTTAGCGAAAGGCTTCTTGAAGGGAAAGATGTAACTCTGTGAGATGAATTAACAGAACACAGAGCAGTTTCTCAGAAAGCTTCTTTCCAGTTTTGAACGGAAGATATTTCCTTTTTCACCACAGTCCTCTATGGGCATCCAAATATCACTTTGCCAATTCCACAGGAAAGCCTTAGCGAAAGGCTTTTTGAAGGGAAAGATATAACTCTGTGAGATGAATTAACACAACATAGAGCAGTTTCTCAGAAAGCTTCTTTCCAGTTTTGAACGGAAGATATTTCCTTTTTCACCATAATCCTCTATGGGCTTCCAAATATCCCTTTGCCAATTCCACAAGAACAGCCTTAGCGAAAGGCTTCTTGAAGGGAAGGATGTAACTCTGTGAGATGAATTAACAGAACACAGAGCAGTTTCTCAGAAAGCTTCTTTCCAGTTTTGGACGGAAGATACTTCCTTTTTCACCATAGCCCTCTATGGGCTTCCAAATATCCCTTTGCCAATTCCACAAGAACAGCGTTAGCGAAAGGCTTCTTGAAGGGAAAGTTGTAACTCTGTGAGATGAATTAACAGAACACAGAGCAGTTTCTCAGAAAGTTTCTTTCCAGTTTTGAACGGAAGATATTTCCTTTTTCACCATAGCCCTCTATGGGCTTCCAAATATCCCTTTGCCAATTCCAGGAGAACAGCCTTAGCGAAAGGCTTCTTGAAGGGAAAGATGTAACTCTGTGAGACGAACTCAGAGAACACAGAGCAGTTTCTCAGAAAGCTTCTTTCCAGTTTTGAACGGAAGGTATATCCTTTTCCACCATAGTCCTCTATGGGCTTCCAAATATCCCTTTGCGAATTCCACAAGAACAGCCTTAGCGAAAGGCTTCTTGAAGGGAAGGATGTAACTCTGTGAGATGAATTAACAGAACACAGAGCAGTTTCTCAGAAAGCTTCTTTCCAGTTTTGGACGGAAGATATTTCCTTTTTCACCATAGCCCTCAATGGGCTTCCAAATATCCCTTTGCCAATTCCACAAGAACAGCCTTAGCGAAAGGCTTCTTGAAGGGAAAGATGTAACTCTGTGAGATGAATTAACAGAACACAGAGCAGTTTCTCAGAAAGTTTCCTTCCAGTTTTGAACGGAAGATATTTCCTTTTTCACCATAGCCCTCTAAGGGCTTCCAAATATCCCTTTGCCAATTCCAGGAGAACAGCCTTAGCGAAACGCTTCTTGAAGGGAAAGCTGTAACTCTGTGAGACGAACTCAGAGAACACAGAGCAGTTTCTCAGAAAGCTTCTTTCCAGTTTTGAACGGAAGGTATTTCCTTTTCCACCATAGCCCTTTATGGGCTTCCAAATATCCCTTTGCGAATTCCACAAGAACAGCCTTGTCGAAAGGCTTCTTGAAGGGAAAGATATAACTCTGTGAGATGAATTAACAGAACACAGAGCAGTTTCTCAGAAAGCTTCTTTCCAGTTTTGAACGGAAGATATTTCCTTTTTCACCATCGCCCTCAATGGGCTTCCAAATATCCCTATGCCAATTCCACAAGAACAGCCTTAGCGAAAGGCTTCTTGAAGGGAAAGATGCAACTCTGTGGATGAAGTAACAGAACACAGATCAGTTACTCAGAAAGCTTCTTTCCAGTTTTGAATGGAAGATATTTCCTTTTTCACCACAGCCCTCTATGGGCTTCCAAATATCCCTTTGCCAATTCCACAAGAACAGCCTTAGCGAAAGGCTTCTTGAAGGGAAAGATGTAACTCTGTGAGATGAATTGACAGAACACAGAGCAGTTTCTCAGAAAGCTTCTTTCCAGTTTTGAACGGAATATATTTCCTTTTTTACCATAGCCCTCTAGGGGCTTCCAAATATCCCTTTCCCAATTCCACAAGGACAGCCTTATCGAAAGGCTTCTTGAAGGGAAAGATGTAACTCTGTGAGATGAATTAACAGAACACAGAGCAGTTTCTCAGAAAGCTTCTTTCCAGTTTTGAACGGAAGATATTTCCTTTTTCACCTTAGCCCTCTAAGGGCTTCCAAATATCCCTTTGCCAATTCCACAAGAACAGACTTAGCGAAAGGCTTCTTGAAGGGAAAGATGTAACTCTGTGAGATGAATTAAGAGAACACAGATCAGTTACTCAGAAAGCTTCTTTCCAGTTTTGAACGGAAGATATTTCCTTTTTCACCTCAGCCCTCTATGGGCATCGAAATATCACTTTGCCAATTCCACAGGAAAGCCTTAGCGAAAGGCTTCTTGAAGGGAAAGTTATAACTCTGTGAGATGAATTAGCAGAACACAGAGCAGTTTCTCAGAAAGCTTCTTTCCAGTTTTGAACGGAAGATATTTGATTTTCACCATAGCCCTCTATTCGCTTCCAAATATCCCTTTGCCAATTCCACAAGAACAGCCTTAGCGAAAGGCTTCTTGAAGGGAAAGCTGTAACTCTGTGAGATGAATTAACAGAACACAGAGCAGTTTCTCAGAAAGCTTCTTTCCGGTTTTGAAAGGAAGATATTTCCTTTTTCACCATAGCCATCTATGGGCTTCCAAATATCCCTTTGCCCATTCCACAAGAACAGCCCTGGCGAAAGGCTTCTTTAAGGGAAAGATGTAACTCTGTGAGATGAACTAACAGAACACAGAGCAGTTTCTCAGAAAGCTTCTTTCCAGTTTTGAACGGAAGATATTTCCTTTTTCACCATAGCCCTCTATGGGCTTCCAAATATCCCTTTGCCAATTCCACAAGAACAGCCTTAGCGAAAGGCTTCTTGAAGGGAAAGCAGTAACTCTGTGAGATGAATTAACAGAACATAGAGCAGTTTCTCAGAAAGCTTCTTTCCGGTTTTGAACGGAAGATATTTCCTTTTTCACCATAGCCCTCTATGGGCTTCCAAATATCCCTTTGCCAATTCCACAAGAACAGCCCTGGCGAAAGGCTTCTTTAAGGGAAAGATGTAACTCTGTGAGATGAACTAACAGAACACAGAGCAGTTTCTCTTAAAGCTTCTTTCCAGTTTTGAACGGAAGATATTTCCTTTTTCACCATAGCCCTCTATGGGCTTCCAAATATCCCTTTGCCAATTCCACAAGAACAGCCTTAGCGAAAGGCTTCTTGAAGGGAAAGATGGAACTCTGTGAGATGAATTAACAGAACACAGAGCAGTTTCTCAGAAAGCTTCTTTCCAGTTTTGAACGGAAGATATTTCCTTTTTCACCTTAGCCCTCTATTGGCTTCCAAATATCCCTTTGCCAATTCCACAAGAACAGCCTTAGCGAAAGGTTTCTTGAAGGGAAAGCTGTAACTCTCTGAGATGAATTAACAGAACACAGAACAGTTTCTCAGAAAGCTTCTTTCCGGTTTTGAACGGAAGATATTTCCTTTTTCACCATAGCCCTGTAAGGGCTTCCAAATATCCCTTTGCCAATTCCACAAGAACAGCCTTAGCGAAAGACTTCTTGAAGGGAAAGATGTAACTCTGTGAGATGAATTAGCAGAACACAGAGCAGTTTCTCAGAAAGCTTCTTTCCAGTTCTGAACGGAATATATTTCCTTTTTCACCATAGCCCTCTATGGGCTTCCAAATTTCCCTTTGCCAATTCCACAAGAACATTCTGAGCGAAAGGCTTCTTGAAGGGAAAGATGAAACACTGTGAGATGAATTCACAGAACACAGAGCAGTTTCTCAGAAAGCTTCTTTCCAGTTTTGAACGGAAGATATTTCCTTTTTCACCATAGCCCTCTATGGGCTTCCAAATATCCCTTTGCCAATTCCACAAGAACAGCCTTAGCGAAAGGTTTCTTGAAGGGAAAGATGTAACTCTGTGAGATGAATTAAAAGAACACAGAGCAGTTTCTCAGAAAGCTTCTTTCCAGTTTTGAACGGAAGATATTTCCTTTTTCACCATAGCCCTCTATGGGCTTCCAAATATCCTTTTGCCAATTCCACAAGAACATTCTGAGCGAAAGGCTTCTTGAAGGGAAAGATGAAACACTGTGAGATGAATTCACAGAACACAGAGCAGTTTCTCAGAAAGCTTCTTTCCAGTTTTGAACGGAAGATATTTCCTTTTTCACCATAGCCCTCTATGGGCTTCCAAATATCCCTTTGCCAATTCCACAAGAACAGCCTTAGCGAAAGGTTTCTTGAAGGGAAAGATGTAACTCTGTGAGATGAATTAAAAGAACACAGAGCAGTTTCTCAGAAAGCTTCTTTCCAGTTTTGAACGGAAGATATTTCCTTTTTCACCATAGCCCTCTATGGGCTTCCAAATATCCCTTTGCCAATTCCAGAAGAACAGCCTTAGCGAAGGCTTCTTGAAGGGAAAGATGTAACTCTGTGAGATCAACTCAGAGAACACAGAGCAGATTCTCAGGAAGCTTCTTTCCAGTTTTGAACGGAACACATTTTCTTTTTCACCATAGCCTTCTGTGCGCTTCCAAATATCTCATTGCCAATTCCACAAGAACATGCTTAGCGAAAGGGTTCTTGAAGGGAAAGATGTAACTGTGAGATGAGCTCAGAGAACACAGAGCAGTTTCTCAGAAAGCTTCTTTCCAGTTTTGAAAGGAAGATATTTCCTTTTTCCACACAGCCCTCTATGGGCTTCCAAATATCCCTTTGCCAATTCCACAAGAACAGCCTTAGCGAAAGGCTTCTTGAAGGGAAAGATGTAACTCTGTGAGATGAATTAACAGAACACAGAGCAGTTTCTCAGAAAGCTTCTTTCCAGTTTTGAACGGAAGATATTTCCTTTTTCACCATAGCCCTCTATGGGCTTCCAAATATCCCTTTGCCAATTCCACAAGAACAGCCTTAGCGAAAGGCTTCCTGAAGGGAAAGTTGTAACTCTCTGAGATGAATTAACAGAACACAGAACAGTTTCTCAGAAAGCTTCTTTCCGGTTTTGAACGGAAGATATTTCCTTTTTCACCATAGCCCTCTATGGGCTTCCAAATATCCCTTTGCCAATTCCACAAGAACAGCCTTAGCGAAAGGCTTCTTGAAGGGAAAGATGTAACTGTGTGAGATGAATTAACAGAACACAGATCAGTTACTAAGAAAGCTTCTTTCCAGTTTTGAACGGAAGATATTTCCTTTTTCACCATAGCCCTCTATGGGCTTCCAAATATCCCTTTGCCAATTCCACAAGAACAGCCTTAGCGAAAGGCTTCTTGAAGGGAAAGATGTAACTCTGTGAGATGAATTAACAGAACACAGAGCAGATTCTCAGAAAGCTTCTTTCCGGTTTTGAACGGAAGATATTTCCTTTTTCACCATAGCCCTCTATGGGCTTCCAAATATCCCTTTGCCAATTCCAGAAGAACAGCCTTAGCGAAGGCTTCTTGAAGGGAAAGATGTAACTCTGTGAGATCAACTCAGAGAACACAGAGCAGATTCTCAGAAAGCTTCTTTCCAGTTTTGAACGGAACACATTTTCTTTTTCACCATAGCCTTCTGTGCGCTTCCAAATATCTCATTGTCAATTCCACAAGAACATCCTTAGCGAAAGGGTTCTTGAAGGGAAAGATGTAACTGTGAGATGAGCTCAGAGAACACAGAGCAGTTTCTCAGAAAGCTTCTTTCCAGTTTTGAAAGGAAGATATTTCCTTTTTCCACACAGCCCTCTATGGGCTTCCAAATATCCCTTTGCCAATTCCACAAGAACAGCCTTAGCGAAAGGCTTCTTGAAGGGAAAGATGTAACTCTGTGAGATGAATTAACAGAACACAGAGCAGTTTCTCAGAAAGCTTCTTTCCAGTTTTGAACGGAAGATATTTCCTTTTTCACCATAGCCCTCTATGGGCTTCCAAATATCCCTTTGCCAATTCCACAAGAACAGCCTTAGCGAAAGGCTTCCTGAAGGGAAAGTTGTAACTCTCTGAGATGAATTAACAGAACACAGAGCAGTTTCTCAGAAAGCTTCTTTCCGGTTTTGAACGGAAGATATTTCCTTTTTCACCATAGCCCTCTATGGGCTTCCAAATATCCCTTTGCCAATTCCACAAGAACAGCCTTAGCGAAAGGCTTCTTGAAGGGAAAGATGTAACTGTGTGAGATGAATTAACAGAACACAGATCAGTTACTAAGAAAGCTTCTTTCCAGTTTTGAACGGAAGATATTTCCTTTTTCACCATAGCCCTTTATGGGCTTCCAAATATCCCTTTGCCAATTCCACAAGAACAGCCTTAGCGAAAGGCTTCTTGAAGGGAAAGATGTAACTCTGTGAGATGAATTAACAGAACACAGAGCAGATTCTCAGAAAGCTTCTTTCCGGTTTTGAACGGAAGATATTTCCTTTTTCACCATAGCCCTCTATGGGCTTCCAAATATCCCTTTGCCAATTCCAGAAGAACAGCCTTAGCGAAGGCTTCTTGAAGGGAAAGATGTAACTCTGTGAGATCAACTCAGAGAACACAGAGCAGATTCTCAGAAAGCTTCTTTCCAGTTTTGAACGGAACACATTTTCTTTTTCACCATAGCCTTCTGTGCGCTTCCAAATATCTCATTGCCAATTCCACAAGAACATCCTTAGCGAAAGGGTTCTTGAAGGGAAAGATGTAACTGTGAGATGAGCTCAGAGAACACAGAGCAGTTTCTCAGAAAGCTTCTTTCCAGTTTTGAAAGGAAGATATTTCCTTTTTCCACACAGCCCTCTATGGGCTTCCAAATATCCCTTTGCCAATTCCACAAGAACAGCCTTAGCGAAAGGCTTCTTGAAGGGAAAGATGTAACTCTGTGAGATGAATTAACAGAACACAGAGCAGTTTCTCAGAAAGCTTCTTTCCAGTTTTGAACGGAAGATATTTCCTTTTTCACCATAGCCCTCTATGGGCTTCCAAATATCCCTTTGCCAATTCCACAAGAACAGCCTTAGCGAAAGGCTTCCTGAAGGGAAAGTTGTAACTCTCTGAGATGAATTAACAGAACACAGAACAGTTTCTCAGAAAGCTTCTTTCCGGTTTTGAACGGAAGATATTTCCTTTTTCACCATAGCCCTCTATGGGCTTCCAAATATCCCTTTGCCAATTCCACAAGAACAGCCTTAGCGAAAGGCTTCTTGAAGGGAAAGATGTAACTCTGTGAGATGAATTAACAGAACACAGAGCAGATTCTCAGAAAGCTTCTTTGCGGTTTTGAACGGAAGATATTTCCTTTTTCACCATAGCCCTCTATGGGCTTCCAAATATCCCTTTGCCAATTCCAGAAGAACAGCCTTAGCGAAGGCTTCTTGAAGGGAAAGATGTAACTCTGTGAGATCAACTCAGAGAACACAGAGCAGATTCTCAGAAAGCTTCTTTCCAGTTTTGAACGGAACACATTTTCTTTTTCACCATAGCCTTCTGTGCGCTTCCAAATATCTCATTGCCAATTCCACAAGAACATCCTTAGCGAAAGGGTTCTTGAAGGGAAAGATGTAACTGTGAGATGAGCTCAGAGAACACAGAGCAGTTTCTCAGAAAGCTTCTTTCCAGTTTTGAAAGGAAGATATTTCCTTTTTCCACACAGCCCTCTATGGGCTTCCAAATATCCCTTTGCCAATTCCACAAGAACAGCCTTAGCGAAAGGCTTCTTGAAGGGAAAGATGTAACTCTGTGAGATGAATTAACAGAACACAGAGCAGTTTCTCAGAAAGCTTCTTTCCAGTTTTGAACGGAAGATATTTCCTTTTTCACCATAGCCCTCTATGGGCTTCCAAATATCCCTTTGCCAATTCCACAAGAACAGCCTTAGCGAAAGGCTTCCTGAAGGGAAAGTTGTAACTCTCTGAGATGAATTAACAGAACACAGAACAGTTTCTCAGAAAGCTTCTTTCCGGTTTTGAACGGAAGATATTTCCTTTTTCACCATAGCCCTCTATGGGCTTCCAAATATCCCTTTGCCAATTCCACAAGAACAGCCTTAGCGAAAGGCTTCTTGAAGGGAAAGATGTAACTCTGTGAGATGAATTAACAGAACACAGAGCAGTTTGTCAGACAGCTTCTTTCTAGTTTTGAAGGGAACCCGTTTCCTTTTTCACCATACCTTCTGTGGGCTTCCAAATATCTCACTGCCAATTCCACAAGAACATCCTTAGTGAAAGGCTTCTTGAAGGGAAAGATGTAAGTCTGTGAGATGAGCTCACAGAACACAGAGCAGTTTCTCAGAGGGCTTCTTTCCAGTTTTGAACGGAAGGTATTTGTTTTTTCACCATAGCCTTCTGTGGGCTTCCAAATACCCCTTTGCCAGTTCCACAAGAACAGCCTTAGCGAAAGGCTTCTTGAAGGGAAAGATGTAACACAGTGTGATGAACTAACAGAACACAGAGCAGTTTCTCAGAAAGCTTCTTTCCAGTTTAGAATGGAAGATATTTCCTTTTTCACCATAGCCCTGTATGGGCTTCCAAATATCCCTTTGCCAATTCCACAAGAACAGCCTTAGCGAAAGGCTTCTTGAAGGGAAAGATGTAACTCTGTGAGATGAATTAACAGAACACAGAGCAGTTTCACAGAAGGCTTCTTTCCAGTTTTAAACGGAAGATATTTCCTTTTTCACCATAGCCCTCTATTGGCATCGAAATATCCCTTTGCCAATTCCTCAAGAACAGCCTTAGCGAAAGGCCTATTGAAGGGAAAGATGTAACTTTATGAGATGAATTAACAGAACACAGAGCAGTTTCTCAGAAAGCTTCTTTCCAGTTTTGAACGGAAGATATTTCCTTTTTCACCACAGTCCTCTATGGGCATCCAAATATCACTTTGCCAATTCCACAGGAAAGCCTTAGCGAAAGGCTTTTTGAAGGGAAAGATATAACTCTGTGAGATGAATTAACACAACACAGAGCAGTTTCTCAGAAAGCTTCTTTCCAGTTTTGAACGGAAGATATTTCCTTTTTCACCATAATCCTCTATGGGCTTCCAAATATCCCTTTGCCAATTCCACAAGAACAGCCTTAGCGAAAGGCTTCTTGAAGGGAAGGATGTAACTATGTGAGATGAATTAACAGAACACAGAGCAGTTTCTCAGAAAGCTTCTTTCCAGTTTTGGACGGAAGATACTTCCTTTTTCACCATAGCCCTCTATGGGCTTCCAAATATCCCTTTGCCAATTCCACAAGAACAGCCTTAGCGAAAGGCTTCTTGAAGGGAAAGTTGTAACTCTGTGAGATGAATTAACAGAACACAGAGCAGTTTCTCAGAAAGTTTCTTTCCAGTTTTGAACGGAAGATATTTCCTTTTTCACCATAGCCCTCTATGGGCTTCCAAATATCCCTTTGCCAATTCCAGGAGAACAGCCTTAGCGAAAGGCTTCTTGAAGGGAAAGCTGTAACTCTGTCAGACGAACTCAGAGAACACAGAGCAGTTTCTCAGAAAGCTTCTTTCCAGTTTTGAACGGAAGGTATTTCCTTTTCCACCATAGCCCTCTATGGGCTTCCAAATATCCCTTTGCGAATTCCACAAGAAGAGCCTTGTCCAAAGGCTTCTTGAAGGGAAAGATATAACTCTGTGAGATGAATTAACAGAACACAGAGCAGTTTCTCAGAAAGCTTCTTTCCAGTTTTGAACGGAAGATATTTCCTTTTTTACCATAGCCCTCAATGGGCTTCCAAATATCCCTTTGCCAATTCCACAAGAACAGCCTTAGCGAAAGGCTTCTTGAAGGGAAAGATGCAACTCTGTGGATGAAGTAACAGAACACAGATCAGTTACTCAGAAAGCTTCTTTCCAGTTTTGAATGGAAGATATTTCCTTTTTCACCACAGCCCTCTATGGGCTTCCAAATATCCCTTTGCCAATTCCACAAGAACAGCCTTAGCGAAAGGCTTCTTGAAGGGAAAGATGTAACTCTGTGAGATGAATTGACAGAACACAGAGCAGTTTCTCAGAAAACTTCTTTCCAGTTTGTAACGGAATATATTTCCTTTTTCACCATAGCCCACTAGGGGCTTCCAAATATCCCTTTCCCAATTCCACAAGGACAGCCTTATCGAAAGGCTTCTTGAAGGGAAAGATGTAACTCTGTGAGATGAATTAACAGAACACAGAGCAGTTTCTCAGAAAGCTTCTTTCCAGTTTTGAATGGAAGATATTTCCTTTTTCACCACAGCCCTCTATGGGCTTCCAAATATCCCTTTGCCAATTCCACAAGAACAGCCCTGGCGAAAGGCTTCTTTAAGGGAAAGATGTAACTCTGTGAGATGAACTAACAGAACACAGAGCAGTTTCTCTTAAAGCTTCTTTCCAGTTTTGAACGGAAGATATTTCCTTTTTCACCATAGCCCTGTAGGGGATTCCAAATATCCCTTTGCCAATTCCACAAGAACAGCCTTAGCGAAAGGTTTCTTGAAGGGAGAGATGTAACTCTGTGAGATGAATTAACAGAACACAGAACAGTTTCTCAGAAAGCTTCTTTCCGGTTTTGAACGGAAGATATTTCCTTTTTCACCATAGCCCTCTATGGGCTTCCAAATATCCCTTTCCAATTCCACAAGAACAGACTTAGCGAAAGGCTTCTTGAAGGGAAAGATGTAACTCTGTAAGATGAATTAACAGAACACAGATCAGTTACTCAGAAAGCTTCTTTCCAGTTTTGAACGGAAGATATTTCCTTTTTCACCACAGCCCTCTATGGGCATCCAAATATCACTTTGCCAATTCCACAGGAAAGCCTTAGCGAAAGGCTTCTTGAAGGGAAAGATATAACTCTGTGAGATGAATTAGCAGAACACAGAGCAGTTTCTCAGAAAGCTTCTTTCCAGTTTTGAACGGAAGATATTTGCTTTTTCACCATAGCCCTCTACGGGCTTCCAAATATCCCTTTTCCAATTCCACAAGAACAGCCTTAGCGAAAGGCTTCTTGAAGGGAAACCTGTAACTCTGTGAGATGAATTTACAGAACACAGAGCAGTTTCTCAGAAAGCTTCTTTCCGGTTTTGAACGGAAGATATTTCCTTTTTCACCATAGCCCTCTATGGGCTTCCAAATATCCCTTTGCCAATTCCACAAGAACAGCCCTGGCGAAAGGCTTCTTTAAGGGAAAGATGTAACTCTGTGAGATGAACTAACAGAACACAGAGCAGTTTCTCAGAAAGCTTCTTTCCAGTTTTGAACGGAAGATATTTCCTTTTTCACCATAGCCCTCTATGGGCTTCCAAATATCCCTTTGCCAATTCCACAAGAACAGCCTTAGCGAAAGGCTTCTTGAAGGGAAAGCTGTAAATCTGTGAGATGAATTAACAGAACACAGAGCAGTTTCTCAGAAAGCTTCTTTCCGGTTTTTAACGGAAGATATTTCCTTTTTCACCATAGCCCTCTATGGGCTTCCAAATATCCCTTTGCCAATTCCACAAGAACAGCCCTGGCGAAAGGCTTCTTTAAGGGAAAGATGTAACTCTGTGAGATGAACTAACAGAACACAGAGCAGTTTCTCAGAAAGCTTCTTTCCAGTTTTGAACGGAAGATATTTCCTTTTTCACCATAGCCCTCTATGGGCTTCCAAATATCCCTTTGCCAATTCAACAAGAACAGCCTTAGCGAAAGGCTTCTTGAAGGGAAAGCTGTAACTCTGTGAGATGAATTAACAGAACATAGAGCAGTTTCTCAGAAAGCTTCTTTCCGGTTTTGAACGGAAGATATTTCCTTTTTCACCATAGCCCTCTATGGGCTTCCAAATATCCCTTTGCCAATTCCACAAGAACAGCCCTGGCGAAAGGCTTCTTTAAGGGAAAGATGTAACTCTGTGAGATGAACTAACAGAACACAGAGCAGTTTCTCTTAAAGCTTCTTTCCAGTTTTGAACGGAAGATATTTCCTTTTTCACCATAGCCCTCTATTGGCTTCCAAATATCCCTTTGCCAATTCCACAAGAACAGCCTTAGCGAAAGGTTTCTTGAAGGGAAAGCTGTAACTCTCTGAGATGAATTAACAGAACACAGAACAGTTTCTCAGAAAGCTTCTTTCCGGTTTTGAACGGAAGATATTTCCTTTTTCACCATAGCCCTCTAAGGGCTTCCAAATATCCCTTTGCCAATTCCACAAGAACAGCCTTAGCGAAAGGCTTCTTGAAGGGAAAGATGTAACTCTGTGAGATGAATTAACAGAACACAGAGCAGTTTCTCAGAAAGCTTCTTTCCAGTTTTGAACGGAATATATTTCCTTTTTCACCATAGCCCTCTATGGGCTTCCAAATATCCCTTTGCCAATTCCACAAGAACATTCTGAGCGAAAGGCTTCTTGAAGGGAAAGATGAAACACTGTGAGATGAATTCACAGAACACAGAGCAGTTTCTCAGAAAGCTTCTTTCCAGTTTTGAACGGAAGATATTTCCTTTTTCACCATAGCCCTCTATGGGCTTCCAAATATCCCTTTGCCAACTCCACAAGAACAGCCTTAGCGAAAGGCTTCTTGAAGGGAAAGATGTAACTCTGTGAGATGAATTAACAGAACACAGAGCAGTTTCTCAGAAAGCTTCTTTCCAGTTTTGGACGGAAGATACTTCCTTTTTCACCATAGCCCTCTATGGGCTTCCAAATATCCCTTTGCCAATTCCACAAGAACAGCCTTAGCGAAAGGCTTCTTGAAGGGAAAGATGTAACTCTGTGAGATCAACTCAGAGAACACAGAGCAGATTCTCAGAAAGCTTCTTTCCAGTTTTGAACGGAACACATTTTCTTTTTCACCATAGCCTTCTGTGCGCTTCCAAATATCTCATTGCCAATTCCACAAGAACATCCTTAGCGAAAGGGTTCTTGAAGGGAAAGATGTAACTGTGAGATGAGCTCAGAGAACACAGAGCAGTTTCTCAGAAAGCTTCTTTCCAGTTTTGAAAGGAAGATATTTCCTTTTTCCAAAACAGCCCTCTATGGGCTTCCAAATATCCCTTTGCCAATTCCACAAGAACAGCCTTAGCGAAAGGCTTCTTGAAGGGAAAGATGTAACTCTGTGAGATGAATTAACAGAACACAGAGCAGTTTCTCAGAAAGCTTCTTTCCAGTTTTGAACGGAAGATATTTCCGTTTTCACCATAGCCCTCTATGGGCTTCCAAATATCCCTTTGCCAATTCCACAAGAACAGCCTTAGCGAAAGGTTTCTTGAAGCGAAAGATGTAACTCTGTGAGATGAATTAACAGAACACAGAGCAGTTTCTCAGAAAGCTTCTTTCCAGTTTTGAACGGAAGATATTTCCTTTTTCACCATAGCCCTCTATGGGCTTCCAAATATCCCTTTGCCAATTCCACAAGAACAGCCTTAGCGAAAGGTTTCTTGAAGGGAAAGCTGTAACTCTCTGAGATGAATTAACAGAACACAGAACAGTTTCTCAGAAAGCTTCTTTCCGGTTTTGAACGGAAGATATTTCCTTTTTCACCATAGCCCTCTATGGGCTTCCAAATATCCCTTTGCCAATTCCACAAGAACAGCCTTAGCGAAAGGCTTCTTGAAGGGAAAGATGTAACTCTGTGAGATGAATTAACAGAACACAGAGCAGTTTCTCCGAAAGCTTCTTTCCAGGTTTGAACGGAAGATATTTCCTTTTTCACCTTAGCCCTCTAAGGGCTTCCAAATATCCCTTTCCAATTCCACAAGAACAGACTTAGCGAAAGGCTTCTTGAAGGGAAAGATGTAACTCTGTAAGATGAATTAACAGAACACAGATCAGTTACTCAGAAAGCTTCTTTCCAGTTTTGAACGGAAGATATTTCCTTTTTCACCACAGCCCTCTATGGGCATCCAAATATCACTTTGCCAATTGCACAGGAAAGCCTTAGCGAAAGGCTTCTTGAAGGGAAAGATATAACCCTGTGAGATGAATTAGCAGAACACAGAGCAGTTTCTCAGAAAGCTTCTTTCCAGTTTTGAACGGAAGATATTTGCTTTTTCACCATAGCCCTCTACGGGCTTCCAAATATCCCTTTTCCAATTCCACAAGAACAGCCTTAGCGAAAGGCTTCTTGAAGGGAAACCTGTAACTCTGTGAGATGAATTTACAGAACACAGAGCAGTTTCTCAGAAAGCTTCTTTCCGGTTTTGAACGGAAGATATTTCCTTTTTCACCATAGCCCTCTATGGGCTTCCAAATATCCCTTTGCCAATTCCACAAGAACAGCCCTGGCGAAAGGCCTCTTTAAGGGAAAGATGTAACTCTGTGAGATGAACTAACAGAACACAGAGCAGTTTCTCAGAAAGCTTCTTTCCAGTTTTGAACGGAAGATATTTCCTTTTTCACCATAGCCCTCTATGGGCTTCCAAATATCCCTTTGCCAATTCCACAAGAACAGCCTTAGCGAAAGGCTTCTTGAAGGGAAAGCTGTAAATCTGTGAGATGAATTAACAGAACACAGAGCAGTTTCTCAGAAAGCTTCTTTCCGGTTTTTAACGGAAGATATTTCCTTTTTCACCATAGCCCTCTATGGGCTTCCAAATATCCCTTTGCCAATTCCACAAGAACAGCCCTGGCGAAAGGCTTCTTTAAGGGAAAGATGTAACTCTGTGAGATGAACTAACAGAACACAGAGCAGTTTCTCAGAAAGCTTCTTTCCAGTTTTGAACGGAAGATATTTCCTTTTTCAACATAGCCCTCTATGGGCTTCCAAATATCCCTTTGCCAATTCAACAAGAACAGCCTTAGCGAAAGGCTTCTTGAAGGGAAAGCTGTAACTCTGTGAGATGAATTAACAGAACATAGAGCAGTTTCTCAGAAAGCTTCTTTCCGGTTTTGAACGGAAGATATTTCCTTTTTCACCATAGCCCTCTATGGGCTTCAAAATATCCCTTTGCCAATTCCACAAGAACAGCCCTGGCGAAAGGCTTCTTTAAGGGAAAGATGTAACTCTGTGAGATGAACTAACAGAACACAGAGCAGTTTCTCTTAAAGCTTCTTTCCAGTTTTGAACGGAAGATATTTCCTTTTTCACCATAGCCCTCTATTGGCTTCCAAATATCCCTTTGCCAATTCCACAAGAACAGCCTTAGCGAAAGGTTTCTTGAAGGGAAAGTTGTAACTCTCTGAGATGAATTAACAGAATACAGAACAGTTTCTCAGAAAGCTTCTTTCCGGTTTTGAACGGAAGATATTTCCTTTTTCACCATAGCCCTCTAAGGGCTTCCAAATATCCCTTTGCCAATTCCACAAGAACAGCCTTAGCGAAAGGCTTCTTGAAGGGAAAGATGTAACTCTGTGAGATGAATTAACAGAACACAGAGCAGTTTCTCAGAAAGCTTCTTTCCAGTTTTGAACGGAATATATTTCCTTTTTCACCATAGCCCTCTATGGGCTTCCAAATATCCCTTTTCCAATTCCACAAGAACATTCTGAGCGAAAGGCTTCTTGAAGGGAAAGATGAAACACTGTGAGATGAATTCACAGAACACAGAGCAGTTTCTCAGAAAGCTTCTTTCCAGTTTTGTACGGAAGATATTTCCTTTTTCACCATAGCCCTCTATGGGCTTCCAAATATCCCTTTGCCAATTCCACAAGAACAGCCTTAGCGAAAGGCTTCTTGAAGGGAAAGATGTAACTCTGTGAGATGAATTAACAGAACACAGAGCAGTTTCTCAGAAAGCTTCTTTCCAGTTTTGGACGGAAGATACTTCCTTTTTCACCATAGCCCTCTATGGGCTTCCAAATATCCCTTTGCCAATTACACAAGAACAGCCTTAGCGAAAGGCTTCTTGAAGGGAAAGATGTAACTCTGTGAGATCAACTCAGAGAACACAGAGCAGATTCTCAGAAAGCTTCTTTCCAGTTTTGAACGGAACACATTTTCTTTTTCACCATAGCCTTCTGTGCGCTTCCAAATATCTCATTGCCAATTCCACAAGAACATCCTTAGCGAAAGGGTTCTTGAAGGGAAAGATGTAACTGTGAGATGAGCTCAGAGAACACAGAGCAGTTTCTCAGAAAGCTTCTTTCCAGTTTTGAAAGGAAGATATTTCCTTTTTCCAAAACAGCCCTCTATGGGCTTCCAAATATCCCTTCGCCAATTCCACAAGAACAGCCTTAGCGAAAGGCTTCTTGAAGGGAAAGATGTAACTCTGTGAGATGAATTAACAGAACACAGAGCAGTTTCTCAGAAAGCTTCTTTCCAGTTTTGAACGGAAGATATTTCCTTTTTCACCATAGCCCTCTATGGGCTTCCAAATATCCCTTTGCCAATTCCACAAGAACAGCCTTAGTGAAAGGCTTCCTGAAGGGAAAGTTGTAACTCTCTGAGATGAATTAACAGAACACAGAACAGTTTCTCAGAAAGCTTCTTTCCGGTTTTGAACGGAAGATATTTCCTTTTTCACCATAGCCCTCTATGGGCTTCCAAATATCCCTTTGCCAATTCCACAAGAACAGCCTTAGCGAAAGGCTTCTTGAAGGGAAAGATGTAACTCTGTGAGATGAATTAACAGAACACAGATCAGTTTCTCAGAAAGCTTCTTTCCAGTTTTGAACTGAAGATATTTCCTTTTTCACCATAGCCCTCTATGGGCTTCCAAATATCCCTTTGCCAATTCCACAAGAACAGCCTTAGCGAAAGGCTTCTTGAAGGGAAAGATGTAACTCTGTGAGATGAATTAACAGAACACAGAGCAGATTCTCAGAAAGCTTCTTTCCAGTTTTGAACGGAAGATATTTCCTTTTTCACCATAGCCCTCTATGGGCTTCCAAACATCAATTTGCCAATTCCACAAGAACAGCCTTAGCGAAAGGCTTCTTGAAGGGAAAGATGTAACTCTGTGAGATGAATTGACAGAACACAGAGCAGTTTCTCACAAAGCTTCTTTCCAGTTTTGAACGGAATATATTTCCTTTTTCACCATAGCCCTCTAGGGGCTTCCAAATATCCCTTTCCCAATTCCACAAGGACAGCCTTATCGAAAGGCTTCTTGAAGGGAAAGATGTAACTCTGTGAGATGAATTAACAGAACACAGAGCAGTTTCTCAGAAAGCTTCTTTCCAGTTTTGAACGGAAGATATTTCCTTTTTCACCTTAGCCCTCTAAGGGCTTCCAAATATCCCTTTGCCAATTAAACAAGAACAGACTTAGCGAAAGGCTTCTTGAAGGGAAAGATGTAACTCTGTGAGATGAATTCACAGAACACAGATCAGTTACTCAGAAAGCTTCTTTCCAGTTTTGAACGGAAGATATTTCCTTTTTCACCACAGCCCTCTATGGGCATCCAAATATCACCTTGCCAATTCCACAGGAAAGCCTTAGCGAAAGGCTTCTTGAAGGGAAAGATATAACTCTGTGAGATGAATTAGCAGAACACAGAGCAGTTTCTCAGAAAGCTTCTTTCCAGTTTTGAACGGAAGATATTTGCTTTTTCACCATAGCCCTCTATGGGCTTCCAAATATCCCTTTGCCAATTCCACAAGAACAACCTTAGCGAAAGGCTTCTTGAAGGGAAAGCTGTAACTCTGTGAGATGAATTAACAGAACACAGAGCAGTTTCTCAGAAAGTTTCTTTCCAGTTTTGAACGGAAGATATTTCCTTTTTCACCATAGCCCTCTAAGGGCTTCCAAATATCCCTTTGCAATTCCAGGAGAACAGCCTTAGCGAAACGCTTCTTGAAGGGAAAGCTGTAACTCTGTGAGACGAACTCAGAGAACACAGAGCAGTTTCTCAGAAAGCTTCTTTCCAGTTTTGAACGGAAGGTATTTCCTTTTCCACCATAGCCCTCTATGGGCTTCCAAATATCCCTTTGCGAATTCCACAAGAACAGCCTTGTCGAAAGGCTTCTTGAAGGGAAAGATATAACTCTGTGAGATGAATTAACAGAACACAGAGCAGTTTCTCAGAAAGCTTCTTTCCAGTTTTGAACGGAAGATATTTCCTTTTTTACCATAGCCCTCAATGGGCTTCCAAATATCCCTTTGCCAATTCCACAAGAACAGCCTTAGCGAAAGGCTTCTTGATGGGAAAGATGCAACTCTGTGGATGAAGTAACAGAACACAGGTCAGTTACTCAGAAAGCTTCTTTCCAGTTTTGAATGGAAGATATTTCCTTTTTCACCACAGCCCTCTATGGGCTTCCAAATATCCCTTTGCGAATTCCACAAGAACAGCCTTAGCGAAAGGCTTCTTGAAGGGAAAGATGTAACTCTGTGAGATGAATTGACAGAACACAGAGCAGTTTCTCAGAAAACTTCTTTCCAGTTTTGAACGGAATATATTTCCTTTTTCACCATAGCCCTCTACGGGCTTCCAAATATCCCTTTTCCAATTCCACAAGAACAGCCTTAGCGAAAGTCTTCTTGAAGGGAAACCTGTAACTCTGTGAGATGAATTTACAGAACACAGAGCAGTTTCTCAGAAAGCTTCTTTCCGGTTTTGAACGGAAGATATTTCCTTTTTCACCATAGCCCTCTATGGGCTTCCAAATATCCCTTTGCCAATTCCACAAGAACAGCCCTGGCGAAAGGCCTCTTTAAGGGAAAGATGTAACTCTGTGAGATGAACTAACAGAACACAGAGCAGTTTCTCAGAAAGCTTCTTTCCACTTTTGAACGGAAGATATTTCCTTTTTCACCATAGCTCTCTATGGGCTTCCAAATATCCCTTTGCCAATTCCACAAGAACAGCCTTAGCGAAAGGCTTCTTGAAGGGAAAGCTGTAAATCTGTGAGATGAATTAACAGAACACAGAGCAGTTTCTCAGAAAGCTTCTTTCCGGTTTTTAACGGAAGATATTTCCTTTTTCACCATAGCCCTCTATGGGCTTCCAAATATCCCTTTGCCAATTCCACAAGAACAGCCCTGGCGAAAGGCTTCTTTAAGGGAAAGATGTAACTCTGTGAGATGAACTAACAGAACACAGAGCAGTTTCTCAGAAAGCTTCTTTCCAGTTTTGAACGGAAGATATTTCCTTTTTCAACATAGCCCTCTATGGGCTTCCAAATATCCCTTTGCCAATTCAACAAGAACAGCCTTAGCGAAAGGCTTCTTGAAGGGAAAGCTGTAACTCTGTGAGATGAATTAACAGAACATAGAGCAGTTTCTCAGAAAGCTTCTTTCCGGTTTTGAACGGAAGATATTTCCTTTTTCACCATAGCCCTCTATGGGCTTCCAAATATCCCTTTGCCAATTCCACAAGAACAGCCCTGGCGAAAGGCCTCTTTAAGGGAAAGATGTAACTCTGTGAGATGAACTAACAGAACACAGAGCAGTTTCTCAGAAAGCTTCTGTCCAGTTTTGAACGGAAGATATTTCCTTTTTCACCATAGCTCTCTATGGGCTTCCAAATATCCCTTTGCCAATTCCACAAGAACAGCCTTAGCGAAAGGCTTCTTGAAGGGAAAGCTGTAAATCTGTGAGATGAATTAACAGAACACAGAGCAGTTTCTCAGAAAGCTTCTTTCCGGTTTTTAACGGAAGATATTTCCTTTTTCACCATAGCCCTCTATGGGCTTCCAAATATCCCTTTGCCAATTCCACAAGAACAGCCCTGGCGAAAGGCTTCTTTAAGGGAAAGATGTAACTCTGTGAGATGAACTAACAGAACACAGAGCAGTTTCTCAGAAAGCTTCTTTCCAGTTTTGAACGGAAGATATTTCCTTTTTCAACATAGCCCTCTATGGGCTTCCAAATATCCCTTTGCCAATTCAACAAGAACAGCCTTAGCGAAAGGCTTCTTGAAGGGAAAGCTGTAACTCTGTGAGATGAATTAACAGAACATAGAGCAGTTTCTCAGAAAGCTTCTTTCCGGTTTTGAACGGAAGATATTTCCTTTTTCACCATAGCCCTCTATGGGCTTCCAAATATCCCTTTGCCAATTACACAAGAACAGCCCTGGCGAAAGGCTTCTTTAAGGGAAAGATGTAACTCTGTGAGATGAACTAACAGAACACAGAGCAGTTTCTCTTAAAGCTTCTTTCCAGTTTTGAACGGAAGATATTTCCTTTTTCACCATAGCCCTCTATTGGCTTCCAAATATCCCTTTGCCAATTCCACAAGAACAGCCTTAGCGAAAGGTTTCTTGAAGGGAAAGCTGTAGTTCTCTGAGATGAATTAACAGAACACAGAACAGTTTCTCAGAAAGCTTCTTTCCGGTTTTGAACGGAAGATATTTCCTTTTTCACCATAGCCCTCTAAGGGCTTCCAAATATCCCTTTGCCAATTCCACAAGAACAGCCTTAGCGAAAGGCTTCTTGAAGGGAAAGATGTAACTCTGTGAGATGAATTAACAGAACACAGAGCAGTTTCTCAGAAAGCTTCTTTCCAGTTTTGAACGGAATATATTTCCTTTTTCACCATAGCCCTCTATGGGCTTCCAAATATCCCTTTGCCAATTCCACAAGAACATTCTGAGCGAAAGGCTTCTTGAAGGGAAAGATGAAACACTGTGAGATGAATTCACAGAACACAGAGCAGTTACTCAGAAAGCTTCTTTCCAGTTTTGAACGGAAGATATTTCCTTTTTCACCATAGCCCTCTATGGGCTTCCAAATATCCCTTTGCCAATTCCACAAGAACAGCCTTAGCGAAAGGCTTCTTAAAGGGAAAGATGTAACTCTGTGAGATGAATTAACAGAACAAAGAGCAGTTTCTCAGAAAGCTTCTTTCCAGTTTTGGACGGAAGATACTTCCTTTTTCACCATAGCCCTCTATGGGCTTCCAAATATCCCTTTGCCAATTCCACAAGAACAGCCTTAGCGAAAGGCTTCTTGAAGGGAAAGTTGTAACTCTGTGAGATGAATTAACAGAACACAGAGCAGTTTCTCAGAAAGTTTCTTTACAGTTTTGAACGGAAGATATTTCCTTTTTCACCATAGCCCTCTAAGGGCTTCCAAATATCCCTTTGCAATTCCAGGAGAACAGCCTTAGCGAAACGCTTCTTGAAGGGAAAGCTGTAACTCTGTGAGACGAACTCAGAGAACACAGAGCAGTTTCTCAGAAAGCTTCTTTCCAGTTTTGAACGGAAGGTATTTCCTTTTCCACCATAGCCCTCTATGGGCTTCCAAATATCCCTTTGCGAATTCCACAAGAACAGCCTTGTCGAAAGGCTTCTTGAAGGGAAAGATATAACTCTGTGAGATGAATTTACAGAACACAGAGCAGTTTCTCAGAAAGCTTCTTTCCGGTTTTGAACGGAAGATATTTCCTTTTTCACCATAGCCCTCTATGGGCTTCCAAATATCCCTTTGCCAATTCCACAAGAACAGCCCTGGCGAAAGGCCTCTTTAAGGGAAAGATGTAACTCTGTGAGATGAACTAACAGAACACAGAGCAGTTTCTCAGAAAGCTTCTTTCCAGTTTTGAACGGAAGATATTTCCTTTTTCACCATAGCTCTCTATGGGCTTCCAAATATCCCTTTGCCAATTCCACAAGAACAGCCTTAGCGAAAGGTTTCTTGAAGGGAAAGCTGTAATTCTCTGAGATGAATTAACAGAACACAGAACAGTTTCTCAGAAAGCTTCTTTCCGGTTTTGAACGGAAGATATTTCCTTTTTCACCATAGCCCTCTAAGGGCTTCCAAATATCCCTTTGCCAATTCCACAAGAACAGCCTTAGCGAAAGGCTTCTTGAAGGGAAAGATGTAACTCTGTGAGATGAATTAACAGAACACAGAGCAGTTTCTCAGAAAGCTTCTTTCCAGTTTTGAACGGAATATATTTCCTTTTTCACCATAGCCCTCTATGGGCTTCCAAATATCCCTTTGCCAATTCCACAAGAACATTCTGAGCGAAAGGCTTCTTGAAGGGAAAGAAGAAACACTGAGAGATGAATTCACAGAACACAGAGCAGTTACTCAGAAAGCTTCTTTCCAGTTTTGAACGGAAGATATTTCCTTTTTCACCATAGCCCTCTATGGGCTTCCAAATATCCCTTTGCCAATTCCACAAGAACAGCCTTAGCGAAAGGCTTCTTGAAGGGAAAGATGTAACTCTGTGAGATGAATTAACAGAACAAAGAGCAGTTTCTCAGAAAGCTTCTTTCCAGTTTTGGACGGAAGATACTTCCTTTTTCACCATAGCCCTCTATGGGCTTCCAAATATCCCTTTGCCAATTCCACAAGAACAGCCTTAGCGAAAGGCTTCTTGAAGGGAAAGTTGTAACTCTGTGAGATGAATTAACAGAACACAGAGCAGTTTCTCAGAAAGTTTCTTTACAGTTTTGAACGGAAGATATTTCCTTTTTCACCATAGCCCTCTAAGGGCTTCCAAATATCCCTTTGCAATTCCAGGAGAACAGCCTTAGCGAAACGCTTCTTGAAGGGAAAGCTGTAACTCTGTGAGACGAACTCAGAGAACACAGAGCAGTTTCTCAGAAAGCTTCTTTCCAGTTTTGAACGGAAGGTATTTCCTTTTCCACCATAGCCCTCTATGGGCTTCCAAATATCCCTTTGCCAATTCCACAAGAACAGTCCTGGCGAAAGGCTTCTTTAAGGGAAAGATGTAACTCTGTGAGATGAACTAACAGAACACAGAGCAGTTTCTCTTAAAGCTTCTTTCCAGTTTTGAACGGAAGATATTTCCTTTTTCACCATAGCCCTCTATGGGCTTCCAAATATCCCTTTGCCAATTCCACAAGAACAGCCTTAGCGAAAGGTTTCTTGAAGGGAAAGATGTAACTCTGTGAGATGAATTAACAGAACACAGAGCAGTTTCTCAGAAAGCTTCTTTCCAGTTTTGAACGGAAGATATTTCCTTTTTCACCATAGCCCTCTATGGGCTTCCAAATATCCCTTTGCCAATTCCACAAGAACAGCCTTAGCGAAAGGTTTCTTGAAGGGAAAGCTGTAACTCTCTGAGATGAATTAACAGAACACAGAACAGTTTCTCAGAAAGCTTCTTTCCGGTTTTGAACGGAAGATATTTCCTTTTTCACCATAGCCCTCTATGGGCTTCCAAATATCCCTTTGCCAATTCCACAACAACAGCCTTAGCGAAAGGCTTCTTGAAGGGAAAGATGTAACTCTGTGAGATGAATTAACAGAACACAGAGCAGTTTCTCCGAAAGCTTCTTTCCAGTTTTGAACGGAAGATATTTCCTTTTTCACCTTAGCCCTCTAAGGGCTTCCAAATATCCCTTTCCAATTCCACAAGAACAGACTTAGCGATAGGCTTCTTGAAGGGAAAGATGTAACTCTGTAAGATGAATTAACAGAACACAGATCAGTTACTCAGAAAGCTTCTTTCCAGTTTTGAACGGAAGATATTTCCTTTTTCACCACAGCCCTCTATGGGCATCCAAATATCACTTTGCCAATTCCACAGGAAAGCCTTAGCGAAAGGCTTCTTGAAGGGAAAGATATAACTCTGTGAGATGAATTAGCAGAACACAGAGCAGTTTCTCAGAAAGCTTCTTTCCAGTTTTGAACGGAAGATATTTGCTTTTTCACCATAGCCCTCTACGGGCTTCCAAATATCCCTTTTCCAATTCCACAAGAACAGCCTTAGCGAAAGGCTTCTTGAAGGGAAACCTGTAACTCTGTGAGATGAATTTACAGAACACAGAGCAGTTTCTCAGAAAGCTTCTTTCCGGTTTTGAACGGAAGATATTTCCTTTTTCACCATAGCCCTCTATGGGCTTCCAAATATCCCTTTGCCAATTCCACAAGAACAGCCCTGGCGAAAGGCCTCTTTAAGGGAAAGATGTAACTCTGTGAGATGAACTAACAGAACACAGAGCAGTTTCTCAGAAAGCTTCTTTCCAGCTTTGAACGGAAGATATTTCCTTTTTCACCATAGCCCTCTATGGGCTTCCAAATATCCCTTTGCCAATTCCACAAGAACAGCCTTAGCGAAAGGCTTCTTGAAGGGAAAGCTGTAAATCTGTGAGATGAATTAACAGAACACAGAGCAGTTTCTCAGAAAGCTTCTTTCCGGTTTTTAACGGAAGATATTTCCTTTTTCACCATAGCCCTCTATGGGCTTCCAAATATCCCTTTGCCAATTCCACAAGAACAGCCCTGGCGAAAGGCTTCTTGAAGGGAAAGATGTAACTCTGTGAGATGAACTAACAGAACACAGAGCAGTTTCTCAGAAAGCTTCTTTCCAGTTTTGAACGGAAGATATTTCCTTTTTCAACATAGCCCTCTATGGGCTTCGAAATATCCCTTTGCCAATTCAACAAGAACAGCCTTAGCGAAAGGCTTCTTGAAGGGAAAGCTGTAACTCTGTGAGATGAATTAACAGAACATAGAGCAGTTTCTCAGAAAGCTTCTTTCCGGTTTTGAACGGAAGATATTTCCTTTTTCACCATAGCCCTCTATGGGCTTCCAAATATCCCTTTGCCAATTCCACAAGAACAGCCCTGGCGAAAGGCTTCTTTAAGGGAAAGATGTAACTCTGTGAGATGAACTAACAGAACACAGAGCAGTTTCTCTTAAAGCTTCTTTCCAGTTTTGAACGGAAGATATTTCCTTTTTCACCATAGCCCTCTATTGGCTTCCAAATATCCCTTTGCCAATTCCACAAGAACAGCCTTAGCGAAAGGTTTCTTGAAGGGAAAGCTGTAATTCTCTGAGATGAATTAACAGAACACAGAACAGTTTCTCAGAAAGCTTCTTTCCGGTTTTGAACGGAAGATATTTCCTTTTTCACCATAGCCCTCTAAGGGCTTCCAAATATCCCTTTGCCAATTCCACAAGAACAGCCTTAGCGAAAGGCTTCTTGAAGGGAAAGATGTAACTCTGTGAGATGAATTAACAGAACACAGAGCAGTTTCTCAGAAAGCTTCTTTCCAGTTTTGAACGGAATATAATTCCTTTTTCACCATAGCCCTCTATGGGCTTCCAAATATCCCTTTGCCAATTCCACAAGAACATTCTGAGCGAAAGGCTTCTTGAAGGGAAAGATGAAACAGTGTGAGATGAATTCACAGAACACAGAGCAGTTTCTCAGAAAGCTTCTTTCCAGTTTTGAACGGAAGATATTTCCTTTTTCACCATAGCCCTCTATGGGCTTCCAAATATCCCTTTGCCAATTCCACAAGAACAGCCTTAGCGAAAGGCTTCTTGAAGGGAAAGATGTAACTCTGTGAGATGAATTAACAGAACACAGAGCAGTTTCTCAGAAAGCTTCTTTCCAGTTTTGGACGGAAGATACTTCCTTTTTCACCATAGCCCTCTATGGGCTTCCAAATATCCCTTTGCCAATTCCACAAGAACAGCCTTAGCGAAAGGCTTCTTGAAGGGAAAGTTGTAACTCTGTGAGATGAATTAACAGAACACAGAGCAGTTTCTCAGAAAGTTTCTTTACAGTTTTGAACGGAAGATATTTCCTTTTTCACCATAGCCCTCTAAGGGCTTCCAAATATCCCTTTGCAATTCCAGGAGAACAGCCTTAGCGAAACGCTTCTTGAAGGGAAAGCTGTAACTCTGTGAGACGAACTCAGAGAACACAGAGCAGTTTCTCAGAAAGCTTCTTTCCAGTTTTGAACGGAAGGTATTTCCTTTTCCACCATAGCCCTCTATGGGCTTCCAAATATCCCTTTGCGAATTCCACAAGAACAGCCTTGTCGAAAGGCTTCTTGAAGGGAAAGATATAACTCTGTGAGATGAATTAACAGAACACAGAGCAGTTTCTCAGAAAGCTTCTTTCCAGTTTTGAACGGAAGATATTTCCTTTTTTACCATAGCCCTCAATGGGCTTCCAAATATCCCTTTGCCAATTCCACAAGAACAGCCTTAGCGAAAGGCTTCTTGAAGGGAAAGATGCAACTCTGTGGATGAAGTAACAGAACTCAGATCAGTTACTCAGAAAGCTTCTTTCCAGTTTTGAATGGAAGATATTTCCTTTTTCACCACAGCCCTCTATGGGCTTCCAAATATCCCTTTGCGAATTCCACAAGAACAGCCTTAGCGAAAGGCTTCTTGAAGGGAAAGATGTAACTCTGTGAGATGAATTGACAGAACACAGAGCAGTTTCTCAGAAAACTTCTTTCCAGTTTTGAACGGAATATATTTCCTTTTTCACCATAGCCCTCTAGGGGCTTCCAAATATCCCTTTCCCAATTCCACAAGGACAGCCTTATCGAAAGGCTTCTTGAAGGGAAAGATGTAACTCTGTGAGATGAATTAACAGAACACAGAGCAGTTTCTCAGAAAGCTTCTTTCCAGTTTTGAATGGAAGATATTTCCTTTTTCACCACAGTCCTCTATGGGCTTCCAAATATCCCTTTGCCAATTCCACAAGAACAGTCCTGGCGAAAGGCTTCTTTAAGGGAAAGATGTAACTCTGTGAGATGAACTAACAGAACACAGAGCAGTTTCTCTTAAAGCTTCTTTCCAGTTTTGAACGGAAGATATTTCCTTTTTCACCATAGCCCTCTATGGGCTTCCAAATATCCCTTTGCCAATTCCACAAGAACAGCCTTAGCGAAAGGTTTCTTGAAGGGAAAGCTGTAACTCTCTGAGATGAATTAACAGAACACAGAACAGTTTCTCAGAAAGCTTCTTTCCGGTTTTGAACGGAAGATATTTCCTTTTTCACCATAGCCCTCTATGGGCTTCCAAATATCCCTTTGCCAATTCCACAAGAACAGCCTTAGCGAAAGGCTTCTTGAAGGGAAAGATGTAACTCTGTGAGATGAATTAACAGAACACAGAGCAGTTTCTCCGAAAGCTTCTTTCCAGTTTTGAACTGAAGATATTTCCTTTTTCACATTAGCTCTCTAAGGGCTTCCAAATATCCCTTTCCAATTCCACAAGAACAGACTTAGCGAAAGGCTTCTTGAAGGGAAAGATGTAACTCTGTAAGATGAATTAACAGAACACAGATCAGTTACTCAGAAAGCTTCTTTCCAGTTTTGAACGGAAGATATTTCCTTTTTCACCACAGCCCTGTATGGGCATCCAAATATCACTTTGCCAATTCCACAGGAAAGCCTTAGCGAAAGGCTTCTTGAAGGGAAATATATAACTCTGTGAGATGAATTAGCAGAACACAGAGCAGTTTCTCAGAAAGCTTCTTTCCAGTTTTGAACGGAAGATATTTGCTTTTTCACCATAGCCCTCTACGGGCTTCCAAATATCCCTTTTCCAATTCCACAAGAACAGCCTTACCGAAAGGCTTCTTGAAGGGAAACCTGTAACTCTGTGAGATGAATTTACAGAACACAGAGCAGTTTCTCAGAAAGCTTCTTTCCGGTTTTGAACGGAAGATATTTCCTTTTTCACCATAGCCCTCTATGGGCTTCCAAATATCCCTTTGCCAATTCCACAAGAACAGCCCTGGCGAAAGGCTTCTTTAAGGGAAAGATGTAAATCTGTGAGATGAACTAACAGAACACAGAGCAGTTTCTCAGAAAGCTTCTTTCCAGTTTTGAACGGAAGATATTTCCTTTTTCACCATAGCCCTCTATGGGCTTCCAAATATCCCTTTGCCAATTACACAAGAACAGCCTTAGCGAAAGGCTTCTTGAAGGGAAAGCTGTAAATCTGTGAGATGAATTAACAGAACACAGAGCAGTTTCTCAGAAAGCTTCTTTCCGGTTTTGAACGGAAGATATTTCCTTTTTCACCATAGCCCTCTATGGGCTTCCAAATATCCCTTTGCCAATTCCACAAGAACAGCCCTGGCGAAAGGCTTCTTTAAGGGAAAGATGTAACTCTGTGAGATGAACTAACAGAACACAGAGCAGTTTCTCAGAAAGCTTCTTTCCAGTTTTGAACGGAAGATATTTCCTTTTTCAACATAGCCCTCTATGGGCTTCCAAATATCCCTTTGCCAATTCAACAAGAACAGCCTTAGCGAAAGGCTTCTTGAAGGGAAAGCTGTAACTCTGTGAGATGAATTAACAGAACATAGAGCAGTTTCTCAGAAAGCTTCTTTCCGGGTTTGAACGGAAGATATTTCCTTTTTCACCATAGCCCTCTATGGGCTTCCAAATATCCCTTTGCCAATTCCACAAGAACAGCCCTGGCGAAAGGCTTCTTTAAGGGAAAGATGTAACTCTGTGAGATGAACTAACAGAACACAGAGCAGTTTCTCTTAATGCTTCTTTCCAGTTTTGAACGGAAGATATTTCCTTTTTCACCATAGCCCTCTATTGGCTTCCAAATATCCCTTTGCCAATTCCACAAGAACAGCCTTAGCGAAAGGTTTCTTGAAGGGAAAGCTGTAACTCTCTGAGATGAATTAACAGAACACAGAACAGTTTCTCAGAAAGCTTCTTTCCGGTTTTGAACGGAAGATATTTCCTTTTTCACCATAGCCCTCTAAGGGCTTCCAAATATCCCTTTGCCAATTCCACAAGAACAGCCTTAGCGAAAGGCTTCTTGAAGGGAAAGATGTAACTCTGTGAGATGAATTAACAGAACACAGAGCAGTTTCTCAGAAAGCTTCTTTCCAGTTTTGAACGGAATATATTTCCTTTTTCACAATAGCCCTCTATGGGCTTCCAAATATCCCTTTGCCAATTCCACAAGAACATTCTGAGCGAAAGGCTTCTTGAAGGGAAAGATGAAACACTGTGAGATGAATTCACAGAACACAGAGCAGTTTCTCAGAAAGCTTCTTTCCAGTTTTGAACGGAAGATATTTCCTTTTTCACCATAGCCCTCTATGGGCTTCCAAATATCCCTTTGCCAATTCCACAAGAACAGCCTTAGCGAAAGGCTTCTTGAAGGGAAAGATGTAACTCTGTGAGATGAATTAACAGAACACAGAGCAGTTTCTCAGAAAGCTTCTTTCCAGTTTTGGACGGAAGATACTTCCTTTTTCACCATAGCCCTCTATGGGCTTCCAAATATCCCTTTGCCAATTCCACAAGAACAGCCTTAGAGAAAGGCTTCTTGAAGGGAAAGATGTAACTCTGTGAGATCAACTCAGAGAACACAGAGCAGATTCTCAGAAAGCTTCTTTCCAGTTTTGAACGGAACACATTTTCTTTTTCACCATAGCCTTCTGTGCGCTTCCAAATATCTCATTGCCAATTCCACAAGAACATCCTTAGCGAAAGGGTTCTTGAAGGGAAAGATGTAACTGTGAGATGAGCTCAGAGAACACAGTGCAGTTTCTCAGAAAGCTTCTTTCCAGTTTTGAAAGGAAGATATTTCCTTTTTCCAAAACAGCCCTCTATGGGCTTCCAAATATCCCTTTGCCAATTCCACAAGAACAGCCTTAGCGAAAGGCTTCTTGAAGGGAAAGATGTAACTCTGTGAGATGAATTAACAGAACACAGAGCAGTTTCTCAGAAAGCTTCTTTCCAGTTTTGAACGGAAGATATTTCCTTTTTCACCATAGCCCTCTATGGGCTTCCAAATATCCCTTTGCCAATTCCACAAGAACAGCCTTAGCGAAAGGTTTCTTGAAGGGAAAGATGTAACTCTGTGAGATGAATTAACAGAACACAGAGCAGTTTCTCAGAAAGCTTCTTTCCAGTTTTGAACGGAAGATATTTCCTTTTTCACCATAGCCCTCTATGGGCTTCCAAATATCCCTTTGCCAATTCCACAAGAACAGCCTTAGCGAAAGGTTTCTTGAAGGGAAAGCTGTAACTCTCTGAGATGAATTAACAGAACACAGAACAGTTTCTCAGAAAGCTTCTTTACGGTTTTGAACGGAAGATATTTCCTTTTTCACCATAGCCCTCTATGGGCTTCCAAATATCCCTTTGCCAATTCCACAAGAACAGCCTTAGCGAAAGGCTTCTTGAAGGGAAAGATGTAACTCTGTGAGATGAATTAACAGAACACAGAGCAGTTTCTCCGAAAGCTTCTTTCCAGTTTTGAACGGAAGATATTTCCTTTTTCACCTTAGCCCTCTAAGGGCTTCCAAATATCCCTTTCCAATTCCACAAGAACAGACTTAGCGAAAGGCTTCTTGAAGGGAAAGATGTAACTCTGTAAGATGAATTAACAGAACACAGATCAGTTACTCAGAAAGCTTCTTTCCAGTTTTGAACGGAAGATATTTCCTTTTTCACCACAGCCCTCTATGGGCATCCAAATATCACTTTGCCAATTCCACAGGAAAGCCTTAGCGAAAGGCTTCTTGAAGGGAAAGATATAACTCTGTGAGATGAATTAGCAGAACACAGAGCAGTTTCTCAGAAAGCTTCTTTCCAGTTTTGAACGGAAGATATTTGCTTTTTCACCATAGCCCTCTACGGGCTTCCAAATATCCCTTTTCCAATTCCACAAGAACAGCCTTAGCGAAAGGCTTCTTGAAGGGAAACCTGTAACTCTGTGAGATGAATTTACAGAACACAGAGCAGTTTCTCAGAAAGCTTCTTTCCGGTTTTGAACGGAAGATATTTCCTTTTTCACCATAGCCCTCTATGGGCTTCCAAATATCCCTTTGCCAATTCCACAAGAACAGCCCTGGCGAAAGGCTTCTTTAAGGGAAAGATGTAACTCTGTGAGATGAACTAACAGAACACAGAGCAGTTTCTCAGAAAGCTTCTTTCCAGTTTTGAACGGAAGATATTTCCTTTTTCACCATAGCCCTCTATGGGCTTCCAAATATCCCTTTGCCAATTCCACAAGAACAGCCTTAGCGAAAGGCTTCTTGAAGGGAAAGCTGTAAATCTGTGAGATGAATTAACAGAACACAGAGCAGTTTCTCAGAAAGCTTCTTTCCGGTTTTGAACGGAAGATATTTCCTTTTTCACCATAGCCCTCTATGGGCTTCCAAATATCCCTTTGCCAATTCCACAAGAACAGCCCTGGCGAAAGGCTTCTTTAAGGGAAAGATGTAACTCTGTGAGATGAACTAACAGAACACAGAGCAGTTTCTCAGAAAGCTTCTTTCCAGTTTTGAACGGAAGATATTTCCTTTTTCAACATAGCCCTCTATGGGCTTCCAAATATCCCTTTGCCAATTCAACAAGAACAGCCTTAGCGAAAGGCTTCTTGAAGGGAAAGCTGTAACTCTGTGAGATGAATTAACACAACATAGAGCAGTTTCTCAGAAAGCTTCTTTCCGGTTTTGAACGGAAGATATTTCCTTTTCCACCATAGCCCTCTATGGGCTTCCAAATATCCCTTTGCCAATTCCACAAGAACAGCCCTGGCGAAAGGCTTCTTTAAGGGAAAGATGTAACTCTGTGAGATGAACTAACAGAACACAGAGCAGTTTCTCTTAAAGCTTCTTTCCAGTTTTGAACGAAAGATATTTCCTTTTTCACCATAGCCCTCTATGGGCTTCCAAATATCCCTTTGCCAATTCCACAAGAACAGCCTTAGCGAAAGGTTTCTTGAAGGGAAAGCTGTAACTCTCTGAGATGAATTAACAGAACACAGAACAGTTTCTCAGAAAGCTTCTTTCCGGTTTTGAACGGAAGATATTTCCTTTTTCACCATAGCCCTCTAAGGGCTTCCAAATATCCCTTTGCCAATTCCACAAGAACAGCCTTAGCGAAAGGCTTCCTGAAGGGAAAGATGTAACTCTGTGAGATGAATTAACAGAACACAGAGCAGTTTCTCAGAAAGCTTCTTTCCAGTTTTGAACGGAATATATTTCCTTTTTCACAATAGCCCTCTATGGGCTTCCAAATATCCCTTTGCCAATTCCACAAGAACATTCTGAGCGAAAGGCTTCTTGAAGGGAAAGATGAAACACTGTGAGATGAATTCACAGAACACAGAGCAGTTTCTCAGAAAGCTTCTTTCCAGTTTTGAACGGAAGATATTTCCTTTTTCACCATAGCCCTCTATGGGCTTCCAAATATCCCTTTGCCAATTCCACAAGAACAGCCTTAGCGAAAGGCTTCTTGAAGGGAAAGATGTAACACTGTGAGATGAATTAACAGAACACAGAGCAGTTTCTCAGAAAGCTTCTTTCCAGTTTTGGACGGAAGATACTTCCTTTTTCACCATAGCCCTCTATGGGCTTCCAAATATCCCTTTGCCAATTCCACAAGAACAGCCTTAGCGAAAGGCTTCTTGAAGGGAAAGATGTAACTCTGTGAGATCAACTCAGAGAACACAGAGCAGATTCTCAGAAAGCTTCTTTCCAGTTTTGAACGGAACACATTTTCTTTTTCACCATAGCCTTCTGTGCGCTTCCAAATATCTCATTGCCAATTCCACAAGAACATCCTTAGCGAAAGGGTTCTTGAAGGGAAAGATGTAACTGTGAGATGAGCTCAGAGAACACAGAGCAGTTTCTCAGAAAGCTTCTTTCCAGTTTTGAAAGGAAGATATTTCCTTTTTCCAAAACAGCCCTCTATGGGCTTCCAAATATCCCTTTGCCAATTCCACAAGAACAGCCTTAGCGAAAGGCTTCTTGAAGGGAAAGCTGTAAATCTGTGAGATGAATTAACAGAACACAGAGCAGTTTCTCAGAAAGCTTCTTTCCGGTTTTGAACGGAAGATATTTCCTTTTTCACCATAGCCCTCTATGGGCTTCCAAATATCCCTTTGCCAATTCCACAAGAACAGCCCTGGCGAAAGGCTTCTTTAAGGGAAAGATGTAACTCTGTGAGATGAACTAACAGAACACAGAGCAGTTTCTCAGAAAGCTTCTTTCCAGTTTTGAACGGAAGATATTTCCTTTTTCAACATAGCCCTCTATGGGCTTCCAAATATCCCTTTGCCAATTCAACAAGAACAGCCTTAGCGAAAGGCTTCTTGAAGGGAAAGCTGTAACTCTGTGAGATGAATTAACAGAACATAGAGCAGTTTCTCAGAAAGCTTCTTTCCGGTTTTGAACGGAAGATATTTCCTTTTTCACCATAGCCCTCTATGGGCTTCCAAATATCCCTTTGCCAATTCCACAAGAACAGCCCTGACGAAAGGCTTCTTTAAGGGAAAGATGTAACTCTGTGAGATGAACTAACAGAACACAGAGCAGTTTCTCTTAAAGCTTCTTTCCAGTTTTGAACGGAAGATATTTCCTTTTTCACCATAGCCCTCTATTGGCTTCCAAATATCCCTTTGCCAATTCCACAAGAACAGCCTTAGCGAAAGGTTTCTTGAAGGGAAAGCTGTAACTCTCTGAGATGAATTGACAGAACACAGAACAGTTTCTCAGAAAGCTTCTTTCCGGTTTTGAACGGAAGATATTTCCTTTTTCACCATAGCCCTCTAAGGGCTTCCAAATATCCCTTTGCCAATTCCACAAGAACAGCCTTAGCGAAAGGCTTCTTGAAGGGAAAGATGTAACTCTGTGAGATGAATTCACAGAACACAGAGCAGTTTCTCAGAAAGCTTCTTTCCAGTTTTGAACGGAAGATATTTCCTTTTTCACCATAGCCCTCTATGGGCTTCCAAATATCCCTTTGCCAATTCCACAAGAACAGCCTTAGCGAAAGGCTTCTTGAAGGGAAAGATGTAACACTGTGAGATGAATTAACAGAACACAGAGCAGTTTCTCAGAAAGCTTCTTTCCAGTTTTGGACGGAAGATACTTCCTTTATCACCATAGCCCTCTATGGGCTTCCAAATATCCCTTTGCCAATTCCACAAGAACAGCCTTAGCGAAAGGCTTCTTGAAGGGAAAGATGTAACTCTGTGAGATCAACTCAGAGAACACAGAGCAGATTCTCAGAAAGCTTCTTTCCAGTTTTGAACGGAACACATTTTCTTTTTCACCATAGCCTTCTGTGCGCTTCCAAATATCTCATTGCCAATTCCACAAGAACATCCTTAGCGAAAGGGTTCTTGAAGGGAAAGATGTAACTGTGAGATGAGCTCAGAGAACACAGAGCAGTTTCTCAGAAAGCTTCTTTCCAGTTTTGAAAGGAAGATATTTCCTTTTTCCAAAACAGCCCTCTATGGGCTTCCAAATATCCCTTTGCCAATTCCACAAGAACAGCCTTAGCGAAAGGCTTCTTGAAGGGAAAGCTGTAAATCTGTGAGATGAATTAACAGAACACAGAGCAGTTTCTCAGAAAGCTTCTTTCCGGTTTTGAACGGAAGATATTTCCTTTTTCACCATAGCCCTCTATGGGCTTCCAAATATCCCTTTGCCAATTCCACAAGAACAGCCCTGGCGAAAGGCTTCTTTAAGGGAAAGATGTAACTCTGTGAGATGAACTAACAGAACACAGAGCAGTTTCTCAGAAAGCTTCTTTCCAGTTTTGAACGGAAGATATTTCCTTTTTCACCATAGCCCTCTATGGGCTTCCAAATATCCCTTTGCCAATTCAACAAGAACAGCCTTAGCGAAAGGCTTCTTGAAGGGAAAGCTGTAACTCTGTGAGATGAATTAACAGAACATAGAGCAGTTTCTCAGAAAGCTTCTTTCCGGTTTTGAACGGAAGATATTTCCTTTTTCACCATAGCCCTCTATGGGCTTCCAAATATCCCTTTGCCAATTCCACAAGAACAGCCCTGGCGAAAGGCTTCTTTAAGGGAAAGATGTAACTCTGTGAGATGAACTAACAGAACACAGAGCAGTTTCTCTTAAAGCTTCTTTCCAGTTTTGAACGGAAGATATTTCCTTTTTCACCATAGCCCTCTATTGGCTTCCAAATATCCCTTTGCCAATTCCACAAGAACAGCCTTAGCGAAAGGTTTCTTGAAGGGAAAGCTGTAACTCTCTGAGATGAATTAACAGAACACAGAACAGTTTCTCAGAAAGCTTCTTTCCGGTTTTGAACGGAAGATATTTCCTTTTTCACCATAGCCCTCTAAGGGCTTCCAAATATCCTTTTGCAAATTCCACAAGAACAGCCTTAGCGAAAGGCTTCTTGAAGGGAAAGATGTAACTCTGTGAGATGAATTAACAGAACACAGAGCAGTTTCTCAGAAAGCTTCTTTCCAGTTTTGAACGGAATATATTTCCTTTTTCACAATAGCCCTCTATGGGCTTCCAAATATCCCTTTGCCAATTCCACAAGAACATTCTGAGCGAAAGGCTTCTTGAAGGGAAAGATGAAACACTGTGAGATGAATTCACAGAACACAGAGCAGTTTCTCAGAAAGCTTCTTTCCAGTTTTGAACGGAAGATATTTCCTTTTTCACCATAGCCCTCTATGGGCTTCCAAATATCCCTTTGCCAATTCCACAAGAACAGCCTTAGCGAAAGGCTTCTTGAAGGGAAAGATGTAACACTGTGAGATGAATTAACAGAACACAGAGCAGTTTCTCAGAAAGCTTCTTTCCAGTTTTGGACGGAAGATACTTCCTTTATCACCATAGCCCTCTATGGGCTTCCAAATATCCCTTTGCCAATTCCACAAGAACAGCCTTAGCGAAAGGCTTCTTGAAGGGAAAGATGTAACTCTGTGAGATCAACTCAGAGAACACAGAGCAGATTCTCAGAAAGCTTCTTTCCAGTTTTGAACGGAACACATTTTCTTTTTCACCATAGCCTTCTGTGCGCTTCCAAATATCTCATTGCCAATTCCACAAGAACATCCTTAGCGAAAGGGTTCTTGAAGGGAAAGATGTAACTGTGAGATGAGCTCAGAGAACACAGAGCAGTTTCTCAGAAAGCTTCTTTCCAGTTTTGAAAGGAAGATATTTCCTTTTTCCAAAACAGCCCTCTATGGGCTTCCAAATATCCCTTTGCCAATTCCACAAGAACAGCCTTAGCGAAAGGCTTCTTGAAGGGAAAGCTGTAAATCTGTGAGATGAATTAACAGAACACAGAGCAGTTTCTCAGAAAGCTTCTTTCCGGTTTTGAACGGAAGATATTTCCTTTTTCACCATAGCCCTCTATGGGCTTCCAAATATCCCTTTGCCAATTCCACAAGAACAGCCCTGGCGAAAGGCTTCTTTAAGGGAAAGATGTAACTCTGTGAGATGAACTAACAGAACACAGAGCAGTTTCTCAGAAAGCTTCTTTCCAGTTTTGAACGGAAGATATTTCCTTTTTCAACATAGCCCTCTATGGGCTTCCAAATATCCCTTTGCCAATTCAACAAGAACAGCCTTAGCGAAAGGCTTCTTGAAGGGAAAGCTGTAACTCTGTGAGATGAATTAACAGAACATAGAGCAGTTTCTCAGAAAGCTTCTTTCCGGTTTTGAACGGAAGATATTTCCTTTTTCACCATAGCCCTCTATGGGCTTCCAAATATCCCTTTGCCAATTCCACAAGAACAGCCCTGGCGAAAGGCTTCTTTAAGGGAAAGATGTAACTCTGTGAGATGAACTAACAGAACACAGAGCAGTTTCTCTTAAAGCTTCTTTCCAGTTTTGAACGGAAGATATTTCCTTTTTCACCATAGCCCTCTATTGGCTTCCAAATATCCCTTTGCCAATTCCACAAGAACAGCCTTAGCGAAAGGTTTCTTGAAGGGAAAGCTGTAACTCTCTGAGATGAATTAACAGAACACAGAACAGTTTCTCAGAAAGCTTCTTTCCGGTTTTGAACGGAAGATATTTCCTTTTTCACCATAGCCCTCTAAGGGCTTCCAAATATCCCTTTGCCAATTCCACAAGAACAGCCTTAGCGAAAGGCTTCTTGAAGGGAAAGATGTAACTCTGTGAGATGAATTAACAGAACACAGAGCAGTTTCTCAGAAAGCTTCTTTCCAGTTTTGAACGGAAGATATTTCCTTTTTCACCATAGCCCTCTATGGGCTTCCAAATATCCCTTTGCCAATTCCACAAGAACATTCTGAGCGAAAGGCTTCTTGAAGGGAAAGATGAAACACTGTGAGATGAATTCACAGAACACAGAGCAGTTTCTCAGAAAGCTTCTTTCCAGTTTTGAACGGAAGATATTTCCTTTTTCACCATAGCCCTCTATGGGCTTCCAAATATCCCTTTGCCAATTCCACAAGAACAGCCTTAGCGAAAGGCTTCTTGAAGGGAAAGATGTAACTCTGTGAGATGAATTAACAGAACACAGAGCAGTTTCTCAGAAAGCTTCTTTCCAGTTTTGGACGGAAGATACTTCCTTTTTCACCATAGCCCTCTATGGGCTTCCAAATATCCCTTTGCCAATTCCACAAGAACAGCCTTAGCGAAAGGCTTCTTGAAGGGAAAGATGTAACTCTGTGAGATCAACTCAGAGAACACAGAGCAGATTCTCAGAAAGCTTCTTTCCAGTTTTGAACGGAACACATTTTCTTTTTCACCATAGCCTTCTGTGCGCTTCCAAATATCTCATTGCCAATTCCACAAGAACATCCTTAGCGAAAGGGTTCTTGAAGGGAAAGATGTAACTGTGAGATGAGCTCAGAGAACACAGAGCAGTTTCTCAGAAAGCTTCTTTCCGGTTTTGAACGGAAGATATTTCCTTTTTCACCATAGCCCTCTATGGGCTTCCAAATATCCCTTTGCCAATTCCACAAGAACAGCCTTAGCGAAAGGCTTCTTGAAGGGAAAGATGTAACTCTGTAAGATGAACTAACAGAACACAGATCAGTTACTCAGAAAGCTTCTTTCCAGTTTTGAACGGAAGATATTTCCTTTTTCACCACAGCCCTCTATGGGCATCCAAATATCACTTTGCCAATTCCACAGGAAAGCCTTAGCGAAAGGCTTCTTGAAGGGAAAGATATAACTCTGTGAGATGAATTAGCAGAACACAGAGCAGTTTCTCAGAAAGCTTCTTTCCAGTTTTGAACGGAAGATATTTGCTTTTTCACCATAGCCCTCTACGGGCTTCCAAATATCCCTTTTCCAATTCCACAAGAACAGCCTTAGCGAAAGGCTTCTTGAAGGGAAACCTGTAACTCTGTGAGATGAATTTACAGAACACAGAGCAGTTTCTCAGAAAGCTTCTTTCCGGTTTTGAACGGAAGATATTTCCTTTTTCACCATAGCCCTCTATGGGCTTCCAAATATCCCTTTGCCAATTCCACAAGAACAGCCCTGGCGAAAGGCCTCTTTAAGGGAAAGATGTAACTCTGTGAGATGAACTAACAGAACACAGAGCAGTTTCTCAGAAAGCTTCTTTCCAGCTTTGAACGGAAGATATTTCCTTTTTCACCATAGCCCTCTATGGGCTTCCAAATATCCCTTTGCCAATTCCACAAGAACAGCCTTAGCGAAAGGCTTCTTGAAGGGAAAGCTGTAAATCTGTGAGATGAATTAACAGAACACAGAGCAGTTTCTCAGAAAGCTTCTTTCCGGTTTTTAACGGAAGATATTTCCTTTTTCACCATAGCCCTCTATGGGCTTCCAAATATCCCTTTGCCAATTCCACAAGAACAGCCCTGGCGAAAGGCTTCTTGAAGGGAAAGATGTAACTCTGTGAGATGAACTAACAGAACACAGAGCAGTTTCTCAGAAAGCTTCTTTCCAGTTTTGAACGGAAGATATTTCCTTTTTCAACATAGCCCTCTATGGGCTTCGAAATATCCCTTTGCCAATTCAACAAGAACAGCCTTAGCGAAAGGCTTCTTGAAGGGAAAGCTGTAACTCTGTGAGATGAATTAACAGAACATAGAGCAGTTTCTCAGAAAGCTTCTTTCCGGTTTTGAACGGAAGATATTTCCTTTTTCACCATAGCCCTCTATGGGCTTCCAAATATCCCTTTGCCAATTCCACAAGAACAGCCCTGGCGAAAGGCTTCTTTAAGGGAAAGATGTAACTCTGTGAGATGAACTAACAGAACACAGAGCAGTTTCTCTTAAAGCTTCTTTCCAGTTTTGAACGGAAGATATTTCCTTTTTCACCATAGCCCTCTATTGGCTTCCAAATATCCCTTTGCCAATTCCACAAGAACAGCCTTAGCGAAAGGTTTCTTGAAGGGAAAGCTGTAATTCTCTGAGATGAATTAACAGAACACAGAACAGTTTCTCAGAAAGCTTCTTTCCGGTTTTGAACGGAAGATATTTCCTTTTTCACCATAGCCCTCTAAGGGCTTCCAAATATCCCTTTGCCAATTCCACAAGAACAGCCTTAGCGAAAGGCTTCTTGAAGGGAAAGATGTAACTCTGTGAGATGAATTAACAGAACACAGAGCAGTTTCTCAGAAAGCTTCTTTCCAGTTTTGAACGGAATATAATTCCTTTTTCACCATAGCCCTCTATGGGCTTCCAAATATCCCTTTGCCAATTCCACAAGAACATTCTGAGCGAAAGGCTTCTTGAAGGGAAAGATGAAACAGTGTGAGATGAATTCACAGAACACAGAGCAGTTTCTCAGAAAGCTTCTTTCCAGTTTTGAACGGAAGATATTTCCTTTTTCACCATAGCCCTCTATGGGCTTCCAAATATCCCTTTGCCAATTCCACAAGAACAGCCTTAGCGAAAGGCTTCTTGAAGGGAAAGATGTAACTCTGTGAGATGAATTAACAGAACACAGAGCAGTTTCTCAGAAAGCTTCTTTCCAGTTTTGGACGGAAGATACTTCCTTTTTCACCATAGCCCTCTATGGGCTTCCAAATATCCCTTTGCCAATTCCACAAGAACAGCCTTAGCGAAAGGCTTCTTGAAGGGAAAGTTGTAACTCTGTGAGATGAATTAACAGAACACAGAGCAGTTTCTCAGAAAGTTTCTTTACAGTTTTGAACGGAAGATATTTCCTTTTTCACCATAGCCCTCTAAGGGCTTCCAAATATCCCTTTGCAATTCCAGGAGAACAGCCTTAGCGAAACGCTTCTTGAAGGGAAAGCTGTAACTCTGTGAGACGAACTCAGAGAACACAGAGCAGTTTCTCAGAAAGCTTCTTTCCAGTTTTGAACGGAAGGTATTTCCTTTTCCACCATAGCCCTCTATGGGCTTCCAAATATCCCTTTGCGAATTCCACAAGAACAGCCTTGTCGAAAGGCTTCTTGAAGGGAAAGATATAACTCTGTGAGATGAATTAACAGAACACAGAGCAGTTTCTCAGAAAGCTTCTTTCCAGTTTTGAACGGAAGATATTTCCTTTTTTACCATAGCCCTCAATGGGCTTCCAAATATCCCTTTGCCAATTCCACAAGAACAGCCTTAGCGAAAGGCTTCTTGAAGGGAAAGATGCAACTCTGTGGATGAAGTAACAGAACTCAGATCAGTTACTCAGAAAGCTTCTTTCCAGTTTTGAATGGAAGATATTTCCTTTTTCACCACAGCCCTCTATGGGCTTCCAAATATCCCTTTGCGAATTCCACAAGAACAGCCTTAGCGAAAGGCTTCTTGAAGGGAAAGATGTAACTCTGTGAGATGAATTGACAGAACACAGAGCAGTTTCTCAGATAACTTCTTTCCAGTTTTGAACGGAATATATTTCCTTTTTCACCATAGCCCTCTAGGGGCTTCCAAATATCCCTTTCCCAATTCCACAAGGACAGCCTTATCGAAAGGCTTCTTGAAGGGAAAGATGTAACTCTGTGAGATGAATTAACAGAACACAGAGCAGTTTCTCAGAAAGCTTCTTTCCAGTTTTGAATGGAAGATATTTCCTTTTTCACCACAGTCCTCTATGGGCTTCCAAATATCCCTTTGCCAATTCCACAAGAACAGTCCTGGCGAAAGGCTTCTTTAAGGGAAAGATGTAACTCTGTGAGATGAACTAACAGAACACAGAGCAGTTTCTCTTAAAGCTTCTTTCCAGTTTTGAACGGAAGATATTTCCTTTTTCACCATAGCCCTCTATGGGCTTCCAAATATCCCTTTGCCAATTCCACAAGAACAGCCTTAGCGAAAGGTTTCTTGAAGGGAAAGCTGTAACTCTCTGAGATGAATTAACAGAACACAGAACAGTTTCTCAGAAAGCTTCTTTCCGGTTTTGAACGGAAGATATTTCCTTTTTCACCATAGCCCTCTATGGGCTTCCAAATATCCCTTTGCCAATTCCACAAGAACAGCCTTAGCGAAAGGCTTCTTGAAGGGAAAGATGTAACTCTGTGAGATGAATTAACAGAACACAGAGCAGTTTCTCCGAAAGCTTCTTTCCAGTTTTGAACTGAAGATATTTCCTTTTTCACATTAGCTCTCTAAGGGCTTCCAAATATCCCTTTCCAATTCCACAAGAACAGACTTAGCGAAAGGCTTCTTGAAGGGAAAGATGTAACTCTGTAAGATGAATTAACAGAACACAGATCAGTTACTCAGAAAGCTTCTTTCCAGTTTTGAACGGAAGATATTTCCTTTTTCACCACAGCCCTGTATGGGCATCCAAATATCACTTTGCCAATTCCACAGGAAAGCCTTAGCGAAAGGCTTCTTGAAGGGAAATATATAACTCTGTGAGATGAATTAGCAGAACACAGAGCAGTTTCTCAGAAAGCTTCTTTCCAGTTTTGAACGGAAGATATTTGCTTTTTCACCATAGCCCTCTACGGGCTTCCAAATATCCCTTTTCCAATTCCACAAGAACAGCCTTACCGAAAGGCTTCTTGAAGGGAAACCTGTAACTCTGTGAGATGAATTTACAGAACACAGAGCAGTTTCTCAGAAAGCTTCTTTCCGGTTTTGAACGGAAGATATTTCCTTTTTCACCATAGCCCTCTATGGGCTTCCAAATATCCCTTTGCCAATTCCACAAGAACAGCCCTGGCGAAAGGCTTCTTTAAGGGAAAGATGTAAATCTGTGAGATGAACTAACAGAACACAGAGCAGTTTCTCAGAAAGCTTCTTTCCAGTTTTGAACGGAAGATATTTCCTTTTTCACCATAGCCCTCTATGGGCTTCCAAATATCCCTTTGCCAATTACACAAGAACAGCCTTAGCGAAAGGCTTCTTGAAGGGAAAGCTGTAAATCTGTGAGATGAATTAACAGAACACAGAGCAGTTTCTCAGAAAGCTTCTTTCCGGTTTTGAACGGAAGATATTTCCTTTTTCACCATAGCCCTCTATGGGCTTCCAAATATCCCTTTGCCAATTCCACAAGAACAGCCCTGGCGAAAGGCTTCTTTAAGGGAAAGATGTAACTCTGTGAGATGAACTAACAGAACACAGAGCAGTTTCTCAGAAAGCTTCTTTCCAGTTTTGAACGGAAGATATTTCCTTTTTCAACATAGCCCTCTATGGGCTTCCAAATATCCCTTTGCCAATTCAACAAGAACAGCCTTAGCGAAAGGCTTCTTGAAGGGAAAGCTGTAACTCTGTGAGATGAATTAACAGAACATAGAGCAGTTTCTCAGAAAGCTTCTTTCCGGGTTTGAACGGAAGATATTTCCTTTTTCACCATAGCCCTCTATGGGCTTCCAAATATCCCTTTGCCAATTCCACAAGAACAGCCCTGGCGAAAGGCTTCTTTAAGGGAAAGATGTAACTCTGTGAGATGAACTAACAGAACACAGAGCAGTTTCTCTTAATGCTTCTTTCCAGTTTTGAACGGAAGATATTTCCTTTTTCACCATAGCCCTCTATTGGCTTCCAAATATCCCTTTGCCAATTCCACAAGAACAGCCTTAGCGAAAGGTTTCTTGAAGGGAAAGCTGTAACTCTCTGAGATGAATTAACAGAACACAGAACAGTTTCTCAGAAAGCTTCTTTCCGGTTTTGAACGGAAGATATTTCCTTTTTCACCATAGCCCTCTAAGGGCTTCCAAATATCCCTTTGCCAATTCCACAAGAACAGCCTTAGCGAAAGGCTTCTTGAAGGGAAAGATGTAACTCTGTGAGATGAATTAACAGAACACAGAGCAGTTTCTCAGAAAGCTTCTTTCCAGTTTTGAACGGAATATATTTCCTTTTTCACAATAGCCCTCTATGGGCTTCCAAATATCCCTTTGCCAATTCCACAAGAACATTCTGAGCGAAAGGCTTCTTGAAGGGAAAGATGAAACACTGTGAGATGAATTCACAGAACACAGAGCAGTTTCTCAGAAAGCTTCTTTCCAGTTTTGAACGGAAGATATTTCCTTTTTCACCATAGCCCTCTATGGGCTTCCAAATATCCCTTTGCCAATTCCACAAGAACAGCCTTAGCGAAAGGCTTCTTGAAGGGAAAGATGTAACTCTGTGAGATGAATTAACAGAACACAGAGCAGTTTCTCAGAAAGCTTCTTTCCAGTTTTGGACGGAAGATACTTCCTTTTTCACCATAGCCCTCTATGGGCTTCCAAATATCCCTTTGCCAATTCCACAAGAACAGCCTTAGAGAAAGGCTTCTTGAAGGGAAAGATGTAACTCTGTGAGATCAACTCAGAGAACACAGAGCAGATTCTCAGAAAGCTTCTTTCCAGTTTTGAACGGAACACATTTTCTTTTTCACCATAGCCTTCTGTGCGCTACCAAATATCTCATTGCCAATTCCACAAGAACATCCTTAGCGAAAGGGTTCTTGAAGGGAAAGATGTAACTGTGAGATGAGCTCAGAGAACA